>NC_064626.1:511739617-512050227 GCF_023864275.1 Schistocerca cancellata | reverse complement strand
TAGCTTCAGTGCCTCTGGCATGCGTCTCTTGGTAGTACTCCCAGCACACCCATTTGAAGCGGCTTCTAACTGCATGACACCACGCAGGGTAATTTCCAGCCATGTGAAAACAAAATCTAGCTTGTCCCATGCCCAGAAACAGCTTTCACAGTGCGGTTACATTATGACCAGTGCAATGTTTTATAGAACAGTAAACAAAGCTTTCTGATTGTCTTTTAATTTCTGTGTTTCTTATGCTATGAGCATTACAAGTTCCCTTTAAGAACTGGGCATTCAAAAAAATGTCTGTAATGACAGCAGAAATACACATGATGAAATCTGAGTTTTGCAGGTGGTTCTTGGAACTTTTGTCTTTTTGAATTTTTTGAATTGTGTTTTATTTATCTCATAACGTACATTTGCAATTCATTTGGTTTGCATACAGGAGACATGTCAAAAATTTATAGCACAGTTACAATGATTTTTTCCACTAATAAATAATATCACTAAAATAAATAATAACAATAGGATATTTCTTGGAATATGTAACACATTGTATCCAGCTCAAATTTTGTTTGTCCTGCATGAATTCATCCACTGAGTAATAGCATTTCAGTGTCAATGACTCATATAGCTTTCTTTTAAGTGGACCTAAATTCATCTGCATTAACTTCTTCCCTTTTAATTTATCACAAATTTTCATTCCCATGTATTTGGGTTGCTAAGTCTGAGGCGGTGAATGGGGGGCATAGAATTTTCTTTGTTTCTAGTATCATGGGAATGGACACAATGTTTTCCGTCAAATAATTCATGTCTGATGTACAAAAATATAATAACCTCATATATGTATAGGGATAGCGTAGTTCATATTTTAAGTTTTCTAAATAATGGATAACATGATACTTTATGATTTGCAGTGCACATATTTCGAATGATTTTTTTCTGTATTTGTAGCATCCGCACTATGTTTGTTGAGTTACTCCAAACAACAATACCAAACCTAGTAAAGGATTCAAAGTAGTTTGTATACACTACTTTTTGTGTCCATGTCAGTTGCAGTTGATAATATTTGCATTGAAAATGCAAAGCTGCTCACTTTGTTTGCTAGATACTCAATGTGAGCTTGTCAGCTCAAATTTTTACCTACATTTATACCTAAGAATTTGACTGAGTCACTTCTTCTAGATCTTGGTTGTTGTGAACAATCTTAATCTGCTCACATTTTGACTATTTGGTTTTTGGTTTTGAATTGCATCATGTGAGTCTTAGATATGTTCAGATTCAACCTATTTAGCTGAAACCAAGTTTCTAAGCTACTGAAGGGACTGATAACAGATTGAGGTAAGATCACTAAAACTCTTAACGTAACAAATTAAAAAATAATGTTAAGTTTACAACACTTAGAAACATTATTTTAGCCACATAGATGTACAGTACTCTGAAATATGGGGTGAGCACATTGTTTTGGTAAATATACTACAACCAAAACTGTATAAAGCATAAAAATACCAATGGCAAAATCAAGCAAGGCAGCACAGCGGTCAGCACATTGGATTCACATTTGGGAGGACAACGGTTCACAAGTACGTCTGGCCGTCCTGATTTAGGTTTTCTGTGATTTCTCTGAATTGCTTCAGGCAAATGCCAGGATGGTTCCTTTGAAAGGGCACGGCCGACTTCCTTCGCCATCCTTCTCTCATCCGATGGGACACATGACCTCACTGCTCACTGTTTGCCCCCCCCCCCCCCCCCCCCCCAAAATCGGCCAACCAATGGAAAAATGCTCCTGTCCAAGCACAAAAAGGTGAACGTGCTTCTGTGTAAAAGACTGAGTGAAAAGTGGGGTATCAACTGCCTCATTCTGTCTTCCTCAGCACCTTTAAAAATTTCCCAAAAATTTTGTCGTGTGACCATATTAGCTCACTTTTTAATGTACAGTTTATCTCTCACGCCCACAAACTCCCCTAACTGTAACTCGCACAAGCCCACTAGTCCATTGATGTGTCGCTCATACCCATCCTCTCTCAGTTTCCCATTCTCACTGACTCATTCAGCCTTATTCATTGTGTTTTTCTAACTGTCACTGCCTCCTGTCTTACAGCCACAGTCTCCTTCTTTCTGAGTTACTGCTACTGTCTCTATCTCTCTCTTTATCGATGTCATTGTCACAGGCTTTCTCATTATTACTGGCTCTCACCCACTTCCAATTTCTCCTTCTGTTTATTCCTCTCCCACTAGCAGTGTCTCCTTCACTCTTTTGCTAGCACTGTTCTGCACTATCAGCTATGTTCCACTGCCACTGTGACCCTCTCTTTCTCCCACACTTCCATTGCCTCTTTCGTTCTTTCTACAACACAATCATTGTCTACTATCTTCCAGTATTTATTATATTTCTGTCTTTTTCCCACTGCCACTCTCTTCTTCTCCCTCAGCATACGGCGTGAATATGTTCACATTGCAAAATTTTTGGGAAAATTTTTAAAGGCACTGAGGAAGGTAGAATGAGGCAGCTGATATACCTTTTGCAGCCAATGACTTTTCAACAGGAGCAAATTCACTTTCTTGTACTCCAATAGGAACATTTTTCTACTGGCTCCTTTCTTTTTCCTGCCACAGCAGGGCATGTCACTTAAGAACTTTATGGGTCAGTAAAATTTTGGTAGTTTACTTATGCGAAACTGAAATAACGCAAAGATAATTTTACAGCTCAGACCAGATTTTACATAGAAAAATATTTTTTTACATGCTTTTGTACTACAACAGAACACTTCTTATGATAACAGAAACATTTTACTGCATACTTCTCCATGCTATGTTACTTTATAAACAACATTTTTGACTCACACCAGATTTTTATGTGCGTATTTTACGTGTACAAGTAGGGTAACTCTGAACCTCTGTGTCTCAGAATGGATAAAGATATTAACATTTTCAAAGTTGTTTGAGATGGGTATCTTAGAAATATATCGAAACATTATTCCCATTTTCTATGCATAGCCATCTTGGAATCTGCAGCTTGGTTTTGTTACCCAAAAACCATGTTTTTTGGGTGTTTTTTGATAACGGATAAAGATTTTTGAAAACAGGAAGATGGCACTTCTAGATAAATGCCTAAATAATATAACACAAAAATTTGAGCAATTTTCTGTGGTTATTTATTATTTAGATTTCACCTCACATCAGATTTTACATGTGTATTTTACATGTACACCTAAGTTAACTTTGAACCTCTGTATCTCAGAAACCTACAAAGATATCAATAAAATTTTCAAGGTTGTTTGAGATCGAAATTTTCAAGGTTGTTAGAGATCGGGATCTTAGGAATCTACCTCAAAAATTTCAGACATTTGCTGTGCATAGCCTTTTGGAAACTGCAACTCAGTTTTGGTACAAAAACACAGTACAAAAAAGAATAACACTTTTTTTGAGTTTTCTAAGGAGTGGCCATGAACTTATGATGCCTCCCAAAAGCCCCTTAAAACCTACAATTGACCACATCAAATACAAAAAGGACCACACAGTTTTCTCCATTTACCTAAGCAGGAGGAAGCATGTAATATTCACACTTTGACCCTGTATTGTAGTATAGTGACACTAAGCTGATCCTTTTGTTGGATATACAAATAGTCCAAAGTCCAAGGACTTTCCCAAACAACTGACTGTACCTTCTTGTCACCAACAGAACCTGAGGTATGAGCTCTGGAAGAACCCCATTTTTGTGTGCGGCATTTTAGAACATATTTGGCAGTATGCACCCACAGTCTAGGGGTAGCATCTTTGATTAGTAGTCAAAACATCATCGGTCCTGAGTTCAAAACCCACCACTGCTTAAATTTTGATTAATAACCAGCACTGGTGGTTGAAGAAGTCTGGCATAATAAGTCACCCACATTCTGCCAACAGCCTTGTCAAAGAGAGTGGAGGAGTGAACACAGCTTCAGGGCATTCTGTTGTCCTTGGTGTGAGAAACTGCCCCTAAAGGAGGAAGAATCAGCAATGATCATTGGCATGAGGCTGCAGAAGACAATGGAAACCACTGCATTAAAGACACGTAACTTGTGTCCACAGGACATGTGGTCTGTAAGTGTCGAGATGTCCTCTCCATTGGCAATAATTTATGGAATAGTCCCCCATTTGGATCTCTGGCTGTCAAGGGGGAGGTGACCATGAGAAAAAGATTAAAAAGCGAATGAAAGGATAACGTTATTTGAGTTGGGGCGTGGAATATCAGAAGCTTGAACGTAGTGGGGAAGCTAGAAAATCTGAAAAGGGAAATGCAAAGGCTCAAGCTAGACATAGTAAATGTCAGTGAAGTAAAATGGAAAGAAGACAAGGATTTCTGGTCAGGTGAGTATAGGGTGATATCAACAGCAGCAGAAAATGGTATAATGGACGTAGGATTCATTATGAATAGGAAGGTAGGGAAGCGAGTGTGTTAATGTGAACAGTTCAGTGATAGGATTGTTGTTAACAGAATCAACTGCAAACCAATACTGACAATGGTAGTTCAGGTATACATGCTGATGTCGCAAGCTGAAGATGAGGAAATATAGAAAGAATATGAAGGATATTGAAAGGGTAATATAGTATGTAAAGAGAGATGAAAATCTAATAGTAATGGGGGACTGGAATGCAGTTTTAGGGGAAGGAGTAAAAGAAAATGTTACAGGGGAATATGGGCTTGGGACAAGGAATGAGAAGGGAGAAGGACTAATTGAGTTCTGTAATATATTTCAACAAGTAATAGCAAATACTCTGTTCAAGAATCACAAGAGCAGGAGGTATACTTGGAAAAGTGCAGGTGATACATGAATGTTTCAGTTAGATTACATCATGGTCAGACAGAGATTCTGAAATCTGATACTGGATTGAAAGGTGTACCCAGGAGCAGATATAGACTCAGGTCACAATTCAGTAGTGATGAAGAGTAGGCTGATGTTTAATAGATTAGTCAGGAAGAATGAATACACAAAGAAGTGGGATATGGAAGTACTAAGGAGTAACGAGACATGCTTGAAGTTTTCTAAGGCTGTAGATACAGCAATAAGGAATAGTTCAGTAGGCAGTACAGCTGAAGAGAAATAGACATCTCTAAGAAGGGCCATCTGAGAAGTCCCAAAGAAAAATATAGGTACAAACAAGGAAACTGCAAAGAAACCATGGGTAACAAAAGAAATACTTCAGTTGATCAGCGACAGAAGGAAGTACAAAAATGTGCAGGGAAATTCAGGAATACAGAAATAAAAACTGCTGAGGAATGAAATACACTCCTGGAAATTGAAATAAGAACACCATGAATTCATTGTCCCAGGAAGGGGAAACTTTATTGACACATTCCTGGGGTCAGATACATCACATGATCACACTGACAGAACCACAGGCACATAGACACAGGCAACAGAGCATGCACAATGTCGGCACTAGTACAGTGTATATCCACCTTTCGCAGCAATGCAGGCTGCTATTCTCCCATGGAGACGATCGTAGAGATGCTGGATGTAGTCCTGTGGAACGGCTTGCCATGCCATTTCCACCTGGCGCCTCAGTTGGACCAGCGTTCGTGCTGGACGTGCAGACCGCGTGAGACGACGCTTCATCCAGTCCCAAACATGCTCAATGGGGGACAGATCCGGAGATCTTGCTGGCCAGGGTAGTTGACTTACACCTTCTAGAGCACGTTGGGTGGCACGGGATACATGCGGACGTGCATTGTCCTGTTGGAACAGCAAGTTCCCTTGCCGGTCTAGGAATGGTAGAACGATGGGTTCGATGACGGTTTGGATGTACCGTGCACTATTCAGTGTCCCCTCGACGATCACCAGTGGTGTATGGCCAGTGTAGGAGATCGCTCCCCACACCATGATGCCGGGTGTTGGCCCTGTGTGCCTCGGTCGTATGTAGTCCTGATTGTGGCGCTCACCTGCACGGCGCCAAACACGCATACGACCATCATTGGCACCAAGGCAGAAGCGACTCTCATCGCTGAAGACGACACGTCTCCATTCGTCCCTCGATTCACGCCTGTCGCGACACCACTGGAGGCGGGCTGCACGATGTTGGGGCGTGAGCGGAAGACGGCCTAACGGTGTGCGGGACCGTAGCCCAGCTTCATGGAGACGGTTGCGAATGGTCCTCGCCGATACCCCAGGAGCAACAGTGTCCCTAATTTGCTGGGAAGTGGCGGTGCGGTCCCCTACGGCACTGCGTAGGATCCTACGGTCTTGGCGTGCATCCGTGCGTCGCTGCGGTCCGGTCCCAGGTCGACGGGCACGTGCACCTTCCGCCGACCACTGGCGACAACATCGATGTACTGTGGAGACCTCACGCCCCACGTGTTGAGCAATTCGGCGGTACGTCCACCCGGCCTCCCGCATGCCCACTATACGCCCTCGCTCAAAGTCCGTCAACTGCACATACGGTTCACGTCCACGCTGTCGCGGCATGCTACCAGTGTTAAAGACTGCGATGGAGCTCCGTATGCCACGGCAAACTGGCTGACACTGACGGCGGCGGTGCACAAATGCTGCGCAGCTAGCGCCATTCGACGACCAACACCGCGGTTCCTGGTGTGTCCGCTGTGCCGTGCGTGTGATCATTGCTTGTACAGCCCTCTCGCAGTGTCCGGAGCAAGTATGGTGGGTCTGACACACCGGTGTCAATGTGTTCTTTTTTCCATTTCCAGGAGTGTACATAGGAAGTGCAGGGAAGTTAAGACGAAGTGGCTGCATAAAAAATGTGAGG
Organism: Schistocerca cancellata; assembly: GCF_023864275.1. Lineage (NCBI taxonomy): Eukaryota > Metazoa > Arthropoda > Insecta > Orthoptera > Acrididae > Schistocerca > Schistocerca cancellata. Next base: position 512,043,507 of record NC_064626.1, on the reverse strand, counting down.
AAATCAAAAAAGAAATGATTGTTGGAAGGACTGACTCAGAATATAGGAAGTTACAACAATGTTCAGCAAAATTAAAAGCAAAGGAGGTAACATTAAGAGTGCAATGGCAATTCCACTGTTAAATGCAGAGGAGAGAGCAGCTAAGTGTAAGGAGTACATTGACGGCCTCTGTGAGGTGGAAGATTTATCTGACATGATAGAAGAAGAAACAGGAGTCAATTTAGAAGAGCATTAGAATCGGAATTTAAGAGAGCTTTGGAGGGCTTAAGATCAAATAAGGCAGAAGGGATAGATAATATTTCATCAGAATTTCTAACATCATTGGGCGAAGTGGCAACAAATTGACTATTCAAGTTGGCATGTAGGAGATCCTAGTCTGGCAACAGACCATCTGACTTTCGAAAAAATATCATTCACACGATTACATGCGGGAGCTAACCAGTGCAAGAATTATCACACAATCAGCTTAACAGCTCATGCAGCCAAGTTGCTGACAATAATAACATATAGAAGAGTGGAAAACAAAATTGAGGATGTGTTAGACGACAATCAGTTTGGCTTTAGGACATTTAATGGCATGAGAGAGGCAATTCTGGTGTTGCGGTTGATTACGAAAGCAAGACTAAAGAACACTCAAGACACTTTCATAGCCTCTGTCGACCTGAAAAAGTGTTCAACAATGTAAAATGGTGCAAGATGTTCGAAATTCTGAGAAAAGTAGAGTTAAGCTAGAGGAAGAGATGGATAATATACAATACGTGTAACAGCCAAGAGGGAATAGTAAGAGTGGATGACCAACAACAACATGCTCGGATTAAAATGGGTGCAAGACAGGGATGTAGTCTTTCACCACTACTGTTCAATCTGTACATCAAAGAAGCTATGAGGGATATAAAAGAAAAATTCAGGAATGGAATTAAAATTCAAAATGAAAGGATACCAATGATATGATTTGCTGATGACATTGCTATCCTGAGTGAAAGTGAAGAAGAATGATGTTCTGAATGTCTAATCTGTACAGAATATTGATTGAGAGTGAATCAAAGAAAGATGGAAGTAATGAGAAGTAGCAGAAACGGGAACAGCGAGAAATTAACATCAGGACTGATGGTCATGAAGCAGATGAAGTTAAAAAATTCTACTACCTAGGCATCAAAATAAGCAATGATGGACGGAGCAAGGAGGACTTCAAAAGCAGACTTGCACTGGCAGAAAGGGCATTTCTGGCCAAGAGAAGTCTACTTACTAGTATCAAACATAGGCCTTAACTTGTGGAATAAATTTCTGAGGATGTACGTTGGGAGCACAGCATTATATGGCAGTAAAACATGGACTGTGGGAAAACCAGAACAGAAGAGAATCCAAGCATTTGAGATGTGGTGCTACAGATGAATGTTGAAAATTAGGTGGACTGATAAGATAAGGAATGAGGAGGTTCTGTGCAGAATTGGAGAGGAAAGGAATGTGTGGAAAACACAGACAAGGAGAAAGGACAGGATGATAGGACTTCTGTTAAGACACCAATGAATGACTTTAATGGTACTAGAGAGAGCTGTATAGGGAAAAACTGTTGAGGAAGACAGAGACTGGAATACATCCAGCAAATAAATGAGGATGTAGGTTGCCAGTGCTACTCTGAGGGGGGGGGGGGGGGTGATCAAAGTTTATTTCTGCTCCCAATTACCTCTTACCATCTGATTTCTGTATCTCAGTCTCACCATGATATAATGCACTGACTTCTTCTCATGTCTCTGGTTGGTCCTTTCCCAAGTATACCTCTTCTTGAGACTACTGAACAGTATATTTGGATTTAATAGCTGAAATTTATTGCCAACCTCAAGGAATCTTTTTCCTCTCTCACTCCTAATACTGAGTCTGTATTCTCCGTTAACTCTTTCTTCTATTCCTTTCCCTGCTATAATACCCCAATTACCTATGGTTATTAGATTTGTACTTCCCTTTAGATATTCTGTTACCCATGACTTACTATAATATACTCTTGTTATCTTTTTGTCTTCTGCTTGTGACATGGCATATATACCAGATCCACTGCTGTTGGTTTCCTGTCACTTCTGACAAGGATAGTCCTATCATTGAAATGTTCACAGTAATTCAGTCTTTGGCCTATCTTTCTACTTTCAACAAACATGCACCATTTTCTGCCGCTATTGATATTATCCTGTGTTCATGAGTGTAAATATCTTTATCTTCTTCCCACTTCTTCACTGACTCCTACTATATCTAGATTGAACCTTGGAATTTCTCTTTTAAGGTTTTCTCCTCCCTACCACATTCAGACTTCTAATATTCCCTGCTCCAATTCACAGAATATTATTATGTACCTGGTTTTATCTCCTTTTTTCCCACATGGTCAGTTCCCCTAGACAAGCACCTCCCAGAACTTGATGGGTCTTTAATGCAATGGTTTCCATTGCCTTCTGCATTTTCATTCCACTGACTGCTGATTCTTCTACTTTCTGGGGCATTTCCACCCCATGGGCCCTGAACCTCTACATGCTCCTTTGGCCCCATTGACTGGGTCTTGGCAGAATGATTGGGAAGAAATAAGTTTTCCATGTAGTGTTTGTCCATGGTAAGCTTCTTCCCAAATTTTCTCTGAATAATGTGACTGGGTGAGCATTTGCAGTTCTGTGGAATTGTACAACTCCCTCCTTAGTTAAACCTGATTAGTGGAGATGCTTTATTGCTTCTAACCAACCACCATTGTCAGATAAACCATTTATTACGGACACACATCTATTTCATGAATACCAATTGGATTCAGAAATAAATTATCAGTTGCTGTTGTGTTATGTTCTTCTGATGTTGCTGGGAATGGTACTATTGTGAACAAACCAAAGATGGACATAGTTATTTCTATACAATTTTGATCAGTAGTATCAATGATGAAATCAATATTGAAATCTCCAAATAAATGACTTCCCAATTATTTGCACAAAGTGTTATTAGTACTGTTTGTCTCTAATTGCTTAATCAAGCTTACAAATTTCCTGTTGGTGTCCTGTACACTTTTGGAGCCACATTTTTACATGTTTTCAGGTCTACTGCAGATATATAGCACCAAAAGAACTGTTCAACGCAGCACTCCCTTAAGACTATGGCTTGGGACTTTGATCCATGCCAAAAGAGTAGTTGGCAGCCCTGGCACAGATTTGCAAACCCTTGAATATTGAGCTCGTGAAGATAAGTAGTTAATTTTATAATAACTCTCAATTAAGTTAATATTACACCGTAAGGAAGCTAATTACAGTCTATTTCGTATTACCTGTTGAAAGTTTCACTAGTTTCAAAGTATTTCTTGAATAAAAACAAAAACATAGCCTGAGAGCTGGTTTTTGCATACTTTAGATGTAGCTTTACTTACAAATTTAAGACATTTGCATAAGTATTAAGTGAAGAATTTAGATTGTTTCCATTACACATACATTTAGTAGTGCCATATCTATTCACTTAATTAAAGGTTTTAATTTCTATCTTTTTATTTCGTTTAAAAATACATAAACTACATACTGAGCATATGCGATCTCAGGCCTAATTTTTTGGGTATACAAATCATGATTTTCAACGGTTAGTTTAAGTGCATTATATTATTATATTAGTAGTACATATGTATATTAGTGTTCCACATAACTGTGGTGACTCTTGTGATCTGTAGTTAATAGAATATTACTGCTATTGCATAGATAAATTTTGTGAAAATATTGTAAACAACCAGAGAGGCACGCTGTTGAAATATAGTGTGAGAATGACATGAATATCCAGCTGGATTCCCGAATATCCAAGATATCAACAGATCACCGGGAAAGCATGAAGAATTACATAAGAGTGAGAAGTGTTTGGCTGCTATAGGATAGTTAGTTCTGGGATTCTGTGCAGCTGTTGTTACAGATGGTTACATTGAAAAGGGGGAGGGGGGTATGTAGTGACATGGGAATTGGGGAAGTAACTGGGTCTCTTCCATGGTATTGCATAGTATGTTCAAGGGATAGCAAGATAGCTGAATTGGAAGGGAAGATTAGAGCCCTGAAGGTTGAACTGGATAGTGCTACAGAGGAACTGAAGATGTTAAGGGGGAAGAAGGGTAAAGGCAGTGAAATGGTAGCAAGCAACAGGGGCCACAGAAATAGAACAGTATTTGACAGTTTCATCAATGGCACAAACAACAGATTTGCCTTGCTACCTCAGTCAACGAAGGAAGAAGCTCAAGTAGATGTAAGTGTAGTCAGCACTCAACAGACTTTCACTACGAAACCAACTTTTTCAAAAAAAGTAGAAAGTAGGAGGAAAGTTATGTTGTTAGATAGTAGCCATGGAAGAGGTGTGGGCCAGATCTTGCAGGAAAAATTAGGTGACAGCTACCAGGTCACAAATATTTTCTAGCCCAGTGCATGCCTTAGCCAAGTGATAAGAGGATGTAGGAGCATTTTGCAATGGTTTTACAAAGCAGGATCATGCTGTGGTAGTAAGTGAAGTGGGAAACAGTACTTATAGGGACCAGGGCTACAATGTCGAGTGTGACCTGGTAAAAATAGTGTCTGCGGTGAACCATACAAATATTGGCTTGATTCCTGCTTTCATGCATTATTATTAGCCCCAATTGAACAGCTCTGTTAGGAGGGTCAATATGGAGCTAGATCAGCTGCTTTGGGTGGCTGCTTTGTAAGGCATAGGTTCGGTTCCTGTTGATAGTATTGGTTGGTGGGACATCACAAGACATGGCCTGCATTTCAATAGGAAAGAGAAGGGTAAATTGGCTGGGATGATAGCAAAATATTTAAGGGGAGGTACTGGTACTCATGGGAGTACCTCTTTTTTAGGCTAAGATCAGTGTCCAATCACCCAACATTGATTGAAATTAAGCTTAATGAGAAGCTCAGACAGACAGGTACTAGAGGATTAAAATATCATAATATTCTCATAACAGAATAATGAAAAATAAAGTTAGTATGTCACAAGATTCTCATCAGAATATGGGGCATTAAAAAACAAAGTAGATTAGCTTCTTGTTTGTTTAGGAGATTTAGAAGCTGAGGTTGGAACAGATTTACTACGGCTGTCTGAAAATCAAATAGTCACAAGTATGGCAATGGTAAATGTAGGTGGATAAAAGTTTTCAGCACTTGTAAGTAGAGAAACAATGGAGAGAGGAGGAGTTGCCTTATAAGTTAACATCTGTCATAGTGTGAAAAATTTGGAAACTAAAAAAAATTGTGTAGAGCAACATATAGAAACATGTGCTTCTGAGCTTACACTAAATAATGGTACTTTGATAATTGTAGCCATTTTTAGGTGCCCATTGGGAAATTTTCTGCTATTTTTGAAAAAACTGGGTTTCTTTGTTGTGCTGTCTGTCAGACAGAGGGAAGCAAATTTTTGTTTGTGGGGATTTCAATGTAGATTTTCTGAAAGAGTCCAATAGAAAGCTTGACCTTGAAGTATTACTTGGTTCTCTCAATTTGACATCAGTTATTGATTTTCGTACTCAGGTGATAGATGAAAGCAGCACACTGATAGATAATGTGTTTATAGAGCAAGATAAATTTCCTCAAACAAAAACTTTTCCTTTTACGAATGGTCTGTCTGATCATGATGCCCAGCTAGTTACAAAATTAAAACAATTTGGAATATTGTTTCTATCAAACTCAATGAAAAGTTCGTTAACAAGAAGTCAGAAATAGAAAACATTTTTAATAATCATTTTTAAGTGTTGTAGAGAAAACAGGATCCAGCTTTTCATTATAAAATGCAAGGCAGTATGAGGCAATACCTATGCAAATTTGATAAAATTGAAATTCAAACCATCTGTATCCGGGCACCCTCAAAAACATATGTCTTTCATATTAGGTGCATTGTGATGCCACCTACTGCCAGGTACTACACATCAGGAACCTCAGTAGTCATTAGACATCGTGAGAGAGCAGAATGGGGCATTTGGTGGAACTCAAGGGCTTCGAACTGGTCAGGTGGTTGGGTGTCATTTGTGTCATATGTCTGTATGCGAGATTTCCACACTTCTAAACATCCCTAGGTCACTGTTTCCAATGTGATATTGAAGTGGAAACATGAAGGGACACATACAGCACAAAACTCTACAGACCAATCTTATCTGTTGACTGACAGAGACCGCTGACAGTTGAAGAGGGTCATAATGTGTAATAGGTAGACATCTATCCAGACCATAACACAGGAATTCGAAACTGCATCAGGATCCACAGTTAGGTGGGAGGTGAGAAAACTTGGATTGCCTCATAAGCCACACATTATGCCGGTAAATGTCAAACAGCGCCTCACTTGGTGTGAGGAGCATAAACATTGGACAATTGAACAGTGGAAAAACATTGTGTGGAGTGACGAATCATGATACATAATGTGGCAATCCAACTGCAGGATGTGGGTACAGCAAACATCTGCCAGCGGGTGTAGTGCCAACAGTAAAATTCAGAGACAATGGTGTTATGGTGTAGTTGTGTTTTTCGTGGAGGGGGCTTGCTGCACATACAACCAAGAAATTCGTGCAGCAACAAAAGGTAAATTGGCCAGTCTTCCACTTTTTCTCCATTTTTCGCATATTTTTTCTGTTCCATTTCAATATTATTTTATGCTCAATCATAAAAAGTTCCACGTTGAAAAAATCTGCTATCAATGTTCATAAGGTGCTGCCACATAGAATTTTGGAACTAGATTGAAGATGAAGCAGTTTGGTAATATTTCACTATCAACAAATGTAATACCACTCCTATAACTATTTATGGCATAGACCTAACTATCGGCGTAGGTTACCTGCCTCTAAATCACATGTGCTGTTAATTAATGTTTCTAACCATACACCTATCTGAAGCCACAAGGTGTGTAAATTGCCATTAAGATAACCTAGGCCAATATGTAACAAAAGTGACAGGAATAACACACAAAATAAAGGAAAAGCAACCTCTCACCAATAGTAGACTGATATGGAGCACATAGAAACATGCAACAGAAAACTATTTACACTCGCTTTTGAGCTTTTGCTCTCTCTCTAGTGGAAGCACATACATTCACACACACAGAAACCACAAAGACACATGCCCATGACCACGGTAATTCTGACTGTTGATTATTGACAGCAGTTGCCCGGGCAGTTGGGGATTGGGAGAGAGGGACGGACACATGAAGGAAGGAGAGGGTAGTGGGATAATGTGATGCAGGTCTTTCCACAGATGACCCACCAGCTGCACGAGGAGTTCAGAGGGTACAGCATATAAAGGGAAGGGAGAGGGAGAGAGCTGGCTAAGGAAAGGGAGGGGTGGAAAGGAGAGGAATATGGAGATGCGGAGGGAAACAGGGAGAGAGGAAAGAAAGACATAGGCATAGAAAAGGGGGTGAGAGAGGGAGGAGGAGGGAGTGGGGAGAGAAAGAAAGAGAGATATCACTTGTTCTGGATGGTGGAAGGAATGTTGTGGACAGAAGACAGGAGGCAGTGGGAAACTGGTTAGTGGACGTTTACGTGAGGGGGACTGCGAGAGCACAGGATATGTTGCAGAGACAATCCCGTTCCGTACAGTTCAGAGAAGCTAGTGCTGCAAGGGAGTATCCAAATGGCTTGCAAGGTGAAGCAGCTGTTGAAGACATTTGCATTGTGGTCTATAGCGTATTCAGCAACTGGGTGGTCAAGCCTGCAGTTTGTCACAGTTTGGCAGAGGCTATTCACGTTAAGTAGACAGTTGGTTAATTGTCATGCCCATATAAAATCCTGCACATTATTTTCAGTGTGGATGATATGCAACATGGCTGCTTTCACAAGTGACCTCGCCTTTTGTAATACAGGAAATATCTATGAATGGACTGTGGTAGGATGGGTGTATGAGACAATTCTTGCACCTGGCTCAACCACAAGGGAATAACCCAAGAGGAAAATGACTGGAATAGTGACGGACAAGGATATTCTATAGATAACATGGACGGCAGAACCCAACTTTGGGTGATGTGGGTAGGATATTCCTCATCTCAGGGTGCAACGAGAGGTGGTCGAGCCCTTGGTGGCATTTCAAGGCCAAGGTGATACTGGGTGAGTAGAGGAGTGCTGGTTGGTGGCTGATTAACAGGCTTATAGGAGCCAGAGGAGATGGCATGAGAGATCTGTTTATGGCTGAACTGGATGGGATACCGTCTGTTAACAAAAGCTCTGGTAAAGTTATCAATATATTTCGACAACTCATGCTTTCTAGTGCAGCTATGGCATCCACAGGTGGCGAAGCTGTAATGAAGAGACTTTTTGAAATGGAACCGGTGATTGCTGTCAAAGTGGAGGTGCTATTGGTAACTGGTCTGCTTGATATAAACAGACTATTTATGGAGCCATCTGAGGTGGAGATTGATGTCTAGAAAGGTGGCTCATTGAGCCGAGAGGACCATCCGATGAAGTGGATTTGGGAGTAAATGTTGAGTTATGGAGGAAAGCACAAAGGTTGTCCTTGCCATGACACCACAGCATGAAAATGTCATCAATGAATCTGAACCAGACAAGGTGATTTAGGTGTTGACTGGATAGGACAGATTCTTCTATATGGCCCATATATAAGCTGGTATAGGATGATGCCATGCAAGTAGTCATGGAAGTACCATGGATTTGTTTATAGATAAGTCATTCGAACGTGAAATAATTATGGATCAGGGTTATGAAAGAGGTGGTAGGTTTGGTATCAGGCAAGCAAGGGAGATGTTGGTGTATAAGGCCATCAAATATACAGTGAACAACAAGACTTCTGGTGTAATGGGACAGGAACTGTGGAAAGGCAGTGGAGGAAGTGAGTGGTGTCTTGAATGTAGGATGGGAGGTTAAGGACAAGAGTTTGGAAGTGTTTATCAACAAAAGCAGAGATTTGTACTGTGGGTGCACTGTACCCCGCCACAACAGGATGACCAGAAGGAAGACCTATGGGGCTGAGTTTGTGGAATAGGTAAAAGGTACGAGTGCAGGGGGAGGTTGCTGATGAGAGGATAGAGATTGATTCAGAAATGACCTAAGTTGTTGAGGAGCCACTGGAGGTCCTGTTAAACTTTGGGGATGGGATCATGGTTGTAAGATTTGCTTCCAGAGGTATCAGAAAATTGTCAGAGACCATCAGTCCCATAGTCACCATGGTTCATGACCTGTGTGGTAGAGCCTTCATGTGCAGGAAGGATGATAAGGTCTGGTTTAGTTTGCAGGTTATGCATAGCTGTTGGTTCCATAAGAATGATGATGGATTCACTGGGGAGGGATTTAGGAAAGGAAGGCGAGACCAGGTTAGAAGTGAAAGATCTCTGAAAGGTTACCAAAGGAGGACTGGTAGAAGGGAAGGAGGATCATGGTTGGAGGGAGGTTGGAACTGTTTTAAACAAGGTTCTGTGTGGGTTTGGTTGGCTGTTGTTGGTGGAGTGTGTGGCAAAGTAATGATTCTACTGTAAAGAACAAGTAAAGGAAAGAATGTCGTTTACAAGTCCGGCATGGGTGAACTTAGTTTTAGGGTTAACATGAGGCCTTTAGAAAGAAGGTTGACAATGGTGACAGGATTTTTTTTTATGAGCAAAAGGCATTTATCGGGAACATCATATTTGTTAATTGTTCCAAACACATATAACATTTCCTATCATTTCTATTGTTACTCATACTACAGTTTGCACACACTTATCATCATGCATTTTGGTGCTAACTATTGCACTTGGTGCAAACTCAGATTACCGGGAAAATAATAAACTCATCAAAGTTCCCTGTATAGAAATGTAGATACTAAACTTCACTTGTGAAACAGCGCCTCTACTGTTTCAGAACATGCCAATGTACACGAGTGGTGTTACTCACTTCAGACCTGGCTAAAAGCCTTTACCAGTATCAGCCACTGTTCACATTTAGCTCATAACTGCAACTGCCCTGGTGGTGCCAAAACTTGCTACCTCCTATCTGTGGGTAGGAAGTGCTCACAAGAATGTTAACCTATGCAACTGGGATAATGGTATATTTTGATAGCTACATATCATCCTATCAATATCACTGCCCTTACACAATGTAATGTATTTTACCACTTAACATAGTGATGTAGGATGGATGTTACATTGTCTGGTATCACAGTTTTAATACTATCATTAAGCTGTTATAAATCACTAAGATACCTGATGATGACCTGAAGGAAGAAATTGGTTGAAAATAAAACAGAATTTAGTAGTAGCTCTTCTTGACTGACATGATTTTTTAAAAATTATAATGTATGTTTTTTAATTTGTGGATTCAAACTATGTCTTGCACAGGACTTAATACCTAAAATAAATTATGCTGAATAATGCAATAATATAAGCTGTCAGATATAACAAACAAAAAACCAGCCTCCATCATAGTTTTTTTTCAATCAAGCAAAACACATTTTCAGTAATGGTATGCTACAGTAGCTTTTAATAACAACAAAAATAAAGGTGTAAGTGCACATCAATTATCTTGCAAGACAGATTTTATGACTTAACAACTGAAACGGCCAAATCAATTCAGTACATGCTGTTCAACATTAGTATTTTCATTGATGACGTGAGTGATGTCATGCTTTCTCAAAGCATAAGATATATTAAAAGATTTTTACATGCAAACTTACCTTTTACTTCCTCCATGCATGATGATTCTGGTTCAATACATAACTCTGAAATTGGGAGAACTGTATCCTCTCCCATAGTTCTCGAACAGTCTTCCGCGACACACCGAAAATAGTGGTCAAATAAGAATTTAACTTCATTGTTATACCGCTCGATTACCTGAAACACATTGTTACTTATACAAGAAAGTTCCTGCGAACTATAAATAAAGTAAGAAATATAAAGTACATCAGTAAGATATCTGATGATGGACTGAAGTTTTATTTCAGGCAAATAACTAAGATTGTGAAGCCAGAAACATAATGAAGTAGAACATTTGTACAATTACAACTGCATACTGAAATAAGGACAGGAGCACCACACAAATGAATGAGATTTCAAATTTCTGTAATATCTGCCCTACATCACATTCCTTTCTTTTCAAGTAGATATCCATTTCAAATACTGCAGCTAATATACTTAAGTAAATGTCGTTACTGTCACCATCCATGAAATCCTCAATCACATATTTAAAACACAGTTTCAAACTTACTAGCAAACATAAGCTGCTGCCCCTCAACATATGACAATTATGAAATTCAATGGACCTGGTGCATGTTTCTAGCATGTCATTTGAATATACCAACACAAGTTCTGAGATGCCAGTACTCTTCATTTTGCAATAAATTACAAATAGATAGAATATATTACTAGATAATGCCCAATCAATTTTACTTGCAGATGATTCATTTATATTAATTTAAGACCAGGAGTCAGAAAACAACCATGTCTGCAACATCAGTACAATAAATCATCTAGAAACATGGTTTCAGCTCAACTGGTTAACATCTACAGCTACATCCACATCTATGTGATTACTCTGCTACTCACAATTAAGTGCCTGGCAGAGGGTTCAATGAACCACCTTCAGGCTGTCTCTCTACCGTTCCACTCTTCAAATGCGCGCAGGAAGAACGAACACTTAAATTTTTCTGTGTGAGTCCTGATTTCTCTTATTTTATGGCGAAAAACGCCTTTGTTTTAATGATTGCCACTTCAATTCACAGATCATGTCTGTGGCACTATCTCCCCTATTTTGCGATAATACAAAACGAGCCGCCCTTCTTTGAACTTTTTCAGTATCATCCGTCAGTTCCACATGATGCGAATCCCACACCGCACAGCAATACTCCAGAATAGTGTAAGCAGTCTTTTTAGTCGATCTGTTGCACCTTCTAAGTGTTCTGCCAATGAATCGCAGTCTTTGGTTTGCTCTACCCACAACATTCTTTGGTTTGCTCTACCCACAACATTATCTATGTGATTGTTCCAACTTATGTTATTTGTAATTGTAATTCCTAAGTATTTAGTTCAATTTACAGCCTTCAGATTTGTGTGACTTATCACGTAATCGAAATTTAGCAGATTTCTTTTAGTAATCATGTGAATAACTTCACACTTTTCTTTATTAAGGGTCAATTGCCACTTTTTGCACCACACAGATATCTTATCTAAATCATTTTGCAATTCATTTCGGTTTTGTGATGACTGTACAAGACATTAAATGACAGCATCATCTGCAAATAATCTAAGAGTGCTACTCAGATTGTCTCCTATGTTGTTAGCATAGATCAGGAACAATAGAGGGCCTGTAACACTTTCTTGGGGAATGCCGGATATTACTTCTGTTTTATGTGACGACTTTCCGTCTATTCCTATTAACTCTGACCTTTCTGACAGGAAATCATGAATCCAGTCGCACAACTAAGGCAACATTCCATAGGCACACAGTTTGGTTAGAAGATACTTGTGAGGAACAGTGTCAAAAGCCTTCTGAAAATCTAAGAATATGGAGTCAATTTGGGATCCCCTGTCGATAGCACTCTTACTTCATGAGTATAAAGAGCTAGTGTGTTCTGCAAGAATGACATTTTCTAAATCCATGCTGACTATGTGTCAGTAAATAGTTTTCCTTGTGGTACTTCATAATGTTAGAATATAGTATATGTTCCAAAACCCTACTGCAAATAAACGTTAGTGATGTGGGCTTGTAATTCAGTGGATTGATCCTATTTCCCTGTTTGGGTATTGGTGTGACTTGAGCAAATTTCCAGTCTTTAGGTACGGAACTTTCTCTGAGCGAGCGGTTGTATATAATTGCTAAAAATGGAGCTATTGCATCAGTGTACTCTGAAAGTAACCTGACTGGAATACAATCTGGACCAGAAGCCTTGCCTTTATTAAGCGATTTAAGCTGCTTTGCTACACTGAGGATATCTACTTCTATGTTTCTCATCTTCACAATTGTTCTTGATTGGAAATCGGGAATATTTATTTCATCTTGTTTGGCAAAGGAGTTTTGGAAAACCGTGTTTAATAACTCTGCTTTGGTAGCACTGTCATCAGTGACTTCACCGTTGTTACTGCGCAGTGAAGGTATTGATTGTGTCTTGCCACTGGTGTGCTTTATATATGACCAGACTCTCTTTTGGTTTTCTGCTAGATTCTGAGACAGAGTTTCATTGTGGAAATTATTCCAAGCATCTCACATTGAAGCACGTGCTATATTTTTAAGCAAAACTTTGCCAATCTTCGGCATTTTGCATTCTTTTAAATTTGGCATGCTTTTTTCATTGCTTCTGCAACAGCTATCTGACCTGTTTTGTGTACCATGGGGGATGAGTACCATCACTTATTAGTTTATGTGGTATATTATATCTCCCAACTGACATCAATACTATCTCTTTGAAATCATTCCACATCTTTTCTATGCTAACGTGATCACATCAGAAGGATTAGAGACTTTCTCTTAAAAAGGTGTGAACAGCATTTTTATCAGTTTTTTTTAAATAGATGCACTTTGTGTTTCTTTTTGATGGTTGTGGGTGTTAGGGTATTCAGCCTAGCAGCAACTGCCTTGTGGTCTCTAATCGCTGTATTTGTCATGATACTCCCTATTTGTCCAGGATTATTTGTTGCTAAGAGGTCAAGTATGCTTTCGCAACCATTTACACTTTGAGTAGGCTCATGAACTAATTGTTCAAAATAATTTTCTGAGAAAGCATTCAGTACAATTGTGGATGACGTTTTATGCCTGCCGCCGGCTTTAAATGTATAATTTTTCCAGCATATTGAGGGTAGATTGCAGTCGCCACCGACTATAATTGTATTAGTGGGGTACCTATTTGAAATGAGACTCAAGTTTTCTTCGAACTGTTCAGCAACTATATCTTCTGAGTCGGGGGGTCGGTAAAATGACCCGATTAACAGTTTTGTCCGATTGTCGAGTATAACCTCTACCCATACTATTTCGCAGGAACTATCTAATTCAATTTCACTACAAGGCAAATTACTTCTGACAGCAATAAATACTCCACCACCAACCGTATTTAATCTATCCTTTCTGAAAACTGTTAGATCATTTGAAAAAATTTCAGCTGAACTTATTTCCAGCTTTAGCCAGCTTTTGTACCTATAACTATTTGAGCTTCAATGTTTTGAATTAGGGCTTGGAGCTCTGGTTCTATCCCAACACAGCTATGACAATTTACAGCTACAATACCAATTGTTTCTACAACTATCTTACTGTGTTTTACCTGCCCCGTTTTAGACAGACCACCTGTTCTGTGGTTTCCTGGGACCCATTAACCCTGGACATTCCAGAAAACTAAATGATACATTCAGAACAAAACAGCCAAAATTCCTCAGTCAAATTCCTGGAATGAAATCTAGATGTATTGTAATAAACAAGTTGAGTATCTAGAAAGCAAATTATGTAGCTTTGCATTTGAAATGCAAATATTAGCTACTGCCATTCACATGGACACCAAGAATTTATTTATTTAAACATTTTTTGAAGCTCATTCAACATACTGCACATACTGAAACTGCCGAAAAGAAAGATCACGAACGGGTGTCTTGCACATCCAAGGGAATCATGTTGCTTGTTATTTAAAACCTGCAATTATTAACAGTTCCCTCCATATACATAGGAATGTACAACTTGAAGAATTATGTGAAAGTAGCCAGTTTTTGCAGAACTTCCTATAAAGGTGGTGGGGTTGCCATTTTTTCTAACTATAAATCAACTAAAGCCATAAATATAACAAAATATGCTATAGAATTGAGCTTTGAAGCTACAGCACTGGAAACTAAAATTGCTGGGAATTTATGTTGTGTATTAGGTTTGTATCGATCACCAAATGGTATAATCAAAACCTTCTTTGAACAGCTGGAAGATATAATCCAACACCTCTCAAAAACATATGCTTATTTGATAATTATAGGAGATCTGAACATAGACACAAGTAAAAATACAGACAATACCAAGACCCTATTGGACATATTGTGCATATACAACCTAAAAATAAAAATAGATAAACCAACCAGAGTAACAAAGCATAGTGAAACTATAATTGATCACATAATAACAAATATTCCCACATGCTATTGTGACACACAGGTAATAAACTCCACATTAGCAGACCATTTTGCAGTCATGATAGACATAAATATAAAGACTAGTGATTTAGTGCAGAAGATATGGGAGATGAGAAGACAGAACTACCCACATAACATAAATCTGCTAAAAAAGATGTTAGAGGCAGAAAACTGGGAAACAATATATGCAGCTAAAGATGCAAACACCAAATGGAACCAGTTTTTTTCTTTATTCAGTTATTATTATGATGTTACATGTCCTGTTAGTAAAAGGCTTGTCAGACAGCAACAAAAAAAGAAAAGCTGGGTGACTGGAGAAGTAATCCATGCCAGAAATAATCTGAGAGTGTATTATGACCTCTCCAAACAAAAAAATACTGAGGCCTACAACACACTGTATAAAATAAAAAAGAAAGAGTACTGTAGTTTTATCAGAAAAACTAAAGCATCATTCATCAGGATGTCTATAGATAAGGGAAAGAACCACTCAATAGGTTTATGGTCGTTCATTAATGAAGAGAGCGGAAAAGTAACAAATCGGGCAGAGGACATCTGCCCACTTATGAGTGGGAAAAGCAACGCAAACCCTCTAGAAGTAGCCAATACTTTTAACAGATATTATATTACTGTAGCAGACGAATTAATAAGTCAAAATAAAACAAATGTAGCAAGTAAATTGTTAAACCCCCCACATACAAATCATACTATGGTCTTCATACCTACAACGGATGGAGAAGTGTCAAACCTAATAAAACAACTTAAAATTAAACATTCATCTGGCTTGGATGGTGTCACATCACATCTCATAAAGGAATGCAGAGAATGTATATTAAAACCATTGACACACATGCTGAATGCTGCGATAGAAGAAGGTATATTTCCAGATTCACTGAAAGTAAGTAAAGTGAAGCCAATATTTAAGAAAGGGAACAGGGATGAATTAGGAAATTACAGGCCAATATCATTGATCTCAACATTTGCTAAAATCTATGAAATGATAATAAAGAATAGAATTGTAAGTTTTATAACAAAGTACAGTATACTGCATTCATCACAACATGGTTTCAGAGAAGGGAAGTCAACAAAAACAGCATCAACAGATATAATTGAGCACATTCTTACTTTACTTGACAGGCAACAAAAGACTTGTGGGATTTTTATGGACCTATCTAAGGCATTTGATTGTGTGAATCACTCAAAATTAATGATGAAATTATATCAGTATGGAATTAGAGGAAAATGCTATGACATACTTAAATCATACATTACAAATAGGAAACAATGTACAGAAATCAGACATACTAGTGGGGGAAATATAACAAACTACAGATCAGAATTACAAACAGTTAAACACGGTGTGCCGCAAGGGTCTGTGCTTGGGCCAATACTATTTATACTCTACGTAAATGACTTCCCTAGCTATATAAATCAGAAACTTATAATGTATGCTGATGACACAACAATCATTTGCACAGCTGACACAAAGGAGGAGCTTGAGAAGGAAGCACTCGTGACTATCGAAAATGCAAATAAATATTTAACAGAAAACAACCTGTTTATGAATCAGTCTAAAACAATGAATGTAGTATTTCAGACCAAGCATAGTGAAAATTATAATATAAATGTTAATATAAATGGAAAGACTATTAAAGAAGTAACCAGCACAAATTTTCTAGGAACTATAATAGACAAACATTTGGCATGGGGGGAGCACATCGATGCACTGTGTAAAAAGATAAACAAACAGATCTTCATCATGCATAAAACAGCTAAGACTGTGGATGATAAAGTCCTCAGATCAATGTATTATGGACTTGTCTTCCCACATTTGTCTTATTCAGTTCATATATGGGGAAGTGCACAAGCTGGCTACCTAAAAAGAATATTCACAATTCAGAAAAGGGCAGTGAGATGCATTGCAAAAATACCACCAAGACAGACCTGTAGGCAAGCTTTTGTATACTATAATATTATGACAGTATATTCACTGTACATATACCAAAGCATAATGGCGGTAATGTCAAGTGATAAACACCTCCTAAATAAAGATGTACACAAACACGGTACAAGAGGAAATGAAAATTACTACATGATAAACAGAAATCTAAAACTGTCTATGACTGCCCCAGAAGAAGCAGGCAAAAGGTTTTTTAATAAACTCCCCAAAATCATTAAAAAAGAAACAGACCTAAAATGTTTTAAAAATCATTTGAAACTATATCTCACAGAGAAATGTATATACAGTTTGAGTGAATACTAAGATGGTGTTTAATATGTTATATCATTAAAATTATCATGTATGTTGTTTGGATTTGTACGTACATATAAAGTGAAACATGTAATACCTTTGTATGATTATGGACTATTTCTGTTTAATCATTTGTTTCATCTATATATAATGTAATCAAGTTTGATGTTAATAGCCTATTGTATGACACACCCAATACTCTCAGCTGGATTTTCAGCTGGAGTCCATGGGCAAAGAATAAATAAATAAATAAAATAAATAAATAAATGATATCATTGCCTTTTTTGCATAGGAATTTACAATCATTTAAGGAAAAATGTTCTGAACACAGATGTATTACAAAGAAGATAACTTAAAGCTCCCTGCTCATTTTTTAAATTTACATGCTTGCTCATTGTTTAAACTTACATGCTTGACTTCTCTGCATATCAAAACAAAAATTTACAACAAACTAAAAGGAAGGAACATTCTGAGTATGAAGCTATATTCATTAAAAAAAAGCTCCATGATACTCTACTTCAGAGATCATACTACTCAACTGCAGAGTTCAATGAAGGATGAATTAATTTTCTGAGCAGAATATAGCTTTCAGTAGGCTTGTTGTGTAAATGTAACTGTGAAAACTTACATTAACATGAAAATATTGCTGAACCATGGACCTTGCCGTTGGTGGGGAGGATTGTGTACCTCAGCGATACAGATAGCTGTACCGTAGGTGCAACCACAATGGAGGGGTATCTATTGAGAGGCCAGACAAATGTGTGGTTCCTGAAGAGGGGCAGCAGCCTTTTCAGTAGTTGCAGGGGCAACAGTCTGGATGATTGACTGATCTGGCCTTGTAACACTAACCAAAACGGCATTGCTGTGCTAGTACTGCAAACGGCTGAAAGCAAGGGGAAACCACAGCCGCAATTTTTCCCCAAGGGCATGCAGCTTTACTGTATGGTTAAAATGTGGTGCTTCAGAAGAATGCTGAAGATTAGATGGGTAGATCACATAACTAATGAGGAAGTATTGAATAGGATTGGGGAGAAGAGAAGCTTGTGGCAGAATCTGACTAGAAGAAGGGATTGGTTGGTAGGACATGTTCTGAGACATCGAGGGATCACCAATTTAGTATTGGAGGGCAGCATGGAGGGTAAAAATCGTAGAGGGAGACCAAGAGATGAATACACTAAGCAGATTCAGAAGGATGTAGGTTGCAGTAGTTACTGGGAGATGAAGAAGCTTGCACAGGATAGAGTAGCATGGAGAGCTGCATCAGACCAGTCTCAGGACTGAAGACCACAACAACAAAAACATTGCTGTCTCTCATTAATTGTAGTTTTATATACATTTAGTTGTATTGCCCAGTTTTTGATATATATCCTGTACTCTTAACTTGTTGGTCAGCAACTGTATATTATGCGATGAATAAATCTCAATTCTTTATTCCCAATATTTCACTTGAACAATCAGATACTCTATAATAATTTTTACATGAAAAAAGAAGTAATTCTATTGTGTAATCAGGTAATAAGCAAACACAAAAACAGAAAAATTTAATTTCCTATGGGAAATCATAACAAAAACTGTTTGGATGAAGAAGCCCTTCAGGAATGACTACACAAACTTAAGAAGGCCTACAAAAAATTATTTACAGGTTATGTATTATAGTACTGGGACCTATGTGTCATTGTCTTTAATTCCACTCTTCTTTCAGTTCTTTATATATCATAGCATGAATTTGAGAAATTTGATCATATGCAGAGAAATAAAAGTGCCCATTGTGCATTGCCAAATTTATGAAGAGGTCAACATACACTGTTTACTGAATGACTTAGTGTACAGTCATTACAATTAATGTGAATTGTGAAACATGGTATGTCTTTATCACTTGATATGTACATTGGCAGTGTCGGACATTGCAATCTATTACCTGATGCACAGCAGCTACAAGATGGCGGCCATGTCATATAGTCAGTCATTTTTATTTATTGTAAAAAATTTTAAAAAATGAACCACAAATTATTGTAATTAAATTATATAACCTAGTCTAAAGAAAGAGAAAGCATTTATCCATCTTCTGAATGAAACCGTTCATTGTATTTTGTATTTACACATAAAGGGAAGATAAATTAATTCGGATTCAAGACCAGTGAATCAAGTGCTCTACCCTGAAAATATTATTTACTTTGCCAAATTGAAGTTGATCTATTGGTATTTCAGAAAAAAAGGAGAATGAAATAAGTGTTAAGTGCCCAATTTGAAATCTCAGAATAGTGTGATTAAAGAAAATGTATAAGTAGTTGACAATAGAAATGAGCTACATTTGTTGATTCAAAATAACATGAAATACTTAATTGGAATTTTTTTTACAAGTGTCATATTTTCTACAATATGACAATATTATGAAAAGGATAGACTTCTACTTGCCATGTAGAGGAGGATATGAGTAGCAGATAGCAAAACAAAAAGACTGCTACACATTTGAGCTGCTGGTTGGTTGGTTTAAAACAGGGCTTCACAACATACGTGCTCGCGGAGCAAGCTGTGAGCAGCAAGGCACGAGCACGGAGCAGCGCGAGCACGCTACCCCCACTACCGGACCAGAGCGGAGAATGGGGAGAGTCATGTGGAGCACACAACAGCTGCGGCCAGTTAATGTAAATCTATGGCCACCTACAGGGATATCACTCATGAATTATTACTGTGACAAATGAAACAAATAAAGGAGAATGTACACGTGCCACATAATTTTATTAGCTTAGTGTATGCCTCTACATTCGTATTAATTTGTGAACTGTTATACAATAAAAGGTGTCACTGAAGTGTGGGATTCTCGGTTATCTTGTACTTTTTGCCCTTTACAATTGCGTCTATGTTCAGAATAATTGTTCTTGTGCATTGTAGGCGCAGCGTGCAGTTTAAATTTTGATCAGACAATGCGTTTTTCAGGCGTGTCTTGTTACATTTCATTGCAGAGAACAGTTGTTCACAAACATACATGGAACCGAACATTGATATTATTGTAGCCGCCAGTTTGTGCAAACGAGGAAATCTATCCCGAGGGAAGTGTCTGTAGAATTCCAAAATGGTTTTCTTGTTCTGAAATTTGTCTCTGTATCCCCTGGCACACTGCAGGTCAACAATTTCTAGCTGCAGCTCAGGACGAATCTCTTCAATATTCGCTGAATATGGAGAGGAGAACAGATCAAAATCACTGTATAGTGCTGGCAGATCTTGAAAGCGTTGATCAAATTCTTCTTTTAAGGACAACTAAACTATGTGAATAACGTTCACAGTCTTTGTGAACATCTTGCATGGATGATAATTTAGGAAAATGAGCTAGATTTCCTGTTTCCAGCTGACTCACCCAAAGTGTCAATTTCATTTTAAAAGCTCGTATTCGATCTATGAAATGAGTAATTAGCAGATCTTTACCTTGTAGTGAAATGTTCAAAGCATTCAGATGGCTAGTTAAATCTGCTAAGAACTTGAAATCACATTTCCATGAAGACTCTTTCAATTCAGGAACACACATGTTATTTATTTCCATGAACATACACTCCTGGAAATGGAAAAAAGAACACATTGACACCGGTGTGTCAGACCCACCATACTTGCTCCGGACATTGCGAGAGGGCTGTACAAGCAATGATCACACACACGGCACAGCGGACACACCAGGAACCGCGGTGTTGGCCGTCGAATGGCGCTAGCTGCGCAGCATTTGTGCACCGCCGCCGTCAGTGTCAGCCAGTTTGCCGTGGCATACGGAGCTCCATCGCAGTCTTTAACACTGGTAGCATGCCGCGACAGTGTGGACGTGAACCATATGTGCAGTTGACGGACTTTGAGCGAGGGCGTATAGTGGGCATGCGGGAGGCCGGGTGGACGTACCGCCGAATTGCTCAACACGTGGGGCGTGAGGTCTCCACAGTACATCGATGTTGTCGCCAGTGGTCGGCGGAAGGTGCATGTGCCCGTCGACCTGGGACCGGACCGCAGCGACGCACGGATGCACGCCAAGACCGTAGGATCCTACGCAGTGCCGTAGGGGACCGCACCGCCACTTCCCAGCAAATTAGGGACACTGTTGCTCCTGGGGTATCGGCGAGGACCATTCGCAACCGTCTCCATGAAGCTGGGCTACGGTCCCGCACACCGTTAGGCCGTCTTCCGCTCACGCCCCAACATCGTGCAGCCCGCCTCCAGTGGTGTCGCGACAGGCGTGAATCGAGGGACGAATGGAGACGTGTCGTCTTCAGCGATGAGAGTCGCTTCTGCCTTGGTGCCAATGATGGTCGTATGCGTGTTTGGCGCCGTGCAGGTGAGCGCCACAATCAGGACTACATACGACCGAGGCACACAGGGCCAACACCCGGCATCATGGTGTGGGGAGCGATCTCCTACACTGGCCGTACACCACTGGTGATCGTCGAGGGGACACTGAATAGTGCACGGTACATCCAAACCGTCATCGAACCCATCGTTCTACCATACCTAGACCGGCAAGGGAACTTGCTGTTCCAACAGGACAATGCACGTCCGCATGTATCCCGTGCCACCCAACGTGCTCTAGAAGGTGTAAGTCAACTACCCTGGCCAGCAAGATCTCCGGATCTGTCCCCCATTGAGCATGTTTGGGACTGGATGAAGCGTCGTCTCACGCGGTCTGCACGTCCAGCACGAACGCTGGTCCAACTGAGGCGCCAGGTGGAAATGGCATGGCAAGCCGTTCCACAGGACTACATCCAGCATCTCTACGATCGTCTCCATGGGAGAATAGCAGCCTGCATTGCTGCGAAAGGTGGATATACACTGTACTAGTGCCGACATTGTGCATGCTCTGTTGCCTGTGTCTATGTGCCTGTGGTTCTGTCAGTGTGATCATGTGATGTATCTGACCCAGGAATGTGTCAATAAAGTTTCCCCTTCCTGGGACAATGAATTCACGGTGTTCTTATTTCAATTTCCAGGAGTGTATTTATCTCATCTAATAGGCAAAAAAATCGATTTAATAATTCACCACGACTAAGCCAGCGGACCTCGTTGTAATAAGGCAGGCTACTATACTGGCTTTCTACATCCTCAAGAAAGCTTTTAAATTGCCTGTGTTGTAGCCCATGCTTCCTTATGATTGGTTGTACGAACAATAACACTCGTCACATAAGTTTTCCTGGTGCATCACACAGTGAACGCCCCTTATTTCATTCGGCACAGTCAGTTTTTGCATTTTCTCCTTCAACAGCGCAATGAAACCTGATTTTTTCCCTGTCATCGGTGGTGCACCGTCTGTAGACACTGAAACTAATGAATTCCACGACAATCCTATATTTTCAAAACTTTCTTCAACACTACTTAAAATATCACCTCCGGTTGCAGTGTTCTTCACGGCTGCTACATCGAGGAGCTCCTCCCTCACCCGAAGATCTCTATTAACACCTCTAATAAATATGGCAAAGCTGCGCTGTTCCAGTGATATCAACACTTTCGTCCAGAGCTAGAGAATACACCATAAAATCTTTACAGATATTTGCAAGCTGGCCCTGGACGTCGTCTGCCATGTCCTGTATGGTCATGTTAGATAATGGCACAATCCGAAACTGTTCAACTTGAGATGGACACAAATGTTCCGTTGCAACTACCAAACATTCTTTTATTAAATTGCCATCAGTGAAGGGGTGCAGGGATTTTGCTAAAAGCAAAGAAATTTTGTAACTCACTCTGAGAGCTGCCTCAGTTGATTTTTCTTCGTCATCCAGATCTTCTTCGGATAGCTTCCTTTTAAGATTAATAACTTCCTATGCACGATCTGTTCCATCACATTTTCCACTTCTGTAGTCTTTCACGTGGTACGACATATAATGTCACTGCAAATTAAATTTCCTAAAAGAATTCAGCGTTTTGTGACATACTAAACATTTTGCAACACCATCTTTTTCTGTAAACAGATACAATTCCTCCTAATGGGGGTTGAACTGCGAAAGCATGGTTGGGGTTACACAACGGCGACTTCAATAGGCACGCTGCGGCCCTATTCAAACCTGCGCGCGCATTTCCCCACTCCGCGACCTTGCACCTGCTCACGAGCACGTGCCTGAGCAGACACGAGTACTCGCGCTCAAAACCGGCCAGTTGCTAAGCCCTGGTTTGAAAGATGGGGGAAGGGAGCAAATAGCTAGGTCATCGGTCCCTTGTTCTGAATAAGAAAACGCCACAAGGGTGAGAATAAAACAAGAAAGACTGACAACACAAAATGGAGAGAAAGGAAAAACCACAGAACGACAGAAAGGCAACAAACACTTCAATGGAAAAAAGGGTAGAAGAAAACCACTGAAATGCAAAAAACAGATAGAAGAGATTAAAATGACAAAACAGATTACCATGGATAGCTGACCATGAGAATAAAAAGGAGAAGCCAGCCACTCTGCAACACATTAAAACCTCCACCTTAAAAGTACTAAGGCGGAGGACACAGAGGGACAAAGGACATGCGCTAAAATTTAGATCAAATGATTAAACCCACCCTCACAAATAAAATTTAAAACTAAATTAGCCGATGAGGCGTTGCCAGATAAAATTAGTGGCAACGAGTCCGGTAACTGAAGATTTCGTTGCAGGGCAGTTGAAGTGGGACAGTGCACCAGAAAATGGGCCACTGTCAACTGGGCACTGATGTGGATCTTCATGGTGCAGGAGGTAGCCATGCGTCACCTAAGCATGGCCAATGCGGAGCCGGCTGAGAACCACAGAGTCCCTGTGGGAGGCACACATGGAGGACTGCCACACATTCATAGTCTCCTTAATGGCACGCAGTTCGTTGTGTGTACTGAGACTTTGCCATTCCGTCTCCCAAAACCGAAAAACCTGGCGACGTAAAGACGAATGCCGATCTCCTTAAGCAGTTTCCGTGTAGCCTCTTATTGGTCAGCCTGTCAGCAAGTTCGTTGCCTGGGATTTCGATGTGTCCTGGGGTCCACAAGAACACCACTGAACCACCGGACCGTTCCAGGGCACAGATGGACTCCTGCATGGTTGCTACCAAAGGATGATGAGGGTAGCCCTGGTTGATAGCTTGTAGGCTGCTCAAGGAGTCAGTACACAGGAGAAATGACTCGCCTGGGCATGCGCAGATGTGCTCAACAGCACGAAATATAGTCACCAGCTCTGCAGTGAAAACACTGCAACCGTCGGGCAAGGATGCTCTTCAACATGTCCTCCATGGACATATGCGAAGCCGGCGTGACCATCAGCCATCCAGCTGTCAGTGTAAATCACTTCATGGCCTCAGTACATGTCCCAAGAATCAAGATGAAGTGACAGTGAAGAGCTGCAGGTTGAACTGAGTCCTTTGGGAAATGTGAAAGCTTCAGGTGAAGCTGCAGCCTAGGTGTAGACCATGGAGGTGTACGCGATTAGACCTCGAGTATAGGTGGAATAGCAAGAACTCCAGTTCAGACATAAGGGACTGGACGTGAACTGCAATTGTAACCCCTGACCTAGGCCACCAATGAGGGAGATGAACCGCCATCGGTGGGAAAAGGAGATGGTAATTTGAATGCACAGGAGAACTACGAACATGTGCAATGTAACTGGAAAGCAGTTGTGCAAGCCTGACCTGCAATGGAGGAACTCCAGCCTCCGCAAGGACGCTGGTCATCGGACTCATCCTAAAAGCTTCCATCGCTAGTTGAACGCCACAGTGGTGCAGTGGGTCGAGTAAACGCAATGCTGAGGGCGCCACCGAACCATAAAACAGAGTCCCATAGTCAAGGCGGGATTGAACAAGGGCTCCGTATAGCTGCAGCAGTGTAGAGCGATCTGCACCCCAGTTGGTGTTGCTCAGGCAGCGGGGACATTGAGATGCTGCCAGCACTTTCGCTTAAGCTGACGAAGGTGAGGAAGCCAAGTCAATTGGGCGTCAAAAACCAGTCCTAAAAATTGATACGTCTCCACTACAGTGAGGGGATCGTCAGGAAGGTAAAGTTCTGGTTCCAGACGAATGGTACGATGCTCTCAGAAGTGCATAACATCTACATCTACATACATACTTCGCAATCCACCATACGGTGCATGGCGAAGCGTATCTTGTACCACAACTAGCATCTTCACACCCTGTTCCACTTCCAAACAGAATGAGGGAAAAATGACAGCCTATATGCCTCTGTACGAGCCCTAATCCCTCTTATCTTATCTTTGTGGTCTTTCCACGAAATGTAAGTTGGCGGCAGTAAAATTGTACTGCAGCCAGCCTCAAATGCTGGTTCTCTAAATTTCCTCAGTAACGATTCACGAAAAGATTGCCTCCTTTCCTCTAGAGACTCCCACCCAAGTTCCTGAAGCATTTCCGTAACATTTGCATGATGATCAAACCTACCAGTAACAAATCTAGCAGCCCGCCTCTGAATTCCTTCTATGTCCTCCCTCAATCCGACCAGATAGGGATCCCAAACACTCGAGCAGTACTCAAGAATAGGTCATATTGGTGTTTTATAAGCGGTCTCCTTTACAGATGACCACATCTTCCCAAAATTCTACCAATGAACCAAAGACAACTATCCGCCTTCCCCACAACTGCCATTACATGCTTGTCCCACGTCATATCGCTTTACAATGTTATGCCCAAATATTTAATTGATGTGACTGTGTCAAACGCTACACTACTAATGGAGTATTCAAACATTATGGGATTCTTTTTCCTATTCATCTGCATTAATTTACATTTATCTATATTTAGAGTTAGCTGCCATTCTTTACAGCAATCACAAATCCTGTCCAAGTCATCTTGTATCCTCCTACAGCCACTCAATTATGACAACTTCCCTTACACCACAGCATCATCAGCAAACAGTCGCACATTGTTATCCACCCTATCCAAAAGATCATTTATGTAGATAGAAAACAACAGCGGACCTACCACACTTCCCTGGGGCACTCCAGATTATACCCTCACCTCCGATGAACACTCACCATCGAGGACAACGTACTGGGTTCCTTTACTTAAGAAGTCTTCGAACCACTCACATACTAGGGAACCAATCCCATATGCTCGTACCTTAGTTAGGAGTCTGCAGTGGGGCACCGAGTCAAACGCTTTCCGGAAGTCAAGGAATATGGCATCCGTCTGATCCCTTCATCCATGGTTTGCAAGATATCATGTGAAAAAAGGGCAAGTTGCATTTCGCAGGAGCGATGCTTTCTAAAGCCGTGCTGATGCATGGACAGCAACTTCTCTGTCTCAAGGAAATTCATTATATTCGAAACACATGACTTTGCGGCTGAAAACTGAAAGCCATGGGCTAGGGCCCATCACCGGGCCTTGTGGATGGCTCCCTGTAGGCACCGCTCAACAACACCAGTACTAGTGGAGCAGTACAAAATGCAGAAGTTGTCTGCATACAGAGAGGGTGAGATGGACAGCCCTAAAGCTGCTACTAGACTGTTAATGGTAACTAAAAATAGAGATACACACAATACAGAGTCCTGTGGGACCAATTCCTCTGGATACGGGGGGACTATGGGAGGCACCAACTCGGACACGGAAAATACGAAGAGACAGGAAATTCTGGATAAAAATCGGAGCGGGCACCAGATACCCCACTGGTATAATGTGCCAAGCATATGATGTCACCAGGTGATGTTATACGCATTTTGTAAATAAAAAAAGATGGCAACAAGGTGTTGGCATCTGATAAAGGCCATTCGGATGGCAGATTCGAGGGACACAAGATTATCAGTGGTAGAGAGACACATGCAGAAGCCACCATGGCATGGTGGCAGTATGCTATGTGACTCCAGGACTCAACCCAACCACTGACACACCATACATTACAGCAGCCTACAATGAATGTTGGTGAGGCTGTTGGGCCAATAGCTATCCACATCAAGAGGGTTTTTGCTGGGTTTGAGCACTGGTATGATGGTGCTCTCCTGCCACTGCAATTGAAAGGTGCCATCGCACCAGATTTGGTTGAAGATCGTGAGGAGGTGTTGCTTGACGAGAGATGAATAATCATCTGACAGTGGATCTGATTGGGCCCAGGAGCTGTGTTGGGGCAATGTGCAAGGGCACTGAGGAGCTCCCACTCTGTAAATGGGGAGTTATCGGGTTCACTGTGGCATGTAGTAAAAACAATGTGCAAGGGCACTGAGGAGCTCCCACTCTGTAAATGGGGAGTTATCGGGTTCACTGTGGCATGTAGTAAACAAGAGGACTTTCTCTTCCATCCGCCATTTGAGAGTGCAAAATGCTGGGGGGTAATCTTCGATGCAAAGGCGATTGCATTTGCGTTGGTAGATAACATGCCATTTATGTTAACACCAGGAACACCTGCTGGGGTCTGATGCCCAAAAACTCGTTTGATCTTTGCTCACACTTGGGAAGGTGACATATGGCACCCAATGGTAGACACGTACCTCTCCCAACACTCCTGTTTCCACCTTTTGATAAGCTGGCGTACAAGGGCACAGAGCCATTTAAAGGCTATGAGGTGCTCCAGGGAAGGGTGCCACTGTAGAGCTCGCCGACACTTCTTAATTGCCTCAGCGACTTCCGGTGACCACCAAGGGACTGTCTTTCGCTGGAGGCACCCTACAGAACGAGGGATTGCGTTTTCCACCACAGTAATGATCACTGTAGTCACCTGCTCAACCACCATATTGATGTTACTGTGCGAGGGAGATTCAACGGTGACAGCAGAGGTGAAAGTTTCCCAGTCCGCCTTGTTTAGAGCCCATCTGGGCAGGCGGCCATGGACATGACACCGGGGCACTGACAGGAGGATGGGGAAGTGGTCACTAGCATACAGGCCGTCATGTGCTCTCCAGTGGATAGATGGGAGAAGGTCAGGTCTGCGAACCAAGAGATCAATGACCAAACTTGTGGCATATGCCACACTGAAATGTGTGGCTGCCCCAGTATTTAAGAGGCAGAGGTCAAGTTGTGACACTAAATTTTCGACATCTCTGCCTTGCCCAGTAAGAACTGAGCCACCCTACAAGGGGTTATGAGCATTAAAATCTCCCAAAAGTAGGAAAGGTTTAAGGAGTTGATAAATCAGTGCATCCAATGCGTTCAGGGATACTGCACCATCTCGAGGAAGACAGTTATTTCCTGTGTCGTCCAAATCCTGACAGCCAGAGGGGGCACAGGTTCACTGCATACTGAGTTCAGGACATAGACACAAACTCCTCCTGACACTCTATTATAGTCACTACAGATCCTGTAATATCCCTTAACTGCGGAGGGCAGGGGTCTGGATTGCCGGGAACCAGGTTTCCTGAAGGGCAATGCAGAAAGAAGGTGTAAAATGTAAGAGTTGCCATAGCTCAGCCAGGTGGTGGAAAAAACCTCCGCAATTCCACTGGAGGATGACATTATCGAGAGGCTGGGTAGGCGTGAAGCACGCAAGGAGGCAGGATATGCCTCAGGGTCACCTGCTGCCTCTGACTGAGTATTTTTAGCCATTTCTATGGTGGATGTGGCATCAGTAAGATCCAGGCCTGCACAGACCTTTCGTCAAGTGAGCGGTTGTATATGATTGCTTTCTTAGCAATCATATACAACCGCTCACTTGACGAAAGGTCTGTTACTAAAGACTGGAAAAGTAGTACAGGTCACACCAATATTCAAGAAAGGAAATAGGAGTAACTCATTGAATTACTCACTGACCTCAATTTTCAGTAGGATTTTGGACCATATACTGTACTCGAACATTATGAATCACTTTGAAGAAAATGACTTACTGATACATAACCAACACGGATTCAGAAAATATTGTTCTTGTGCAACACATATTCCTAGATTTCCAGAAGGCTTTTGATACCATTCCTCACAAGCGACTATTAATCAAATTGCATGCATATGGAGTATTGTCTCAGTTGCGTGACTGGATTCGTGATTTCCTCTTAGAGAGGTCACAGTTCGTAGTGATAGACGGTAAATCACAAAGGAGAATAGAAGTGATATCTGGCATTCCGCAAGGTAGTATCATAGGCCCTCTGCTGTTCCTGATTTATATCAATGATCTAGGTAATAATCTGAGCAGCCCCCTTAGATTGTTTGCAGATGATGCTGTAATTTACCATCTACTAAAATCATCAGACAATCAATTCCAATTACAAAGTGATCTAGAGAGAATTTCTGTATGGTGCAAAAAGTGGCAATTAGCACTAAACAAAGAAAAGTGCAAGGTCATCAACATGGATACTGAAAGAAATCTAATAAATTTTGGGTATACGATAAATTGCACAAATCTAAGGTCTGTGAATTTGACTAAATACTAAGGAATTACAATTACAAGCAGCTTAAATTGGAAAGAACACATAGATAATATTGTGGGGAAGGCGAAACAAAGACTGCGCTTCGTTGGCAGAACACTTAGAAGATGTGACAAACCCACTAAAGAGACAGCCTACATTACATTTGTCTGTCCTTTGCTGGAATATTGCTGCACAGTATGGGATCCTTACCAGGTAGGACTGACAGAGAACATCGAAAAAGTGCAAAGAAGGGTAGCTCATTTCGTGTTATCGTGAGAGTATCACTAATTTCATACACGAGTTGGGGAGGCAGTCACTGAAACAAAGGCCATTTTCTTTGCGGCGAGATCTATTTATGAAATTTCAATCACCAACTTTCTCTTCTGAAAGTGAAAATATTTTGTCAACACCCACCTATGTAGGGAGAAATGATAATCATAATAAAATAAGAGAAATTAGAGCTCGAACAGAAAGATTTAGGTGTTCCTTTTTCCCACGCGCCATTCGAGAGTAGACTGGCAGAGAAGTAGTATGAAAATGGTTCGATGAACCCTCTGCCAGGCACTTAAGTGTGAATTGCAGAGTAACACTGTAGATGCAGATGTAGATCCCCACTGCATCCTCAGATGCAGAATTGATAGGGAGTGGTGGTTTTGGGGCCACCAGAGGGTCTTGTTTCTTAGCAGACTACTTCTTAGTTTGCTTGCTGTCTCACTTCTCTTTAGGGGCTTGCTGAGAAGATTTCTCCAAAGCAGCTTCAGGCATGGAGGAAGGCCATGAAGCTCTTCGTCCAGCAGCTTTTGGCTCCTTGAGCCAATGGCGATTGTCCACTGTGGCAGTAGTGGAGACCTTAGAAGAGGACCCCTTCTGCATGAGAGGAGCCGGAGGACGCTGTTGCTTCTCTAGCATGGGGGAGGGGACCGATGTCCCCTGCATTTGGGGGGGGGGGGGGGGCCCTCACTCCCGAAATAGGTGCTTTGACATGTGCCCAAACTTCCAGCACTTAAAGCACCACATAGGGGAAAGGGCGTATGGTTTAACGTCACAGCTGTCAACCATCGCCTTGACCTTTTCAGGCAATGAATCACCCTCAACAGCCAAGATGAAGGCACTGGTGGCAACCCTGTTGTCTTTGTGTCCCCTGTAAATGTTCCAGATGAAATGAACACCCCGCCATTCTAAATTGGTGCAGAGCTCGTTGTCAGACTGCAAGAGGAGGTCATGATGGAAAATAATCCCCTGGACCATGTTGAGGCTTTTACAGGGAGTGACAGAAACAGAAATATCACCCAGCTTGTCACAGGCAAGTAATGCTCGGGATTGGGTTCTGGATGCTGTATGAATCAAGACTACGCCATTTCACATCTTGGACAGTGCTGTCACTTCTCCAAACTTATACTCAAGGTGTTCAACGAAAAACAGGGGCTTCGTAGGTAGAAAGGAGTAACCATCAGTTCTACTACAGAATAAAAACCGAGGCGAATATGGCTCTCTCCATTCTGTAGCTCTGTGTTCCTCCCATGGTGTAGCGAGGGAGGATAATGATTTAGGGTCATACCTGTCAACATTGTATTCTGTCTTGCCCTTCTTAGAGCTGCTGGTGCTGTACAGTCACCAGCAAGAGTTAACTTAGTCTGCTTCATTGCAGGTCATCCACCCTGATGCTACCCACTCCGATCAGGGGTTCTCCCCAGGTGTGCCACCCAGCCACAGCAAAGGCCAGCTGGCATGATGGCTGTTGCCAGGAGTCCTGATGCCCCAGGAAAACAGGCATATACTCCTTGGCATATGTGGGGAGTTTACAGCTCAGGCATCAGCAGTGTGATCCCTGTGTTGTCAGGGGGCTACCACCAAATGGGCACATGATGGCGGCCCGACCACAATGGACTGGCTACTGCACTGGATATTGGGTGCAGAGAAATCCAATATTGTCATGGGGGCGAAAGAGGACAGGAGACAACGGAAGAAGATGACATACCCTGGAAAGTGTCCTCACCCAAATAGTTGAATCACAGGTGGAGATGCAAAGCCATGACAAGAGATTCTGGAGATCAAATCCAAGGCCTCTCGTGCACCACATAAGGCATCCTTCCCCATATGGCCCGTACTTCTGTAGAATTTTGAAAGTGGCAGGTCAAACCATATAATGGGCTGAAAAGTGTGAGACTCCTTTTAGTTACCTCTTACGACAGGCAGGAATACCTTGGGACAATTCTAACCCCCAGACCCGCAGGGGGGTTGAGCTGCTGGCCCAACACCTTCTTGTAAAGTAGACAACACGCACACACACACACACACACACACACACACACACACTGGCTGCAGAGGCTGGACTGTATGCAGCAACTGCGCCTGCACCTGGGTTGTAGGTGTACAGAGGAAGCTTGGGTGGGGAGGGGGAGGATAGCAGGGTAGAGATGGGAAAGGTGTACTGTTGCTTGTGGGAGCACGTAGGGATGTGGTGGGAAAAGGAGGGGAGGGGGGGGGTTGCAAAAGGAGAGAAGCAGAGGACCGGAATGAGACTGATGGTTGTGTTAGTGAAATGAATAGAAGGTTGTGGTAGTGCTGAAGTGGGAGTTGGAAAGGGGACTGGTATGTGAAGAACAGGGGCTATTGAAGGTTGAGGCCAGGGAGGTTATGAGAATGTAGTATATATTGCAGGGAGAGTTCCCAACTGCGTAATTCAGAAAAGCTTATGTTGGCAGGAAGATTCCAGATGGCACAGGCTATGAAGCAGTCATTGAAGTGAAGCATATTGTGTTGGGCAGCATGTTCAGCAGCTAGGTGGTCCAGACATCTCTTGGCCACGGTTTGTCAGGGTCCATTAATGCTGACAGGTGGCTTGTTAGTTGTCATGCCCACACAGAAAGTAGCGCAGTGGTTCAAGCGTAGTTTGCAAATCACAAGACTGTTTTCACATGTAACCCTGCCTGTGATGGGATAGGTGATGCCTGTGATGAGACTGGGGTTGATGAATGTGGGCTTATGTATGGGACAGTTATTGAATCTAGATCTATTGCAGGGTCATGAACCATGAGGCAAGGCAAGGGGTTGGGAGCAGGGGTGGAATGGGGATCGATGAGGATATTGCATAGGTTTGGTGGGCAGCGTAATAAAACTGTGGGAGGGGTGGGAAGGGTAGTGGTTAGGGTATTTCTCATTTCAGGGCATGACAAAACCTGGCAGAGAATGTGATTCAGTGCCCCAGTCCTGGATGGCACTGGGTCATGAGTGGGGTCCTCCTTTGTGGTCATACAATGGGAATATGGGAGGTGATTAAAGAGACAAGGCATGGGAGATCAAGAGACAAGGCATGGGAGATCTGTTACTGTACAAGGTTGGGAGAGTAATTTCACTCCGTGAAGGCTTCAGTGAGATTCTTGGTATATTTGGAGAGGGACAGCTCATCACTACAGAACCCACTGTGACAAATGGCTAGGCTGTGTGTGGAAGTACCTTCTTGGTATGGAATTGGTTTCAGCTGTCAACATTGAGGTGTTGCAGGTTGCTGGTAAGTTTGATGTGAACAGAGATACTGATGAGCCATCCTCCTCATCCATCAATCCCAGTCTCATAACAGGCATTACCTATCCCATCAAAAGCAGGCACACCTGTAGAAACAGTCATGTGATACACAAACTAAGCTTGAACCACTGTGCTACTTTCTTTGTGGGCATGAAAACCAACAAGCCATCTGTCAGCATTAACAGCCACTGGAAAACTGTGGGCAAGAGATAGGTGGACTACCTAGCTGCTGAATGTGCTGCCCGACAAAATGTGTTTTACTTCAGTGACTGCTTCACAGCCTGTGCCATCTGGATGCTTCCCACCAACAGCACCTTTTCTGCATTACACATGTGGGAACTCTCCCTGCAGTATATACTACATTCTCATAACCTCCCTATACTCAACCTTTGATAGTCACTGTTCTTCACCTATCAATCTCCTTCCCAGCTCACACTCCAGCACTACAAAACCTTCCAGTCCACTAACACAACCACTAGTCTTTTTCCAGTCCTCTACTTCTCTCATTTTGCACTCTCCCTCCTGTCCCCAACACATCCCTACACATTCCCGCAGGCAGCACTACATCTTTCTCCATCCTATGTGCTATCCCTCCTCCTCCCCACCCAAGCCTCACGCTTACCTCCCACCACCCACAGATTGCTTCTCCTATCAGGCACAGCTGTTGTATGCACTCCAGCCTCAGCAGCCAGACACAGTGATCATGTATTGTTATGAGAGTAGTACTTGCATGAATTTATGTGTGCTTTTCACTTTAGAAGAAGGGGTTTTGACCAAAAGCTCAAATGTATAACAGTCTTCTTTCTGTGCCTGTCTGCAACTGAAGCAATCTATCCTTTTCATCAAATTGTTGTTATTCCATTCTGGATTTCCCATTGTTTGGTCTTCTAGATTTCACTACTTGTACCAACTAGTAATAAAAATAAGTAAATTTACAAAACAATCTAAAAGTTACATATCAGAGAAGAGTTATTCTATATTAGTCTTTTTTCCCATATATCAACAAAGTTTTAAATATTAGTGTATTCCAAAAAATTCTTCAAAATTAACATAAGACAACTGTTTTAACCCTCGAGTGGGAGTGCCTGTGTATAAAGTGTGCCAACCACAAATAAAATTGTTTTGCACCATTCCATTGATGTTTCACAATTGCGAACCCATTATTCATTAATAAAGTTACCTCCACTTTTGAAAATTGTTTTCCCCGAAAGGTAATTCAAATGACACAGAAGGAAAAAAATAAACCGTGGATTACCCAAGGGATAAAGATATCATGTAGGGCAAAAAGGAGACTGTATCTACTATCTAGGAACAGCTCTGATGTTAGAATTGTAATGCATTATAAAGAATACAGGAAAATATTAAAGCAAGTAATGCAGAAATCGTAGCAGCTTTATTATGAGAAAAAGATAATTACATCAGGCAACAAAGTAAAAACTGGATGGGATATAGTGAAGACAGAGACAGGTGGGACCAAAAAGGAAGAGGAACAGATAGCTCAAAAATAAATGAGACTGTGGTAACAATTGCAAGTAGTGTTGCAAACCTCTTGAACAAGTACTTCATTTCTGTTACTGACAGCTTAGGGTTATGAGGTTCGGTGAACAGTGCAATGGAGTATCTGAGACCAAACTTCAAAAATAACTTCAGTAAAATGGAAATGACTTACATTTCCCAAAGAAGTATCATCCATCATAAAATCCTAAAAATCTAAGTATTCCATGTGGTATGACAACATATCAATGACATTAATCAAAGACTGCTCATGCAAGTTGAGTTCTATCATAAGTTATTTGTGTAATCACTCTCTTATCATGGAACATTTCCAGACTAGCTAAAATATGCAGAAGTTAAGCCTCTTTACAAAAAGGGGGATAAGGAGATACCATCAAACTATCGACCAATTTCACTTTTGCCCACTTTCTCAAAAATATTTGAAAAGGTTGTGTTCCAGTGTCTTCTTAGGCATCTGACTGCAAATAATATGTTGTCCAAGTCACAGTTTGGATTTCTTAAGGGTTCTGATGCAGAGAAAGATCACTTACAGTGAGAATGTACTTAATTCATTAGATAATAAATTAGAGGCTACTGGCATTTTCTGTGACCTGTCAAAAGCCTTTGACTGTGTGAACCACAGCATTCTCTTAAGTAAATTAGAATATTATGGTGTCACCGGCAATTCTGCGAAATGGTTTGAGTCTTATCTATCTAACAGGAAACAAAGAGTGTCGTTGCAAAATACCTGTGCAATAAGCACTCAGTCTTCATCTGACTGGGAATTAATTGCATGTGGTGTTCCTCAAGGTTCCATCTTGGATCAACCGCTTTTTCTTGTGTACATTAATGACCTTCATCTGTACATTGCCATATACTAAGTTTGTTTTGTTTGCAGATGATATGAGGGTGGGAACTTAAGTAGTGGCAACTATTTATTTACAGCTTGTACAAAATAGATATGTGTTTCAAAGTTTATTGACCTTCAAAATAGTCACCAGCATTGTGTATAATCTATTGCCGGCAATGTGGAAATCGTAGGATACTCTTAGCAATGCCAGTTGTGTTGACAGTTCATGCAGCACGGTCTATTGCCCGACGAATTTGTAGCAGTTCGGAAGCGAATGCCATGAAGTGTTTCCTTCAGTTTAGAAACTGAGTTGAACTCACGAGGGCTTAAGTCAGGGGAGTGCAGTACGTGGTATAGCACTTAGCAGCCCCATCAGTCAAACAAATCAGTAACAGCTTGCACTTGATGTGCTTGAGCATTGTCCTGCAAAATGATGAT
Source organism: Schistocerca cancellata (assembly GCF_023864275.1). Classification (NCBI taxonomy): domain Eukaryota; kingdom Metazoa; phylum Arthropoda; class Insecta; order Orthoptera; family Acrididae; genus Schistocerca; species Schistocerca cancellata. The sequence goes on along the minus strand of NC_064626.1, from coordinate 512,007,670 downwards.
CAGGTCCTGTAGAAAGTGTCATCACTTTTGTCTCTAAGCTAGTTGTAGGTTGTGTTCTAAAAATGAACAGCATAGAGACAGAAGTGAGTCACTTTCTGCAGAACCCGACCATCATTTTGCAGGACAATGTTCAAACACGTAAAGTGCAAGCTGTTACTGATGGGGCTGGTAAGTGCTATACCTCCTACTGCACTCCAATGACTAAAGCCCTTGTGAGTTCAACTCAGTTTCTAAACTGAAGGAAGCACTTCACGGCATTCGCTTCAGAACTGATACAAATTCGTCGGGCAATAGTCTGTGTTGCTTGAACTGTCAACACAACTGGCACTACTAAGAGTACCCTGCGACTTTCACATCACTTTCAATGGGTTATACATAATGCTGGTGACTACTTTGAAGGTCAGTAAAACTTAGAAACAGATATCTATTTTGTACAAGCTGTAAATAAATAGTTGCCACTATTAAAGTTCCAACCCTTGTACAAACATTGCAATAAGTAGCAAGTCAAGTACAGATTTAGAAATAGTTGCTTAACAAATTTTCACTGGCATTAATAAGTGGTTTAAAGCTAATTCACTGTCATTAAACTTTGAGAAGACCCACTATATGCAGTTCAGAACCTGTAAGAGATTTCCATCCAGCATGTGTATAACATGTGAAGACATGCAGATCGAAGAGGTTCACAGTGTTAAATTTCAGGGATTACAACTCTATAATAAATTCAGTTGGGAAGAGCATACCACAGATTTGCTTAAGCACCTAAACAAGTCTGTATTTGCAGTGAGAATGATGTCAGATGTAGGAGAAATAAACATAAAAAAACTTGCATACTTTCATTCTATTGTGTCATACGGGATCATATTCTGGGGCAACTCATCAAACCGAGCAAAAGTTTTTAGGGTGCAAAAGTGTGTGATATGAATCATTTGTGGTGTAAATTCAAGAATGTCATGTAGAAACCTGTTCAAGGAATTTTGTATTCTAACCACTGCTTCTCAGTATATTTATTCCTTAATGAAATTTGTTGCAAGTAATACATCTCAATTTCCAACCAATAGCTCAATGGAAATGAAGTCCCACACTACTTCTCAGAGTGTAGGGGAATGATGCGGGACACACACACCACCGTACTAGGCAAGGTCCTAATGGAGGTGGTTTGCTGTTGCCTTCCTCCGACCGTAATGAGGATGAATTATAATACTGAAGGCAACACAACAACACCCAGTCATCTCGGGGCAGGTCAATGCGTACCATCAGTGCTAGGAATAAGAACAATCTATATAAAGACCTAAAATCACTTACCTTGGTCCAAAAAGGAGTCCAATATTCAGGAACACACATTTTCAATAAATTGCCAGTTACCATTAAAAACTTGGTTTCAGATAAAGCACGGTTTATACCGAGTTTGGAAGACTTTTTGACAGCTAACTCCTCTTACTCTATAGATGAATATCTTAACAGAGACTGTTAAGCTAGTGAATAACAGTGTTTCATTCTGACAGCGTGTTAATTCTATAATTATTAGCTGTTCCAGTTTACCGCACTGTATTCACCTATTTCGACAATCTCTTGACAAATGATTAGGGTAGTAAGTATTATACTCAAATGTTTTATGTTTTTATGTTATACTTTCTGACATGCTCCACAGCCACGAGACTCATCTCATTTTTTGGGTCTATGGAACGAAAACTGAATCTAATCTAATCTAATCTAATCTAATCTACCTATTCCTTCAGTTAACATAGTGAGAAATTGTGTTCTCATACAAAATAAGTGGTGTGCTGCATGAGAAAGAAATAATGTTCTGGACAAGAAAATGACCCAGATAACAAGCTAGCAGCTCAATCCCATAATAAGACAACTGTCTATAAGATAATTAGTAATCAAATAGGCAGTTGTTTGGATCTGATCTAACTGCACTGTTTCATGCTTCGAGTGGGTCATTATTGTGGAATAACACCTGTCTGTGGTAACAGAGTGATATAATGAAACTTTATTTTTTTATTGTTTAATTGAACATGGCTTTAACTCATATAATGTAAATTTAGTTTACCATATTTTCATTAAGCAGAGATTAAAGTGTGACCTGGCTCATACATGTTTACCTGAGTAATGTAAAGACAACTATTCTTTACACGTGTACAAAGTAGTACAAGTGCCCGCTTGTGTTATGAAAAATAACATGCTCACTCAAGGGTTAATATACAGTGTTTAAGAAAGTCCAATATTTTGAGAGGCAGCATTGCTCATCAAAACAAGTAACACAAGTCCAATAAATATTGTCTAGAAACATGTACTTTCTGAGATCTGAGCAATCGTTTATGAATGGGTCTCTCTGTAATGTCCATCTATGGTAATCTATCTAATGTCCTTTGGCATAAGGAATCACACACTCGTTGAAGTTGGCCTAGCTCTTTTTGTGATGGCATGCACTGAACACATGATCCTATGGTGTCTGTATGTCACTTCAAGTGTCTCCGTAACCAAATCTTGAGAGTTAAGATCTGCAGGATAAGAAATCCCCATGTCTGTGAAATGTTCCTGCAAATTACAGTGAAAATTTACTGTTTTAGTATTGTGGACGTACATCCGTAATCTTAGCTGACTTGGTATTTCATATACCAATGTAAGTATACATCATTGAAAAAGGCATAATGAACCCAATTTAATTCGTGGGGTACCATATATGACTCTATTAATCTGTCACTAACATCACCTGCCAGTTTGTTGATTGAGAAATAGTGCTGCTAATCTCTTTCTGTGACTGCAAGGGGATTTTCATCAGACCACACAAGATGATTATGAGAATTCGTGACACCACCTCTTGTGAACTTCAACTCATTAGTAAATAAGATATTAGGTCTACACAACACTTTTGCAACATCCTTTGGAAGAACTGCAAATTTCCATATTTGCCTTGAAGCCTTAGGGTCTGGATGTGGTGAACCTAGTGTGGATACAGCAAATGTTAGTGAAGTATTGCTCAGACAATAAGATGACTCACATGTTCTACTGATGCCATCTGTTAATGTGTAGGTTCCATGATTTCTAATCACTAAATATATCAGGCATACAAACTCAGAAAGTCTTAAACCATTTACCTTCTGTGGTGCTTGAGGAGCTGTGCTCTAAGATGCTGGAAAATTCAGCTAAACAGCTTACCTGTTGGTATTCTATGATATGGATATTTTTCGGCACAGAGGGCATGAGCTCACAGGCTATTACCATTAGTTGAAAAATTGTAGACAATCATATCTCAACATCACTTATGGAATAGTACAGTTCTGTGGATAACAAGATGTGAAAAAGAGAAAAGAAAATGTACTCAACCATTTTTATGTATAAGCAGCACAGTGACAGTAAACAAAAAATGAACCCATTTATTTAAGTAGGTCAGACATCACAACACATAACCAGAGTTGTGAGTAATTCACTGTACAGCAACACACACTAACATGAACAAAATGTTTTTCAGTGCCTCCTAAGCACAAGTGTTCAGATTTCAGAAGGAACAGGTTCCTGAATCCATGTTTATTGCACTTTTCTGCTTTTGCAGAATGCTACTACATTCCATAATATTTGAACACTTTTTAACACCCTGTACATATTTTTTTCTAATGGTGATTATAGTGGCTGCATATGACATAAATGCTGACAATAATAACCAGTGTCCTTTATTGCATTGCACTAGTTATCTACCTCATACAGAATCTGCATTTCAAGTACTTGTCCTTCAAGGCAGGAAAAACTTAAAAGAGCGTTTTCTTTCATGTGCATCTGTACACAGGGGAATAAAAAGAACTGTAGCTTTATCCACCATGAATTATAAATGAGACTTCACTATCATTTTCCGCCCTGATGTCCAAAATTTGATCCAGTGACTTCTGTTTGATTTTGGAAATTAATTGATTTAGTAAAAAGTGTAAAACCAAACAGAAGAATAGCTTGTTACCAATCAGTTCATTAGAATCTCTCTAAACCTCAGAAAGTAAAAAAATTAAAAATTTGTTATATGCCTTCAATTTCAGTTCATTTAAATATTAAGAAGAGCATAGAGTAAATTTATATATGGTACAAACTCATTTTCTACTTACAGATCATAAGATGAGATATAAAACCAACAGGATAAAAATACTATACCTCAACAACTTCAGTTGGCAAATCTTTTAGTTTCACAACAGAATTGCAAAACCTATTCTTAAGCATTGCAGGATGTAAACGTTTGTGAGTGAAGAGATGAGCCATCAAGAGAACAACATTTAGCTGTGTTTCCTTTGATATACTCCCATCTTTTTCAGTAACACATATATTGTGTAGAAGACCACTCCGCAACAGATATGCAAAAACAAGATTCCCTGGTTCATGGTAATGTAAATGCGTCACTATCCCCGAAGAAAGATGCTGTGGTTTGCCATTATCATCCAGAAGTTTCTGAAACAATACACATGAGTAATCCATAAACCTTCAAATGCTGTGAAAAATATACAAGCAAGAAGGACACACATTATGAAAAATTAAGATGGTGTACCAGGCAGATAAGATTAACTCACCTATTAAGATTAACTAATGAAATAAATGAGCAAATATTTTTTCTGCAGTAGGAAACAATTTTTTTAGATGTGATTATTTTCATAAACAGATAGTCCTGGATGGAACACAAGTAATGGAAGGAACAGAGGTAACCTCTCATACAACGGACACAGAAACAAGATTGAAATTGATGCTGAACTTTGCAAAGTACTTCCTTTTTACAAGATTTTATATAAGCAGTAAATTCTTTTATGGTTCTAAGAATTTTTGAGATCTATTCCTATCTATGCACTCTCAGTGAAGTGGCACAAAGCCATAAAAGGAATCACATAATGCACCGGTGAGTATGTCTAGGGGGTCTTAATGAAAATAAAGAAGCTGTCCAATATGCCACTGAAAGGGCAAGATGTAACCAGCTGTGGATTGTGGTGTACACTGAAATGAATGTTGGATTCATATGGGTCTTACAATCATACTTTCAGAGAAAACAGAGAGGTAAAACTCTGCTTGTAGAATTTCAACTAAGCTCACAACCTGCACTATTGTCCCTAGGACTGAACATGGCTCTCTGGTTCTGAGTGATTTGTGCCACAGGGTTGAGAACTGGTCAAGCATCAGAGGCTGCTACCCAGGTAGCTGGTGATATCTGGGATACATGCAAGTGTTTTTTATTTGGCGACTTTCTGTCCAGTCCAGATAATGGCTGTACTGGACCCCAAAGTATTAATATAAGACCCACAGATGAGACTATTAAAATTCTAGTGATTCACTGCCAATATGTTTGAAACAAAGTCACACAGTTTTAATACCCCCTAAAAAGCAGTGGAGCTCACATAATACTAGGTACAGAATGACAAGAATGATACACTATACTTTAAACTGACTTCGGTGAGATATCTGGACAAAATCTAAATGTACATCAAAAGGATAGGCTAATGGAAAGTGGAGGTGGTTTTGCTGTCACAGCAGATGTGAAACACAAATCCATTAAGACAAAAATTGCAGCTGCAAACAAGGCTTTTTTGGCAACACTCAGTACCATAGACTGGGCATGAACTTACAATGTGTCCTTCTATTGACCATCAGACTAATCCCCAGGTATAAATGAAAACTTTAGAGACAACCTCAGCTCAATTGCAAGAATGTTCCCCAATCATATTGTAATTATTGCAGGAGGCTTTAATCAGCCAACAACTTATTGTGACAATTTCAGTTTAGGAAGTGGTGGGTGTGAGAAGACAACCTGTTGAACAATATAAATTCTTTTTCTGAAAACCACTTAGAACAGACAGTGGGGATCAGTGGTATGTGCAGTGAGTGGCAGACTTTGGTTCACTAGTTATGCAATCTGTATGCACAGATATTGTTTACAGAATATTCATGGGATCCATCCTAGAATACTGCTCAAGAATGGGACCCATATCAAATAGGATTGAACTTAAACAAATAAGGCAGCACAAATGGTGACAGGTTAGTTAACCCATGTAAGGGTGTCATGGAGATGCTGAAAAGCCTGAAATTGTACACATTTTAAGATAGATATCAACTATCCTCCAAAAACCTGCTGACAAAGTGTCAAGAAAAAGCTTTAAGTGGGGCATTTGGAAATATACAACAACCCATTTCATACTGACCAATCTCATTGTTAAAAATATTTTCCAAAATATTTGAAAGAGCTGCATGGAAACAGATAGTTAACTATAATAATTTGCATAATATTATCCAGAACAATCAGCATGGTTTCCAAAGAAGACACTGCACTGTGCAAGCCATTAATGAACATATTACAAAAATTAGTAGTAGTCTAGATAAAAATATGAATGTATAGGGCATCTTTTGTGACCTAAGTAAAGCCTTTGACACAGTAGATCACAAACTGCTCCTTCACAAGCTACAAGCATATGGTTTTAGTGAAAATTCACAGAGATGGATGTCATCATACCTATTAAACAGGAAACAAAGAATAGTAATAGAAGAAACTGGTAAGAGAGACTTCTCAAGTTGGAAAAAGACAGAACAATGTGTGCCACAAGGATTTAGCCTTGGTCAAATATTGTTCTTGTATTATATAAATTACCTGCTGACTAACATAAACTCAGACACTATTCTTTATGTGGATGACTCTACAGCAATACTCTGTTGCAAGAAAAGTGAAAATTTAAATAGTCGTCTTCAGCAGTCCCTGGCTGAAATTGAGGCCTGGATGAGAAATCAGACCATGTAGATGCCATGTGTCACCGTCCAAATAGTCTAATATTTGCAATGAATGTTATAAGCAGTATAATTCAAACACCATTCAAAAAAGTTTTATAACATGTATATTTTGTATCTGTGATTAGGTATGGTATAATTTTTTGGGGATCAGAGAAAACAAACTTACAGAGTGTCTTTAGGCTACACAAAAAAATCATTAGAGTCATAGTAGGTGCAGAAAAAAGACAATTTTGTAGACCTCTGTTCACAGCCCTTGACCTTATGACTTACTGGCCTCTCTATCTATGAGACAATTAAGTTTTATAAACTAAATCCACAACTTTTTGAGGATAACCTGTTTAAGCATGATTATGAAACAAGAAATAAATATCAGTATAAGTTACCAACTCATAGGCTAAAACTGCTGGAGAAGACACCTTACTATATGGGTATGAGGCTGGGAAATAAAGTCTGTAAAAAATTTAAAAAAATACCTAGCAAGTAAATATTACAGTGTAGAAGAATTTATGACTAACTGTCACAAATAACTGTGCCTGATGTTACATTTTATTCTGTCATGCTAAAAAAGTACTGTAAGTAAATACTTATTCTTAATTTAATCTTATTCTCAACATGATTATTTTAAATCATTTTGTGGTACTTAAAATTACAAAATAACTGTGATTATTCTGTATACTTTCAATTATAAAGTAGCTTTAAACTGACGAGTAACCTATGTCCCAATCATCTGATTGTGTATGACAAGTTATGTGACAATAAAGTTTCTGTTTTATTCTACTGCTCCTACAGGGGCTATAAAGATAAGATCAGCCTAATTACAATCTGCACAGAGGCATTTAAGCAATCATCCTTGCCACACTCTTTACATCAATGAAACAGAAAGAAGTCCTCATAAGTGTTACAATGGGAAGCATCTTCTGTCATTTACTTCACAATGGTGTGCAGAATATACATATGAACATAGTTATAGGCAGTTTGGAAGACCACCAATGACAGAAATTTATTAAGACTAATGTGAAACAAAACCTGACTCCTTTGATAAATAGGCAGTAGTGGCATATATCTAAGAAGGACCTTGAACCTGTAGTTCTCAATTTCAGCATGTAGAGGAACTGTGACTGAAGTTTACAAAAACAGGTAACCACACATCAATAAATATGTACCTAGTTTAACAGTTCATGGTAAAAGGGACTGCCTACAATATTGGTAGGTAACAGACTAGTGTAGCACTTGACCTTAATGTCTAGTTTAGCAACCAATGCAAAATCACAAATACTGTAATGTCCTGTAACTACTATTAGCATCTTGCATTCTTTGTTTATTGCTGTATGGGATTACAAATGCTGCTGAATTCAAACACGCATTATTTTCATTTTAGAGAACACATATAGTAAGTAAAATTGACACTATAAAAACTACTGCAAAATAACAGCACTAATTTAAGTTATGTTCAATAATGTATTTCACAACCAGATACATTAAAGTGTGCAGAATGTGTGAGAATGTTAGCATTTAAAGTAACTGCATAATTAAAAAGTAATTTAAAGTCTTCTGGAATTAACTGTTTACAAATCTCATTTTCTAAAAATATATACATAAGAACACATTAAATCAATATTCTGTTTATTTTAAATGTATTTGTACTTTTTGGTAAAATTCAGTACCCTAAACTTTTGTAAAACCAAAAGTTTTCATCTCAAGTTTAATTATGTACATGTCTCAATAACAACATCATAAAAGAGCAATGTTGCATATTTATAAAGGCTTGAGGCAGCTGTGCTCACCAGTACAGTAGAGTTAAGTTGTTGACAGTGTTAAGTTAGTTGTAGCTCAGTTATTCTCAGGTCAGTGTTTGTTAATATGTAGAAACCACCAGATCACATTTTTGAGCTAATATTATTTGTTAAACTTTTAAGATGTAACATGAGTTGTCTTGGATGTGAAAGTTAAATGAAGAATGTACTAAGTTCTATTTTTGACTTTTGGAATTAGCTGTCTAGCTATTAATGTACATGGAAGAACTTTGTTATTCAACACCCATACTTTAAGTACTTTATTTAAAATTAATTTCTTTCTGCATTACAATTCAACTTAAATTATTTCTCAATGATATTCATTGGCTTGATGTTTTGATAAAATCGTCTAAAATCTCTAACTTAACTTCTTGCTTATTTCAAATAATGGCTTTTGTTTTTCTCAGTGACCAGATAGTGACATTAGAATATACTGCCTTTGTTTTTACATCTGTTGCACAGTAGTAGTAGTTTCTTTACAAAGCACAGATCCAAGAGCTGCTAAATGAAATGTGTCTCACTGTCTGAAGAACAATGCATGAAGGCTTCAATGATTTCAATAGCAGATTCTTATCAAAACACCTTTCACAAAACCTGTAGAAATTCTGGTTACTTGTACATATAAATGCTGTCAATGGCATCAAAGATAATATCCAGATATTCATTGATAACACAGGAACAGAAACTGAGGATAGCAAAGCAAAAGCAGAAGTGTCTCACTCTCTTTTCAACTATTCCTTTCTAGGAAGATACAGGATTACTATCCCAGTCTAATTCTTATACCACTGCCAAGATGAGTGAAAAAGATATTAGTATCAGCAATGTTAAGTAACATCTGGAATTGCTAAAATTGAATTAGGCTCCAGGGTGTGATGGTATCCCTATCAGATTCTGTCTAGAATTGGGTGTGGATGAGTTAGTCCCTCTTTTAACCACAATTCACCACAGATCCTACTGTGCCCAGTAGCTGGATGAAATCACAGGGCACACCCATCTACAAGAAGACTGACAGAAGTGATCCATAAAGCTACTGTCCAATATTAAATATGTGTAGTATACTCTTAGAACACATTTTCAATTCAAACAAATATGGTATCTTGAACAGAAATATCTCCTGTGGGCCAACCACACGGGTTCTGTTAACAACTTTTGTTTTTCTCACATGACATCCTGATAACCACATATAAAGGCAGTCAGACAGATGCTATATTTCTTGACTTCCAAGATGCATTTGGTTCAGTACCATATCAAGGCTTGCAAAGGTATGCTTATATGGGGGTAGCAAACAAAATTTCTTGTTCGGGAAGATGCATCCTGGTATCTTGGATGGAGAGTCAATGACAGATGTAGAAGTAACTTAAGGTATACTACAAGGCAAAGTGTTAGTTCCTTTGCTGCTCGCATTGTGAGTTAATGACCTCGAAGACAACAGTAACTTCAGCATTTTGCAGATGATTTTGTTGCCTATAATGGAGAACTGTCTGTGGAAAGCTGCTAAAATATTCAGGTAGATCTTGATGAGATTTCAAGGTGGTGCAGAGATTGAAAATTGGTTCAAATGTCCAGGAATGTAAAATAGCTTTACAAGATAAAAACAACTAGTATCCTATGACTACAAAATCAGTCACAACTGCAACCAATCACCAAAAATTCAGCTTATATCAATTTGTGGTTATATGCAACTGAATAATCACATAGGCTCAATCATAGGTAAAACAGGTGGTAGATTTTGATTCATTGGTACGATACCAGGAAAATTCAGTCATTCTACAATGAAGATTGCTTATAAGACAAACAAACACAAACATACAAACAAAATTCAAGCTTTCGCAACAAACAGTTGCTTCATCAGGAAAGAGGGAAGGAGAGGGAAAGACGAAGGATGTGGGTTTTAAGGGAGAGGGTAAGGAGTCATTCCAATCCCGGGAGCAGAAAGACTTACCTTAGGGGGAAAAAAGGACAGGTATACACTCGCACACACACCCATATCCATCCGCACATACACAGACACAAGCAGACATTTCATTGAATGAACTGTATTCCACAGGCTACATGTGCTGATGAGCAAGGCTGAGAACTGAGATGGATAGAGGAGGGAATAGGCAGAGCCAGGGGAGGAGGAAATGGACAGAGAGAGGGGAGATGCATGAGGCAGCTATGAATGTGTAGAGGGGTGCTGAACAGGTAGAAAAGGAAGAAGGGGAGGTAGAGATAGAATGAGAAAGGGGAAGGAGGATGTAGTCAGAGGAAGGGGGAAGGAAGATATGATTAGAGGGAGTGGGTGGAGGTGAGGGACACACACACACACACACACACACACACACACAGTCCACTACCTCCATATATATATATATATATATATATATATATATATATGAAAAAGTCTGCTTGTGTCTGTGTGTGTGCGGATGGATATGGGTGTGTGTGCGAGTGTATACCTGTCCTTTTTTCCCCCTAAGGTAAGACTTTCCGCTCCCGGGATTGGAATGACTCCTTACCCTCTCCCTTAAAACCCACATCCTTTTGTCTTTCCCTCTCCTTCCCTCTTTCCTGATGAAGCAACCATTTGTTGCGAAAGCTTGAATTTTGTGTGTATGTTTGTGTTTGTTTGTGTGTCTATCGACCTGCCAGCGCTTTTGTTTGGTAAGTCTCATCATCTTTATTTCTAGATATATTTTTCCCACATGGAATGTTTCCCTCTATTATATTCATATATATCAAACAAACACAAACATACACACAAAATTCAAGCTTTCGCAACCAACGGTTCCTTCATCAGGAAAGAGGGAAGGAGAGGGTAAGACGAAAGGACGTGGGTTTTACGGGATAGGGTAAGGAGTCATTCCAATCCCGGGAGTGGAAAGACTTACCTTAGGGGGAAAAAAGGACAGGTATACACTCACACACACACACACACACACACACACACACACACACACACACACACATCCATCCGCACATACACAGACACAAGCAGACATTTGTAAAGGCAAAGAGTTTAGGCAGAGATGTCTGAATTACTAAGCATAAACAACCTGATATGAGACACACAAAATTTTTGAAGAAACTGTTAAGCTTACCCAAGAGGTTAACGTATAAATTTCGTAGCATACCTGCAACATCAGCAACTGTGTGGAGAAAGCGAAGAAATGTTTCATTTGCTGCTTTAATTCCGCAAAATGCTGATAGATTAAGTTGCAGTTGAGGAAAGTCAAAGCCCTGGGAGAAATGAGCAAAGATGTTAAGATATAAGTCTGGAAAACTGTTTTTAAGTAGAAGTTTACCACCTACAATATTGTATAACAAATGCTCAATAAAAATATTTTTTTTAATTCATACAATTTTATGTGCTAAAATTTTATTAACATGTGGCACCATTAGTTTAATTCATAATGTGCAAATAACATTAGCTTTATGGTCTCTACAACAGGAAAAAGTACTATTGTCACTGTGATATTCAAGGAATTGTTTATCAATCTGTCATGTCCACATGCCAAAATGTTGGATGATTAATATTAAAATATATTAATGACTCCTCAATGTTCTATCATGAAAAAAAAAAAAAAAAAAAAAAAAAAAAAAAAAAAAAAAAAAAAACATAGCTGTGTTACCAAAAATCATAAAATTTTTACCATAAGTAAAGTTTCATTATACAAAAAACATCAATAACCATTGTTTACTGGACAGCATACAATGTGTTATACTAACCTCGATATTGCCTCTTTCTGAATTGATTCCCTATCAGCATTATTTTCTGGCATTGACTCGTCACACATGCTGACAAGGAGGAGAAGTCGTAGCACTAAAGATACAGTCATGGGGAAGTTACCCCACATAATTGGCAGTTTTCCAGTGAGGAGATTCTGAATCTTTGATTCCTTTACTCCCCAAAATACAACATGTCCTTCAACATCAAATCCTCGTCTTCCTGCACGCCCAGACATTTGATGATAATTCAGTGGTGTTAGAAATGGACTATCTGTAGCCACAACAACTGTCTTGCAGGGCATGTGTATGCCAAGAGCCAAGGTAGAGGTCGCAAACACAACATTCAGCACTTTCATACGGAACATCATTTCAACTGTTCCTCTCTGTACTGAGTTAAGGCCAGCGTGATGAATTCCTATACCATTTCTTAACCCTTGCACAAATGGATGATCTTTCTTGAGGCCTTTCCTTATGAGACGCATTTCAATATATTTTAAATCATCACTGTCTACAACTCCAACATTGCGCATAGAAGAGGCATTTCCCTTCAACAGTCCCAAAGAATATGTTCTTCTTTCTCTCAGATAAACTTCTTTACCTTTCCTTATTGTCTTTGGTTGTGTTGCAGTACTTATTCTATCATCGTCATCTGAAGAACTGTTCAAAACTTCTTGTGATTTTTCATCATAATATCCATTTAGTTTATGCAAAAATTTATGTATTAGATTACGATTAAACAGGAACACAATTGCTGGAAACATTTTGTTTTTTCCCAAAGTTTCAATTAAAGATGGAAGTTGAGATGTTACTTCTTTCACTGGCAAATTGTGAACAAGATTTTGTGCACCATGACCCAAATGGCTGACAACAGATGCAAATGAATCATTAAATTCATGTGCCCATTTACCCAGTAACTCCCTCAGTTCCTTTTCATACTCTTTAACTGATGATCGGGTAATAAAAAGTTTCTGGCTATTTCTTCTGAAGAATCTTTCTGGTCTTAAATATCCTACATCTGTGTGTGTTTGTTCTACGCCTTGTAGAGTGACAAACAATGATAATGTCTCCTCAGCAGAGAGGGACAGATGAGCTGGAATACCATTGTAAGTGTCCACTATCTTATTTATCAGACATGCATATGGATGCATGTGAACCAATGAATTCTGTTCATGAACATAGATATGCTTCTTAAGATCATTATGTCTTTCACTGTGTGTTATAAGAGATACCATATAATGTGAATCATCCTGCTTGCAGCCATCCTGCATATCCCTAATCTTTTTAAAATTCATTGATTCTTGCAACCAACGTTGCAAAATTTCAGGCTGTTCAATTGTTGCAGAAAGAGCTAAAAAGGGGCAACGTGTGAGCAACAATCCAGTTTCCCATGACAGCCCACCAGCAATTCCTGATAAACAATGAATCTCATCAAATATAATGTAACGCAACCTCTTAACCCAACTGCACATGCGAGGTGACAAAAGCAAGATCTCCAAACACTCAGGTACAGTCACCAATATTTGGCAGGTCAACGCATTTTCTCTATAATCACGGGTAAATATTCCATAAACTGACTGACCATCTCGCATTGTAACATTTTTAAAGCGTGCATACACAGTTGCTGCTACTTGATTAACAAGAGCTTTTGTGGGGGAAACATACACAACAATTCCTTCATATCCTTCCTTCAGTACTGATTTCATGCAGTAGTAAGATGCATAAGTTTTACCAGAGGAAGTTGGAGCAACAACAACTGCAGACTGACGTTTTCTTACAACATCAATTAGCATTCTCTGCCAATCATCTGGGGCAAAGCCTAGTTCGTCATCAATTTCACCTTGATTTGTTCGTATCAAATAAGGTCCTAAATGTTTCAGTTGAAATTCTGCCCAGGACATTCTTAGATCTATAATTGTCATTTTTGCATTATTTTGAACATGTGGCAAATTCCATTCACTGCTGATATCAGGCATGTTCAAAGAAGTTAGATAATTTGCTATCTGTTTTTTGTTTTCAGCAGATAATTCATACTTGCACTCTGAACCAATAAGAATGTCTCTCAAGAGAAGGAATAGGTTTTTGTACAATTCAACAACATCTGAACTTCCAGCACCTTTCTCTTCAAAATAAAACTGTAATTTTTTATGCAAAATTTCTGCTTGCAGTAATAGCATTTCCAGTTCAAATAATTCAGTTTTTAATTTTTTTTTCAGTAACTCTAATTCCTGTAATGCCTCATCAAATTCAAATTTCATGCGAAACTTCTTAATTTTTGTGCTGCTGTTTTTAAATGTAATTTTGTCATCATCTTCATGCTGACGCCTTTTTGCCTCATTATTCTGTTTTCTTATAATATCTGCCTTTTTTGGTTTTTCAGGCTTCTTCTTTTGATGCTTTTTACTTTTAACCACACTAGCAGTGTTGTTGCTTAGTTTGGGTTCTCTAATGATTACATCTCTTTGTATCAATCTTCCTTCAAGATTGGTTCCATAAATATTCATGTACCTTGCAAATTGTGCCTGATGTTTCTGTACTCTTTTCCTAGCATATCTTTGGTCTACACTGTTTCCTACTGTTGCTTTGTTCTCAGGTATTCTGCTGAAATCATCAGTCAATTTCTTCCGAGAATGCCAGTGATGTTTTTCTTCAAAATCAAGGTTTCTAGAAATAAATGACTGCATTTCTGCTGCATGATTTTGAAGTCTAACAAGATTGTTTAAAACTGCTTCACCACAAAACTCTCTTGTAAGACTGCATGATATTGGGAGAAGTTGGTTAAACTGTCCAAGAGCTGCAGCTTCAGTATTAAGTTTTAAATTTTCATTCTGTTTAAATTTTATTTCCTGGGTCCATGTTAAGCCTTTTAATGTTATTGGAAACGGCTCCAATGTGCTTCCCCAAATAGCACTCAAAATATTTGTTAAACTAACATAAATTTCTCCCATTACACTGCCAAGTCCACTTTTATGTTCAAGTGCACTATTTTTTAATGTCACAAGAAGCTTCAAAAATAAGTTACCTTGCCAAATGTCAGGTACTGTACTAAAACAACAATCAGATGTCAGTACATTTTCCATTATTAAGTGCATGAATTTGTGAATTTCTGCTATAAAATGTGAAGCTTCCTTTGGCACTTCAAGTGGAGGTGGAAATGCTCTGAATTTCAGGGGCATAACATCTAGAACTGCACATTTCAGGAGGAGTATCTTTACTAACATTACAGCATCAGTGTCTTTGTTTAAAGTAAGGTACATAACAGCAGAGCCAATGTATAGGAGTCTCCTAACACTAAATAAGTCTTGTGGAATTTGAACCAGTGTCTCCACTGTATCCTCGTCTTTTGTGATTTTCATAAACATCCTAGAGAAGACTGGAAGCCACTCACTGATTGTAGGTACAGAATCAATAACATATGCCCTAATAGTAGAAACATCCAGACTAATATCACGAAAATCAACACAAGGAAGACCTTGTCCAACACTGTACAAAATGTTTGCAGAGGACATCAGTTTCACCCATCTGTAACTATCCTCAGAAAAATATGAGCTACATTCTTCAGGTAAAATGTCACACAGCAAAAAACTGGGTCTCAATTGCATAAGAATTTGGCTAAAATCTTCACTCCAAATTGCTTTTACTTCATGAACAAAGAATTTTGTATTGTATCTGAAATGATGTTTTAAGACTGATTTCGCCAAACGGATGCTGTGATTGTCCTTCAGTATTTTGTCCCACATTTTAGAAAACACTATTTCAAAGGTTCCACTAACTCTTGTAAAAATCTGAAGCAGGCGCTCACATAAATACACGCAGTGCAACATTTGTCCACCTCCAGCACTTTCTATACCGCTTCTTTCTACTGCATTTATCAACAAGGAATCACCATCCACCAAGAAACTTCGTCTGTCTGCTATCATATCATTTATATCATTGTATTGCACGTGGCATGATAATATTTTCTCTGCAGTGTCTGTTACTGCAGTAAAAAATTTTTCCTTTTGAATTCTTGAAGCCTGTGACATTAAATTTGGTATGTTAACAAATTGCAAAATAAACAAAAGCAAAAAATTAGAAAATAAACATGAAAAAATTTATAAATGTTAATGTCCTAAATTGTAAAATATGAAAAAAATCACAACTAGTAAAATATAATACAGAAAGACTTACTATAACAAAAGAATTTATTCATAAAAGTCAAGACAATTATAATAGCTGAATGTAACAATTGACAAGAATTATCTAAATACATTAATAATGGTGGACAGGAAACATCTATGTCAATGAAAAATAAATACAAAAGATGGTGGAATCAAATATGTGAAGAAACTTTAACACAGATGGAAAAAATGGCAAAACTGGAAATGCTCAATTAATATTTAACATTATAATATATTTAAACAGCAATGGTAGGAAATAGCAAGGATAATTAGAAGAAGTAAAAGTGATTCTGAAAAGAGGAAACTTGCAGAAATTGAGGAAAACAAAAAATATATACTCTGGTTTTATCAAAAATGTAAGGAAAAAGATTCCAACCAATTGCCCATAATCTAGCCTCCTGAGTCAAAGGTAACAACCACTTCCTTCACCATTTCTCCACTATCCATACCTCTTTACCTTCTGGATCCCAACTCATCACTGTTGATGCCATTTCCCTACATATCAATATCCCTCATGTTCATGGTCTTGCAACTATTGAACACTACCTTTCCCAATGTCCTTCAGACTCCAAGCCCAATACCTCAATCCTCATACACCTTACTAACTTTATCCTAACTGATAAGTATTTCTTCTTTGAAGGACAGGCATACAAACAAATCCATGACACAGTGATGGGCACCCACATGGCACACTCCTTTGTCAACCCATTTATGTGCCACTTAGAGAAAACCTTCCTAGCCTCCCAAAATGCCAAACCCCTAGTCTGGTTTGGGTTCACTGATGATATCTTCATGATGTGGACTCAGGGCCAGGATACCCTATCCTCATTCCTTTGCAACCTCAACATGTTCTCTCTCACTTGTTTCACCTGGTCCTCATCAACCCAGCATACCACTTTCTGGACATTGACCTCTTCCTCCCAAATAGCTCCATTCACACCACTGTCCATATTAAACCCGTCAACCACAAACAGTACTTGCGCTTCAACAGCTGTCATCTCTTCCACACCAAAATATCCCTCCCATACAGCGTGGCCACCCAGGGACAGTGTATCTTGGTGTTCCATCACCCACACAACCTCCACAACATCCCAGTCCACCTCTGACCCACTCCCAATCCCAACCTTTCCCCACAAGGACGATACCCATGTGGAAGACCCAGGTGAAAGAACTGCCAATTCCATCCATCCATCACTTTTTATTCCAGTCCTGTCATAAGCCTATCCTATCCCATCAGAGGCCAAGCCAGCTGTGAAAGCAGCTGTGTCACATACCAGCTTTGCTGCAATCATTGCTATGACTACCAACCAGCTGTCCAACAGGATGAATGGACACCGCCAACCTGTGGCCAAGATCAAGGTAGGCCACACTGTGGCACAGCATGCAGCTGAAAATGACAGACCCGATTTCAATGGCTGTTTCACAATCCACACCACAATCTGGATCCTCCCATCCATCACCAGGTTTTCTGAACTGTGCAGATGACAGTTATCCTTACAACACATTCTCCACTCCCTAAATTATCCCAGCCTCAACCTAAGGTAACATACTGTCCCCACACCCTCTACCCTACAGTTTCTGCCCCCTCCATCCTATCACTTCCTCACTATTCATGTCCCCTTACATTTTTTATGTGCCCCACCCTCTGTCAATGCACCTGCATGTCTTTTCCCTTCCCTGCTCCTCTCCTTTTCCACTCCCACCTCTCTGCCTACAGCCTCCCGATGGAGCACCTGCTTGCAGTCTTGTGCCTCCTCCTAGCCCCTGTATGTTCCGCCAAACAGCACTCTTCTCTGTCTCCTACCTATGATCTGCTAACCCCCCCCCCCCCCCCCCCAATGCACCTTCCAGATGGCTACTTCCATTCAACATGACAGTTGCATTCCAAGCCAAGCTGCCAGAGATGGCAGTTATGTATGCATGATATGTGCTTGCTTGTGTGTGTTTCCTTATCTGTAGAAGGCTTTGGCAAAAAGCTAAATGTGTAACAGTCTTTTCATTGTGCCTGTCTGCAACTCAACGTGTCATCTTTATGGTGAACAGTAACCTATCTTTTCCCTTACACAGTTGACATTCCAATCTGCAGTTTCCATGATTTCATCAGAAATTTAAGGACAGACTGAAAGGATACCAAACCTTGGTGGACTTGGCTGAAGCAGCACTGAAGATTTCAAAATACTTGCAAACTATTTGATTGAGTTTTTAATCATCCAGAACCAATCCTTGAGTTGGAATTTTGAGAACTCATGAAAATCTAGAAGATTTACATCCAGTTATCAAAGAAATTAAAGAAGTAATTAAAACCCTGAAAAACAATAAAACTAGTGGAGGATGATGATGATGTTTGGTTTGGGGGGTGCTCAAGTGCATGGGCATCAGCACCCGTACAAAGTCCAAATTTTTTTACACAGTCCAATCTAGCCACTGTCATGAATGACGATGATGGTGATGAAATGATGAGGACAACACAAACGCCCAGTCCCTGGGCAGATAAAATCCCCAACCCGGCCGGGACCCCATGATCTAGAGGCAGCAATGCTAGCCTTTGGACCATGAGCTGCAGACTAAAATTAGTGGAAAAGACTATTACAGTGGAATTTCTGAAATGGTCTCTACCAAAAATTCAAAAAAAGATGAGCTAAAATTAATATCTGAAGAAATATGGACAACAGAAAAAATCCTAGGAGAGTCGAAGGTATCTCTGATATATCCACTGCATTAAAAAGGCAATAAGATGCTAACAACTACAGAGGAATTTCTTTGCTACCAGTTGTATATAAAATATTTTCCAAGATTCTATTAAACAGAGTAGAAACAACACCAGACAGTCATTTAGGAGAATAACAAGATGGTTTTAGGAAAGACAGACCATCTGTTGAATAAAAATTTAATTTGATGTCTACCAGTTGCCACATTTTACTAAATTCAAAAGATGTAGTAATGTTTGTTGATTTCAAAGAAAGGGTTTGATTGTATTGACTGACAAATAAAATATTCTGACAGTTTGGTGTGAAGTCTAAATCAGAAAATCTAGTTCATGAAACACTTACTGGCAGTACCTGAACTGAATTTTATGGGAGAAACATCTCAGCTCTTCAAAACAAACACAGTGTATGGCAAGGTGATGACTTATCCCCAGTTATTTTTAATTGTGTTCTAGGAAAAACAATAAGAAATTGGAATGAAATACTGAATAAATGTAAGATATCACCAATAGGGTCATGAAGAAAAAGAAAAAAAGAATTGTAATGAACTGTCTTGCATTTGCAGATGACTTTGCTATATTTTCTATAGTAAAACTGAAGACCTATACAACAAAAATGTCTATCTATAAATGCAAATAAAGGCATTATAATACAGTAGTGAATCCAGAATGTAATATGAAGGTGAACATGTAGCATTTAACTATATTGTTGGGAGGGGTTTTATGGCCCAGTCCACTGCAGACAAAGACAAAGTAGAAGTCTTGGATTTACAGGGTGTGAAGATCACAACAAAGATGAAAAAAGAATATTCACTCCAAAGAATCAATAAGGCTAGAAATGTACCTCGTATAGACTTGATTAATTCTCTAACAGGCATAATCAATAAATTATATGAACTATAGAGCCTTTTGAATGATACATGGAAGGAGCTATCAGCCCTCTGTGTAGCTGACATTTGGCTGTAAGAAACAAAAAAAAAATGTTCTGCTGGAATGTCAGATTTTCAGATGATTACCAGCTTGTGTAGGGAAACATAAAGAGCTGGTGGAAGATGTGCTTATGTAAGAACTCCATCCAGACCTTGGAAGGCCAAACAGTACCAACTGACCATCATGTCACCCTCAGCCAATAGCAGTCACTGGATGCAAGTATGGAGCATGTGGTCAGCACATCACTTTCCAAGTCGTCGTCAGTTTTCATGACTGGAGCTGCTACTTTTCAATAAAACAGCTCCTCAATTGGCCTCACAAGGACTGAGTGCACCTTGTTTGCCAACAGCACTCGCCAGACCCAGACAGTCACCCATCCAAGTGCTAGCCAAGCCAGACAGTGGTACAACAGGAACCAAGTGTTACCACTGCAGTAAGGCCATTGACTTTATATGTAAGAACATGTATTAAATCATGGGAAATTTTATTTAAAAATGTGAGATGTATTGAAATAGATTTTGAGTGTTGTTTATGTGAGCTACCAGAAAGTAAAACTATAATTGCATGAACATATAGAGCCCCATCTGGCAACTTGAAAGTGTTCTCTGATAATATGGAAAACCTCTCAACTGTCTAATCAGTAAGTAAAAATACATAATTTCTTGTGCTTCAGGTTTACAATGTTGATTTCAGAGATAACAGTACACAAAAGGCAGAAACTGGTCGCTCTGCAAAGAACATACAATACAGATATATGTGTAGAAGATTTCACAAGATACGACAGCAAAAGTGAAACTATAATTGACCAAATATTCATTGATACATCAAAATGTGGATATAAAGCTGACATCATAAATCCAGGTTTCTTGTTTTCTCTGCTCGCCCATAAATTAAACTGCTTTTAAAGAAATCTCACAAGAAATGTACCAAACACAAATATGTAGGGACAAGATTACTTAATAAAGACAACATTAGGGTCTTATGTTAAAGATGTAAATTGAAACAAGGTAATCTATAGTTCTGCAGGTGTAAAATGCAACACATTCTTATATAAAAACTGTTAAAACAATGCATTCCCACTGAAGAGAATTAAAGTGAACAAAAGAATCTAATGCATGGATAACAAGGAGGGGGGGGGGGGGGGGTTCAAAAAGTCATCAGAAAGTCCCAAATGCTACATAAATATGAAAAACAGAAGACTACTTTGAAGACATATATTAAATGCTTTAGTAAAAAATACAAGGAAGTAATAGTAGCAGCAAAAAAGCTTAACCTCATCCCCACAGAAGTATCAGTTCTTCCCAAAGGTCTCACCTTCTGCCTCACTCCTAAATTCACTCATTCAGGACTTGTTCATGTCCTTCTTACCTTTTCCCAGTTCCTACCAGACTCAATCGAAGACCAATTTTAAAACCTGCCTGACTCAGTTCACTCCTCCATCCAATTGTGATCCACTGCCACTGCCCCCAAATCACCCCCCCCCCCCCCACCAACCCACCCCCCGTTAACTTTCCAGAATTTCTTAACCTTGAACCTTGCCTCACCGTCATTTCCCAAATCCCTCAACTCAAACTAACCTTACATCTTCAGAAAGAGCTGCAATCCACCACCTAAAAACTGATACCGACCTTATAATCCTACCTGCCGGCAGAGGCTCCGCCACTGTTGTTTTGAACCACAAGGATTACCCGACAGAAGGACTCCACCAACTGTCAGATTCATCCACCTACAAACTCTGCCACAGCGACCTCATTCCAGAAATCCAGCAGGATCTACAGTATCTCCACAAATCCTTAGGACCATCCCAGAACCTCTTCCAAGAGTCAATCTCTCTCTTCACCCCTTCCACCCCCCGCACTCTACCTTCTACATGCTTCCTAAAATCCATAAACCCAACCTCACAGGGTGCCCCATTGTGGCCGGTAACTGTGCCTTGGCTGAGAGAATCTCTGCTCCCACCAGACCAACACCTTCAGCCTATTATCCGCAACCTACCCTACCATATAAAAAGATACCAACAATTTTCTCCACTGACTCTCCACAATTCCTGTTCCTTTACCACACAGTGCCCTGCTTGTCACCATTGATGCCATCACCCTTTACACTAATATCCCTAATGCCCATGGCCTTACCACTGTTGAACACTACCTTTCCCATCGTCCAACAGGTTCCAAACCAACAACCTCCTTTCTAGCCACCATGACCAACTAAATCCACACCCACAAGTACTTCCACTTTGAAGGCGTTACCTACAAACAAATCTGGGATATGGCTACTACCTACAGGGTACCATCCTATGCCAACCTATTTATGGACCATCTAGAGGAAACCTTCCTAAACACTCATAATCCTAAACCCCTCACCTGGTTTAGATTCACTGATGACATCTTTGTGATCTGGATCAAGGGTGAGGACATCCTATCCACATTCCTACAGAACCTCTACAGCTTCTCACCCATTCACTTCACCTGGCCCTACTCAGCCCAACAAGCCACCTTCCTAGATGTTGACTTCCACCTCAAAGACGGCTACATCACTATCTCCGTCCATGTCGAACCTACTAACCACCACTCTGCTTCAAAAAGCTGCCACCCATTCCATACCAAGAAGTCCCTTCCATACAGCCTAGCCATCCATGGTCATCACATCTGCAGTGACAAGTGGTCACTCTCTAAATATACTAAGGGTCTCACTGAGGCCTTTACAGACCGTGATTATCCTATCAACCATGTACAAAAACAGATCTCCTGTGCCTTATCTTTCCAGTCACCCACCACCTCCCAAAGTCTCACCATCCAGCCACAGAGGAACATTCCCGTCACAACTCAATATCACTCAAGACTGGAGGAACTGAATTACATTCTCTGCAAAGGTTATGACTACCTCTCATCATGCCCTGAAATGAGAAATGTCCTACCCTTACTCTTCCCAGCCCTGCCACAGAGGTATTCTGCTGCCCACCAAACCTACACAATATCCTCATCCATCCCCACATAAACCCTGCTCCCAACCCCATGCCTTATGACTCATATCCCTGTAATAGACCTAGCTGCAAGACCTGTCTCATACATGTTTCCACCACATACATTACCTATCCCTTCAAAGGCAGTGCTACCTGTGAAACTAGCCATGTGATCTACAAGTTAAGCTGCAACCACTGTGATGCATTCAACATGGCCATGACAAATGAACAAGCTGTCTGTCTGCCTGCCTGAATGCCAAACGACAAAGTCCACATGAATGGCAACTGACAAACTGTGGCCAAGAAACAGCTGGACTACCCTGTTGCTGAGCAGGCCACCCAACACAACATTCTTCATTTCAATGACTGCTTCACAGCCTGTGCCATCTTATCCTTCCCATCAATACCAGTTTTTCTGAATTGAGTAGGTTTGAAGTATCCCTACAGTGTATTCTATGTTTCCATAACCCTCCTGGCCGCACCTTCGGTCATGGTCCTTAACCAACTAGCTCCTTTCCTGTTCCCATTCTAGCTCTACAGAGCACTCTATTCCACCAACACATACAGTCTCTTTACTTCTCTCCTTTTCCACTAACCCCCCCCCCCCCAACCCCTGTCTAACCTCCTGACTGCACTTAGTTGTCCTACTCTGTCTCCACCTCATTCCTGCTCGCTCCCACAAGCAGCAATTTACCATCCCCCAACCCTGCCCTGCTATCTCTTCCCCTCCCCCACTGCAGCCTCCTCCTTACCCCCACCACCCAACTGCCTCTCCCATCATTCACTGCTGCTCGCATCCAGGCTTCAGCTGCCAGTGACTGAGATCATGTTTATGTGTGTGTGTGTGTGTGTGTGTGTGTGTGTGTGATCTATTTTCGACAAATAGCTTGTTGGCTGTATAAGTTCACTTTCCAACAGTCTTTTTGTTGTGCCTATATGTGACTCAGTATCTCCACTATAGTGAGTAGCAACTATTCTTCTCATAATATTGTTACAGAAACTGTTTATGATAGGTTATTATATTTAATGATCATTATATTAATGTAGGTCAAAACTTGATCACAAGTAATGGAATGCAAACACAAAGTGAGAAACTGCAATACTTGAAAGAAAAATGTAATTTATATCCAATAACAGCCAATGTAATACAAAATGATTAATGGAAAATCTCATATAGAGATGTGAAACAAATACTAACAAAGAGATAGAGGGGCTGGCCAGTACTTACCTCAGCTCAGTACAGCCGATAGATACACACAAAACAAAACCGAAAATTTATGTTCCTAGCTTTCGGAACAAATGTTCCTTCATCAGGGAGGAGAGAGGGGAAAGAAAGGGAAGAAGGGAAAGGAGATTCAGTTACTCACAACCCAGGTTATGAAGCAACAGGGAAAGGAAAATAGGGAGGGTAGCAAGGATGGAGGCATGGTTGTCAGAGCAACGTGTGTTCTTTTCCCCTGATCTGGACATACTTGCTTGGTCTGGTCAACTTTTTCCGTATTTTTCTTATTTAGTGGTCTTCCTTTGGTATTGAACGTTGGTTTGAAGCTGGCACAGTACTTACAGTAGAATATCTTTGGCTTCCCTCTGACAACCATGCCTCCATCCTTGCTACCCTCCCTATTTTCCTTTCCCTGTTGCTTCATAACCTGGGTTGTGAGTAACTGAATCTCCTTTCCCTTCTTCCCTTTCTTTCCCCTCTCTCCTCCCTGATGAAGGAACATTTGTTCCGAAAGCTAGGAACATAAATTTTCGGTTTTGTTTTGTGTGTCTCTATCGGCTGTACTGAGCTGAGGTAAGTACTGGCCAGCCCCTCTATCTCTTTGTTAGTATTTGTTTCACATCTCTATATGAGATTTTCCATTAATCATTTAGATCACCTATATGGTCCACATCCTTCATTGTTTTGTCCCTTTTGTTAGCTATCACTTACGTCTGTCATCTTAACATTTTCTCTTCTTCAGTGTTTTATATATCCATAAACAAATATTTTCGTCACCAACTGTGCTAGTTTCATCTTCCTCCTATTATCTTGTTCCGTTTAGTCCTCTTCTCTTTTTTATTTATTGATTTATTTATTCAACATTCCATAGTTTTAACGTTCGTTATTCACTGTTTTCCAGCCAACAATCACTGCCAACAATCTCTTCCACACCTACCAGTATCATCCATTTCCGTCGATTTCTTGTTGCTGGCGATATTTTTGTGCCATTGGCTATCTTTCTCTGCCACAAGAAAATTTTTTTGGGACATTTTTGTGGCACGCGCGATCTTTTTTGCGGCACGCACGATCTTTTTTGCGGCACGCGCGATCTTTTTGCGGCACGCGCGATCTTTTTTGCGGCACGCGCGATCGCTTTTGCGGTACGCGCGATATCTTTTGCAGCACCCGCGATCCTTTTTTCGCCACTCGCTATCTCTGTTTTTGAGCAACGTGTGTTCTTTTCCCCTGATCTGGACATACTTGCTTGGTCTGGTCAACTTTTTCCGTATTTTTCTTATTTAGTGGTCTTCCTTTGGTATTGAACATTACCAACACAATTTCTTTCTTTCTCGTCCTTCCCTCCGCATTTTATTCCTTCTTATGATTACTATTTCAATTTTAGTTATTTAATTTCCCTACCCACCAGTTACCCACTATGTACCCTAATCCTATACCACATTATTTACATTCATTCCGGAAACATGCATTCACCGTAGCCAAAATGCAATCCCACATACTTTTCCTCCGGTCCTGCTTAACCTTTGGAATTACCCCTAAAGGGCTTACCTTAAAAGTTCCCATCTCCGGGTGCAATTCCTCCTTCCACCAGTCTCTCCTGGACTTCCAGAACCTTCAATCCTTAGCCCTTACCCAACTTGTCCTGAATCTCTACACTACTTCATGTAACCACCACTCCCAACAGCTCCTATCTCTCTTCAAAGTCCTCCACCTCTCAAACCCTTGCTTGGAGAACACACTCAAGAACATCATCCTAGAAGCCAGCTGCAAACTTGAGTTCCATGCCACACAACACCTGAAAAAACTATCCACAGTGCTAGTGCAACACCTAAGAAGTGGGGTCCCTCTCCCTATCCCTCACAAACACCAACCACAACAGAACCTTCAACAAACCCCCCTCATAGCCAACAAACCTAGCCTAGCCACCCTACTCAATCTCCCCATCCCAGCACATACCCCACACAGACCAAATCTCAACTATAACCACAGTCAAATGCCACATATCGCCAGTCCCAATTCAGTCCTAAACCTCTCATCCAGATCCCTCTCTCCTCCAGAGACATCTGTTCTGTCAAAAGGCTTAACCTTTAGCCCCACGCCTAAATTCAACCACACTGCCCTGGTTAAAGATCTCCTCTCATTCACCCGGAACCTCAACTGGAAATACCACTTCACTACCCAAACACAGCCCCCAAATACTAGACCCAGTGTTGAACCCTGTCTAGAACAGTT
Source organism: Schistocerca cancellata (assembly GCF_023864275.1). Classification (NCBI taxonomy): domain Eukaryota; kingdom Metazoa; phylum Arthropoda; class Insecta; order Orthoptera; family Acrididae; genus Schistocerca; species Schistocerca cancellata. Next base: position 511,981,218 of record NC_064626.1, on the reverse strand, counting down.
CCGACTGCCTTCTCAAAGGGATCCTCCTCCCCTCCCCCAAAACCATCCCTTGCAGACGTTTCAGGAATTCCTCACATCCAGTGTTGCCTCCCAGTCCTTCTTGAAGAACATCCCAACAACCCCCAACATCACCCCAGCTGAATCCCGTGCCATTAAGGAGCTGAAAATAGACCACTCTATTGTCATCCTCCCGGCGGATAAAGGCTCCACAACTGTCGTACTTGACCGTGTGGAGTATGTGGCAGAAGGACTGCGTCAACTCTCCGACACCTCAACCTACAAAGCTGTTACCCAGGATCCCATTCCCTCCATCCAGACTGAGCTGCAAAAAATCCTAAGAATCCAAGGTCCCTCACAAGGCCTCACAACGGCTTCCATAGAATTACTCACTCCACCTGAGCCACGTACCCCTACCTTCTACCTATTACCCAAAATCCACAAAGAGAACCATCCTGGCCGTCCCATTGTAGCAGGCTTCAAAGCCCCAACCGAACGTATCTCAGCTCTGGTAGACCAGCACCTCCAACCTATCACCCGCAGACTCCCATCCTACATCAAAGACACAAACCATTTCCTAGAACGCCTCAAATCCATTCCCACTCCTCTCCCACCTGAAACCTTTCTTGTCACCATAGATGCTACATCCCTTTACACAAACATCCCACATACCCATGGTCTCTCTGCCCTTGAGCACTACCTCTCCCAACGCCCACCCGAAGATCTTCCAAAAACCTCGTTCCTCATCACACTTACCAACTTCATCCTCACCCATAATTACTTCACTTTCGAAGGCCAGACCTACAAACAAATCAGGGGAACGGCCATGGGAACCAGGATGGCTCCGTCCTATGCCAACCTCTTCATGGGCCGCATGGAAGAGGCTTTCCTGAAGACCCAACAGCTGCTTCCCCTGGCCTGGTATAGGTTTATAGATGACATCTTTGTGGTCTGGACTCATGGTGAAGAAACACTCCTTAATTTCCTCCATAACCTCAACTCCTTTTCGAATCTGAATTTCACCTGGTCCTTCTCCAAAACCCAAGCCACCTTCCTGGATGTTGACCTTCATCTTGTTGAAGCTCACATCCACACCTCTGTCCATATCAAACCCACAAACAAACAAACAAACAAACAACAGTACCTTCACTTTGATAGCTGCCATCCATTCCACATCAAACGCTCCCTTCCCTACAGCCTAGGTATTCGTGGCAAACGTATCTGCTCCAGTGACGAATCCCTCAACAATTACACCAATAACCTGACCAGTGCTTTCCTCTCCCGCAACTATCCTGCAGACCTTGTCCACAAACAGATCTCTCGAGCAATACATTCCTCCCCGTCCAACAACAATGTTCCTACCCCCAGACCACACAGAAGCATCCCCCTTGTCACCCAATATTATCCTGGCCTCGAAAACATCAACAAATTACTCCGCCAGGGATATGATTTTCTCAAGTCAACCCCTGAAATGAGATCATCCCTTGACAAAATTCTACCCACACCACCCAGAGTTTCCTTTCGTCGGCCCCCTAACCTCCGCAACATCCTTGTTAAACCCTACAATATTCCCAGACTACCTTCTCTACCCAGCGGTTCCTACCCCTGTAACCGACCCCGCTGCAAAACCTGCCCCATGCATCCCCCCACAACCACTTACTCCAGCCCCGCTACTGGTAAAACGTACACAATTCAAGGCAGGGCCACATGTGAAACTACACATGTCATTTATCAACTGACATGCCTGCACTGCACAGCCTTTTACATCGGCATGACAACAACTAAACTGGCTGAGCGCATGAACGGACACAGACGAACTGTCCGCCTAGGAGATGCCCAATACCCAGTAGCGGAGCATGCCCTGCAGCATAATTCTAGGGACCTAGGAACCTGCTACACTGTATGTGCCATTTGGCTTCTCCCACCCAACACCAGTCCCTCTGAACTGCGGAGATGGGAACTTGCACTCCAACACATCCTTTCATCCCGCCATCCCCCTGGACTGAACCTACGTTAAACAACCTCACTCCCATTTACTCTTCAGTCTTCTCCTCTTTCCCTTTCCTCTTAGCCATTCACGCATCTTTTCATCCTGCATAGTTGTGTTTATCTTTATACTATATACCTCTTTACTTCTGTATGCATCCTCTTTGGTTTGAAGCTGGCACAGTACTTACAGTAGAATATCTTTGGCTTCCCTCTGACAACCATGCCTCCATCCTTGCTACCCTCCCTATTTTCCTTCCCCTGTTGCTTCATAACCTGGGTTGTGAGTAACTGAATCTCCTTTCCCTTCTTCCCTTTCATTCCCCTCTCTCCACCCTGATGAAGGAACATTTGTTCCGAAAGCTAGGAACATAAATTTTCGGTTTTGTTTTGTGTGAATGTAATACAAAAGGCTATCAGTAAACTAAAGTGTGTGTTTGACCTGTGGAGTTGAAGGTATCCCAGACAAAATGTTTAAGTATACTGCTGACAATATTGTCTCTCAATTTGTTGACATAATCAACAACTCCTCTGTAATGCGAGTGTTTCCAGTAGATTTAAGGTAAAAAACACTAATACTAGTTTATTACAATAGTGAAAAGTTTGACATAAGAAACTGCAGATCACTATCACTGTCATCCATATTTTACAAAATCATTGAAAGAATTATGTATGATGGATTGTTAGACATTCTATACAGAAATAAAGTTCTTGTTAATGGTTAGAACAGTTTCAGAAAAGAAAAATCAACAGAAACAGTTCTCTACAAGTTTCTAAAACTTGTTTTTAAAAATATAGAGAATAATGAACTGAACTGTGGTTAGTTAACTGATCTTTCCAAAACTTGTGATCTTATAAATTATGATCTACTAATTTTAAAAGTATAGAAATGTGGGTTCATGGTTATTCCTATGAGTGGTCAAAATCATATTTATCTTGTATGAAACGAAGAGTGGAAATTTGTCAGGGAGTTAAAGTGTGCCATTCTGAATATTAAAATGTTTATTATGGTGTGCCCCATGGTTCAGCACTGGGTCTATTGTTATCCTTGTTTTTTTTATTTTTTTATTATTAATTACCTATCACAACAACTTTCAGCAGCAGATATTGTTTTCTTCTAATAATTTCCGGGTATGCAGCCGGATCCCGTCGACATTCTGCCACGATATTTCGGCCCAGAGACGTCTCTGGGCCGAAATATCGTGGCAGAATGTCGACGGGATCCGGCTGCATACCCGGAAATTATTAGAAGAAGAAATACGCCGGGAAAATTTCAGAAGTCACAGATATTGTTTTATTTGTGGATAATGCCAACTTCTATGTCAAAGGAAAGAATGATTCTGAGATGCAGCACAAAATTTACAAAACACCAGGAGTAGCAGAAAAATAATTTTAAAATAACTGTCTGATCATTAATGATAAAAAAACTATACTCACTAAGCAGTGGCAGGAGAAAACACTCATAAAAAAGGTTTTACTTTGCAAGCTTATGGAGCCAGTGGCTCCTTTGTTAAGCAGAAGGGTTGAAGGTGAAGGACAAGGGGCGAAGGAAATGGACTGCATACCAACAAATATGTTTCCTCGAATTCCAAGGCTGTGTAGGAGGGAATGTTTGACATGAAAAGGATGGCATCTGTCAAAATTTAAGTACTGTGCCCTGAAGCCAGCAACTAAAGGATGGCCAGGATGACTGGACTCGTGGATCTTAGGAACAAAGTAAAATGTGTGGGTGCATTGCTTGGGTGAGGTAAGAAGTTCTATGGATTTAGGTGTTGGTCATTGTAGGGCCTGAGGTTTTAAGGAGGGGCTGCAAGTCACAAACCCAATCATCCTGGCTATCCTATAACTGCTGGCTTCAAGGCACCGACCTAACTTATATCTGCCTTGGTTGTTTAGCCCCTACAATCCATAGTACGACGACTTCCCTCCTATATTCAGGAGACCAACCATTTCCTAGATCATCTGAAATGTGTGCCTGTCCCATTCCCGCCACACACCTTGCTTGCCACCTCTGGTGCCACCTCCATCAACCCCATGTACCTGGTCTATATGCTGTCATCTCCAAACCTATAACATCGTACCTGTTCACCTTAATCAACTTTATACTTATCAACAACTACTTCACATTTGAGGGGCAGACATACAAACAGATCAGGCGTATGGCCAAAGGAACCAGGATTGCTCCTTCCCATGCCAACCTTTACATGGGTCACTTGGAGGGGGCTTTCCTGGGATCCATAAGCCTTCAGCCCCTGGTATGGTTTAGATTCACTGAGAATATCTTTGCCACATGAGGCTGGCCTGGTAAAATTCATGGACTCTGTAAATACATTCTCTCAGTTTAATAAAATTTCACATGGTCCTATTCCGAATCCCATGCCACTTTCCTTGATGTTGACCTCATTCTCACTGAAGGCCAGCTAGACACTTTTGTCCACATTAAACCTACTAACAAACAACAGTACTTACATTCTGACAGTCGCCATCCTTTCCATGTCAAACACTCCCTCCCACAGCCTTGGCATTCAAGGCAGACATATTTATTCAGACTCTTTACAGCAATACACCATCATTCTCACCTCAGCCTTCACCTGATGCAATTACGCCACCAGCCTATTTCAAAAGAAGATTTCGTGGGGCATCACATCCAATCCTGGTACTGGTGATTGCACCACAGAAAATTTTGGAGGGTACCTCTTGTTACTCAGTATTATCCTGGTCTTGAAAGTATTACTCAGCTACTTTGACATGCCCCGAAATGAGATCCATTCTGTCCGAGATTTTTCCCATCACACCTAGAATAGGTGTGGTGGGAATCTCTGCAGTATCTTGTCAGACCCTATGCTCCTTCTGCAACCATCTCCCTATCCTATGGCTCCTACACTGGCAAAATACGTACTACCAATGGGAGAGCCACCTGTGAAACGACATATCATATACCAGCTGTTATGTAAACACCATTTGGCTTTTTACATTGGCCTGACTACAACCAAGTTATCAGTTAGAATGAATGGGCATAGGCAGAGGGTGTATACCGGCAACACACAATATTCTGTTGCAGAGCATGCTCTACAACATGACAGTCATGATGTTGTTGCCTGTTCCACTACATACACCATCTGGGTTCTTTGTCCAGACACCAGTTTCTCAGAACTCCACATGTGGGAACTAGCGCTACAACAGATCCTTCCGTATCAGTATTTTTCACAGTAACTACTCCTTTCTTCACTCAATTTTAGTTTTCTACATCTTTCATTTTATGACCTGTCAATTTTTCACTGTGCATACAATGCACTTATCTTTTCACTCTTATTAACCCATGCTCGATGTTTTAGCAGTAATCTCTGTCTTGCATTTTACCCTGTCTTCCATTTTTAAGCTCTCAGAGTTTCAAATCTCGTCTGGTGCAGTTCCTTCTCATCCGGTTCAGTAAGCATCCCTGACCCAGGATTCTGGGTGACTTTTCCAAACTCTATCCCTTTTCAGAAACATAACCAGTCCTTTTCCTTCATCTCTCTTCCTTTGCCTTCAACCCTGCTGTGGAAGAATTAGCCACTGACTCCAAAAGCTTGCAAAGTAAAATATTTTTCATGTGTGTTCTCCTGCCACCACTTGGTGAGTAGATTTTTTTTATCTATCCAGTTACATTATATTGTCAAAAACTGATTATTTTTGTTGTTACATAGGATTTTAAGATTATGGGTGGACGAATATTTAAGGCATGCAACATATTTAGAAAAAGCTGTTACGTATTAAGAACACTCAAAGACTGTTACAATGCTGACACAGTGTTAGGTGCTTATTATGCCTACATGCTTACTCTTCAAGGTGTAGTATACTCTTCTGGGGAAATACCATGCGAAACAGTCATTTCAATTCCAGAATAATGCTGTAAGATTAATAAAGGTGTTGCTTACAGATAATCATGTAAAGAATGACCCTGCCACCTATATTAATGTTTGAAAGTATTTGTTTCATTAAGATTCACTGATAGTTTTCAACTTTGAACACTGAAGTTGATTGTTATGAAGGGAGTAGCAGGTATGACTATATGCATAGTCTGCTAAGGTATAGTATACTAAACAAGTTGAAAAATGCTTCTGTTGGGGCACAAGAAAGGTGAATATGTTCATTTTTAAAAGGCTCTGATAGAAAAATGGGAAACCAGCTGCCTCATCCTCATTCCACCTTCTTCACAAAAAATTTTGGCATGAAAAACATATTCACACTCCTTTATAACACAGAACATTCTAAATCCTTTTACCCACTCTCTCTTTGCACTGAATGCATTATACTCAGTATCTATCTATCACTGCCACTGTGTATAGTTGTCTCTTGCCCATTGTCTCATTTTTCTACCCTTGCCACTTTCTCCTGTCTGTCTCACTCACTTGTCACTACCATTGTGTTCTTCTCTGCCACCTTCACTGTCTCTCTGTCCCATTGTCATTGTCTTTTTCCCATTCTTTTTCTCTCCAATAGCCATTGTCTCTTTCTATCTTGCTTACTGTCAGCCAACCACCATTATCTCCTCTCCACATGTTCTTAGGAAGGGTTTGCTCAGGTCTGACCCCTAGAGCAGGAAGCTTTAACCTGATAATTTTGGGAACTGGGGAGAAAATTGACAAATTTATTCATGTTAAAGTTCGTCAGTCTAAGTGGGGTGTTCAGACTGCCTCCTCCAACTCTCTTATCATTTACACTGATTCCTCCATCTTGTGCTGCCTCTTCTACTGTCTCCATTAATCTCTATTTCTCCTTCACTGCCACTTTCTCTCTCACACTATCACTGCCTCCTCTCTATTTTTCTCCCACTGGCACTATCTATCTTCCACCATCACTTTTTCTCTGTTGCTCCCTTCCATCACGAAAAGTGTGAATATGTTTAAACGCCAAAAATTTTGGTGAGGGAGGCAGGATGAGGATTGAGGCAGCTGGTTCTCCACTTTTCCATCAGAGTCTTTTAAAGAGGAGGATACTCACTTTTTAGTGCTGTGACAGAAGCATTTTTCAGCTGTTTCCTTATTGTCCCTCTTACAGCAGGCTGTGCCATTTATATAAAATGAATTCTGTAGGTAAGTAAAGCTTTGACAGTTTATATACATACTTTAGCTTTAACCTCCATCCTTGCTACCCTCCCTGTTTACCTTTCCCTGTTGCTTCATAACCTGGGTTGTGAGTAACTAAGCCAGCCCCTCTATCTCTTTGTTAGTATTTGTTTCACATCTTTATATGAGATTTTCCATTAATCATTTATATACATACTTTGACACCTATGAACAACAAATAAGTACACAGTAGAAAGTCATCCCCATCCAATGTACTACTTTACCTAAAAATTCACATTTTTAGGTTACACCTACAGTCTACCAAAAAATTCTGTGCTTATTTCTGAGAACACAGAATTTCATATGACAAAACAATTTTTTGTGAGGTGCTTACACATCGAATAATTTCCAGGTCAAGATAACCTGTATAGGTGCCAAGTGCCCATTATGCAGAGACAGCATGTCATAAAGTTTTATTGGTTGAATGATTAAAGGGACCAAACTATGAGGACATCAGTCCCTCCCACTGGGACAGGCAAGTTAATAAAACTACACACCAAAGAAGGGCTTATTGCATGAAACCTATGGAAAGAAAACCCCAAGATCTTGCACAGGAAACAAAGGAAGAATCAAACAGAACAAGTGAGAATGGGGGAGAAGAGCAAGACAAAGAGGAGAGCAAGGGCTGGAGTGGACCAACAAGCCAAAATAGCTGCTGCTCATTTGGGGCAGAGGAGGAAACAGTGTGTCCTGCCATAACCTAAATGGGCTGACCGGGATCTCAACATTCCCCGCGTCCAAAGAAAGACCACTGAGGTTCCACATTGTTTGAGGGCAAAAAGGGAATCTTGATCATTCAGAAACATGGGATGGCAAGGGTAACGCTAGTCAAGAACTTGTAAACTGGTCAAAGATTCGCTACAGATGAGAAGGACTTACCGATGTAGGTACGGATATGCTCAAGAACATGAGATTACTAGCTCCATAGTGCAAATTCTGCAGCCATCCAGCAAGGAGCAGAGTTCATTACATCCCACATGAACCTAAGTAAGGCCAGTGCAACTGGCAACCATTGAGCCATAACCAGCAACCATTGAGCCATCAGTAATGATTACTTCTGAACTCCAAAATGTGCCAAGAACAGAGAAGAAATGATGACAGAGAGCCTTACGATGAGCTGAGTTCTTCGGACCTCAAGACAGGTCAAACAGATGTGGACAAGGATGCACCATGGAGATGTGTGTGAGTAGATCTGGAGAGACTGAGTTAAGAGGAAACTGGGCTGTCATCTACCTGCAACAGTGGAACCACTGCCTCCACCAGGAGGCTGTCCTAGAGGCTTGTCCGAAAGGCACCAATTGCCAGTCATACCCCACAATGGTGTTATCAGGTCCAGCATCTGTAGCGTCGAAGGTGATGGCGAGCTGTACGCAACACTCCCCTAATCTAGGTGTGACTGGACCAATGCTTTGTAGAGCAGTGTCAGAGTAGAGCGGTCCAAGTCCCAATTGGTGTTGCTGAGGCACTGAAGAGCACTGAGGTGTGACAAACATGTCTGCTTTAGTTAAGGAAGATAGGGAACCCAAGTCAACCGAACATCAAAGACCAGTCCCAAAAAACAATGAGAGTATACCACATGGTAGGGAAGCCAAGTCAACCGAGCATCAAAGACCAGTCCCAAAAAATGATGAGAGTATATCACATGGAGTATACCATGTGGAGGGACTGGCCATCAAGGCACAGATCCGGATGGGGAGGGACTGTATGCCAAAGACAGAAATGCATAATGCAGGTCTTGTCAGCTGAAAAATGGAAGCCATGAGTGAGAGTCCACAACTGTGCTCAGTGCATTGTTCCCTGCCATCTGTGTTCAACAACGCCCATTGAAGATGAACAAAAATAAATACAAAAATCATCAGCACAGTGCAGACCCTGCAGCTGGCACCAGACCATTGATAGCCACTAAAAAGAAAGAGACACTCCAAACAGAACCCTGTGGAACCCCATTCTCCTGTAGATGGAAGGCACGAAGGGAGGGCCAATGTGTGGAAAAGTGCATCATAAAAGTTCAGGAAAAAAATCATTAGCAGGCCACAGAGGCCCCACTCACATATGGTGGCAAGGATATGGCAGCACTATCTGATATCGTAAGCTTAATGCAGAGCAAAGAAGACTGCAACAAGGTTTTGATGTCGGTCAAAAGCTGTTCAGACAGCAGACTCCACATGCAGCAAATTAACTCCAATAGAGCAGCCTCAGTGGAAACCATCCAGTCATTGCCAAAAGATTCCCAGATTCAGAGATCCAGAATAGCCTTCAATTCACCATACATTCAAGTACTTACAGAGAACAATGGTTAAACTGATATGATGATACGTGTCCATCTGAAGTTTATCTGATTTCAACTGGAATAATGACAATGGTGGGCTTGGCCCTCCTCCAGGGGGATGGCCACAGAGAGGAAGGCCAGGTAAGCAAAAGCAGGAGAAGAGAGAGAACCATTCCCAACTGAAGAGACAGCCATGCTGGAAGGTGATGATCATAACCATTACAGTTCCACCGTAGGAGAGTAGTACAAGAGTCTAGAGGAGGGAGGTCAAATGGGTCAGAATCAATCACTGAGCCAAGTCAGCATCCATCACCAATAAGGACAGAGTGACATCCAAGAATGTAAGATCAGACCCTGATTGAGAGGGATGGAGCAACACACTCTGGGATGAAAGGGGGACCTCATCCTGAGACTTATGCATCTTCTCCTTCTCCTTAAGACAGAGAGAGGAGGTGTGGTCGCTAAGAGAGCAAGTCACAACAATATCAAGATATGAAAGAGAACAAGCAGCTTTGTGATCCACTGAGAATGGGTCCCCAATTTGACTCAAAAGTAATAGGCTTCTTGTCCTGGAGACATCAGGTAAGGGAGGTTCCTAGAAGAAGCCCCATTCCAGCGGGTGCCAAAGAAGATTTATTTTCTGGGCAGAAGTATGGAGCTTAGCATGTTTCACATGCAGAACATTTGCTCTGGAGCCACCCACTCCAATCAGTGTCTCACCCTGCAGGTGCTACCCAGCTGTGGCAAGGGCCACCATGCACAGAAGCTGTGGCAAGAGCCACCTTGCTTGGTAGTTGTTGCCAGGAGTTCTCATGCATCAAAAAGATGAGCATGCACCCCTAGGCATGCACGAGGCAGTGACAGTTCAGATACCAGAAGTGTCATCCCCTGTGTTGTCAGGGGGCTCAGCCCTATGGGTACATAACAGCACCACCACACAGACTGGCTACACGAGCTGGTGACCTAGCAGGAAGGGGAGGACCTACAGAGGGGAAGGAAGGGGCCAATGAGGGAGGGAAGGGAACCAACAATAGAGACACTATGGAGGTACTTCTTCCCTAATGGCTCACATTACAGAAACAGAATTCAGAAAGGAAGGTCAAACCCCAAGGGGGGGGGGGCAGAAATGGCTGGGGGGTTAGGGGGGGGGGGAATTGGAGAGTGGAAACACAAGACAAGACCGAAAAGGAATAGCAGAACCAATGGAATAGCTGGGTCATCATAAAATCATAAAGGTAAATACCAAGGAAGAAAGAGCAGGGGGAGGGGTGGTGGGGGGGGGGGGGGGGTGGGATCAGGAGGAGGATGAGCTAGCTAGGATGGGAAGGAGTGGATATAGGGAAGGAAATGCAGCACAGTAGAGAAGAAAGGTTGCAATAGCTCATGGGTCCTTGTATGCCACCAACATATTCACAAAAGAGCTGTGGGCCCACTGGGGGGAAAGTTTTATCGATTTTAAATAGTGAATAAAACATGGTCTGGTGAACTCAGAACCCTTGTGATGGCCCAGAAACCTTGCCATGTGTTCACTACACCCATTAAAACTACATTTACATTTCAAGACTGCATTTTATCCACATAAGTATGGTACATTTGATCCTCTGCATCTCAGTAACAGATAATGATATAAGTTTCATGGTTCCCCAAGAGAATTATCTTAAGAACATATGGTAGCAATTTCAATGATTTGCCATGAACAGAAATGACAGAAGAGGCCATCACCACAACTGGTACTTTTGGTACCCAAAAATCATGGTTTTTTGGGTTTTCTCTGGAACTGTCCATGAAATAGTGCTTTTATAAGCTATCTAAGGCCAACCCTATCACAGTTAATGGAAAAGAAACAAATGATTTGCACAATTAGCCTGGGCTGGAGAAAATGTGTAATGTTTAAATTTTGACTCTGTTTTGCAGGATAGCTAATACATGCCCATTCTCCCTGTAAGTATACAAATGGTCACTAGACCAAGGGCTATCCAAAAGGCCCTTTACCTCTGCGCTTGACAGAATCTGAGATATTACTGCCTGAAAAATCACATTTTTGCACATGGCTCTTTGTAACTTTCATGCATGGACCAATTCTGGAGAAATACAACTTTTGCAAAACAGTCGTTTAAACTTCAGGAGAAAGCTATAAGATTAACAAAAGATGCTTGCAGAGAATCATGTAAAGGTATTTCTACAGAATGACCCTGCCACCTATATCAATATTTTTAACAATCTGTTTCATTAAGAGTCATTTAGAGTTTCCAACTGTGAACACTGAAGCTCACAATTATGAAACAAGGAATAAAGATCACATTCATCAGCATGTAAACACAAAAACAACATATGGGGATCTTCAGTGCATTGCCAGATAAAATAATAAAATTAAAACTTAGGTGAGAACTAAGAGGTCTACAAGTAACCCACATCATCGTCAGCATTAATGAATATTTGAAATATTGCTAAAATCTCTAGGCTCTCCTTCATAACCTCTATACTCAACAATTTACAATTATCAAAGTACTTCTAGATAAAACTAATGTATTTACATGTGTCTTGTGGGTATATATGAAGTGCGACAATAAAGTAATGAGACTGATGTGAAAAAAAAAATTGTTGCTTAACGTTTTAGTCAAGTTTAGTGTTGTCTCCTTCAAAGTGGTTACCTTCTGATTGCACACACTTTTTCCAGCGCTTCTGCCATTGATGGTAACATTTCTGGAACTCATCTTCTGTAATATCCTTCAAGACCCACGTCACAGCTTTTTGGACATCTTGTGTTGTTTGAAAATTGTGTCCCTTGACCACCATTTTGACTCTTTGATATAGAAAAAAGTTGCACGGAGTGATATCTGGTGAATAAGGTGGCTATGGTAGCACTGAAATTTGTTTTGAGGTTAAAAATTACTGTACTGACAGAGCAATATGAGATGGCACATTATCGTGATGCAGAATCCAATTACCACCAATGTTGGCACAGACACGAAGAACTCTTTTACGAAGTCTCTCTAAAATTTCTTTGTAGTAATATTGGTTAACTGTTTGTCCAGGAGGCACCCACTCTTTACGAACAATTCCCTTGGAAGCACACAACATGCATTTCACTTTTTGACTTCGACATGCGAGCTTTTTTTGGTCTGGGTGATCCCTTTGAGCACCATTGCAAACTTTGGAGTTTTGTCTCTGGATCGTACTGAAAAAACCAACTTTCATCACCAGTGATACCACGGCTCAACAATTCTGGATTGATTTCCGTTTGCTCTAACAGATCGGCTGCCACATTTTTCCATGTTTCTCGCTGTAGTGGTGTGCGATTTTTGGGGACCATTTTTGCACAAACCTTTCTCATACCAAGATCTTCAGTTATTATTATACGAACCATTTCTTGACTGATGTTTAGTTCTTCTGCAATCATTTTCATGGATAATCTTCGATCAGATTGTACAAGTTCACGCACCCTGGCCAAGTTGACATCCGTCCGTGATGTTGATGGTTGTCCACTGTGTTGTCTTCAACATTCGTTCTGCATTCACTAAACATTTTATGCCAACGAAAAACTTGAGCTCTTGACATAAGCTCCTCTCCAAAAGTCTTCTGAAGCTTACCGTAAGTTGTTGTCACATTTTCACCCAATTTAATGCAAAAAGAAATGGCATACCGTTACGCAATATTATGCGGTTCCATTTCTGTGACAAGAGGCACAAACACATGTTAACTTATTACAGCACAACTCATGACTATTGACTGAGCAGTTGCATCGATGTGCTGCTTGGACTAGAAGCAGCTTATAGACCAAGGTCAAAGATATTGTTCCTACGCAAGCCTGCATGGTTGCCACATCTTGCAAAGAAAATCAGTCTCATTACTTTATTGTCGCACCTCATATGTAGATCTGAAATCAGTTTTCTTATTCATATTTAGCTAGAATACTGTTTCTTTATAACAATCAGTTAAGTTCTGTTGATAAGAATGCTACCAGTCCAGATGTAATATTGCAACATATTTGTGCTTCTGTTTTTTTACACATTTAAACGTAAAAGTTTTTACTGTCTTGCACAAGGGCATGCTGAAAAGTTCTGCCTCTAAAAGTTTTATTCTGTTCTCAATATTGGTTGAGGCATTACATATCAGGCATATTATCGGTCAAATTTCCCACTTTGCTGACGTAAGTTTCAACCCTTTGCCGCTAGCGGCCTCCAAGTTGTAGTGTGCAACATGGCAGTGTGTAACAGAACTATGTTGTCACGTGAGATACAACGTGTTGTAATCATGTTTCAAATTTGAAGAGTTTTTCCACACATGGAGCACTTCCTCCTTCGGCACAACAATGTGAGGCTACACATGAGCGCAACGACAACTGAAACAATCTGACACCTCAGGTTCACTGTCATCAACCATACTTCTTACAAAAAAATGGTTCAAATGGCTCTGAGCACTATGGGACTCAACAGCTGCGGTCATAAGTCCCCTAGAACTTAGAACTACTTAAACCTAACTAACCTAAGGACAGCACACAACACCCAGCCATCACGAGGCAGAGAAAATCCCTGACCCCGCCGGGAATCGAACCCGGGAACCCTGGCGTGGGAAGCGAGAACGCTACCGCACGACCACAAGATGCGAGCCATACTTCTTACCACCTGACTTAATCTCATCAGATTTTCATCTACTTCCAAAACTTAAAGAACACCTTTGAGGACTTCACTTTGACAGTGATAAAACGGTGCAAGCAGAGGGGTGGTTGTGGCTCCATCGACAAAGTCAGAGATTCTACAGAGATGCTATCAACAAACTCGTGTCTAGCTGGAAGAACTTTGTACGTCACCAGGCAGACTAGCTTGAGGAATAAATGGGTAGATGAGAAGAACAAAGTTGCCGAACATTAATAAATTAGTTTTATTTATGAACCCCAAAGAGTTCTTACAAAAAAATTCAGAGCTATTACTTTTCAGTGCGCACTTTTATTTTGCAAGTGCTATGTCATGAATATGACAAAGTGGACTCTAAATAAATAAATAAAAATGATAGTGTGCTTTTGGGTGTTCAGTTAAGATATTGTTTTTGTTTTATGCACAATATCTTGACAACTTACTCAGCCATCTCCTTTCAAACTTGCAGTACTGGAAAAAGATGACTGGATCAGTTGTTGAAATATTTTGCAGAAAACAGAAACAACTTGGCTGAACACAAAATCACATCACGCACAGTAGTATCATAGAAGCAATTTCTCTTTTGGATAATATTAACTTTTTCTAGGATGGCTCTTTTGAACCACAGTTCCAACATGTGTAATTCATAAGAGACTCTCAAAGATGAATGCTCACCAGAGGCAAACATATCTCTAATGATAAAGTCACGTTGTGAATGGGATACAAGTTGCATCGCTTAATACCCACTTTGTGATGAACATCTCCAAAATGTTTGGAAATTATTAGTTCGTGCACTGTAGAGTAGCATTTCCCATTTTCATCAATTTTAAATCACTCATTTGTTGTCATTTTCTCTGTTTAGGTGCCAACATTGCCAGCCACATGTCTGTGAAGTAGTAGTAGTTAGAGAGAACTCAGTGTCATCAGTTACTGGATAGAACTTTTTTGTAAAAAGGTGTAACATTATAAGTAGCTGGTTCAACTGCTTCAGGATGGACTGAATCTGAAAGGTTAGCTGTCGGCCTACATGAATGTTTGTTGGGGTGGACATCTGCCAGATGTGCTGTGACAGGAGAGCTGAGTGCAAATAAAGTTGGCTAGCAAGCCAAGAGGCCAATGGTCATTGGGGTTTTCCAGGCACAAAGGCGGGGTATGTCCCAGCAGCATAATCATGAGACACGTTAAGATGGAGGGGCCTGTGGCTTGGAATATAGTCTGTAATACACTGAAGTGCCAAAGAAAGTGGTATGGCACGTGTATTCAAATTCAGAGATACATAAACAGGCAGAATACAGCACTGTGGTCGGCAACACCTATATAAGACCACAAGTGTCTGGCACAGTTGTTACATCAGTTAATGCTGCTACAATGGCAGGTTATCAAGATTTAAGTGAGAGTAAGTTTGAACGTGGTGTTACAGTCAGCGCATGAGCAACGGGGCACAGTATCTCCAAGGTAGCAGTGAAGTGAGGATTTTTGCATACGAACATTTCATGAGTGTACTGTGAATATCAAGAAACTGGTAAAACATCAAATCTCCAACATCACTGTGGCTGGAAAAAGATTCTGCAAGAATGGAAACAATGACGACTGTAGAGAATCATTCGACATGATAGGTGCGACCCAAGTGTCCGTGTGCGAACCATTCAACAACCCATTGATATGGGTTTTCAGAACAAAAGGCCCTCTCATGTATCCTTGATGACTGCACGACATAAAGCTTTATGCCTCAACTGGGGCAGTCAAAACTGAAATTGGATTGTTGATGTCTCATAACAAGTTGCCTGGTCAGACAAGTCTCACTCTGAATTGTATCAAGTGGATGGATATGTACGGATATGGAGACAACCTCATGAATCCATGGACCCTGCAGGTCAGCAACAGACTGTTCAAGCTGGTGGAGGCTCTGTAATGGTGAGGGGAGTTGACAGTTGGAGTGATATGGGACCCCTCTGACAGGCTACAAGTATGTAAGCAACCTGTCTGATGACCTGCATCCATTCATGTGCATTCCCATCGACTTGGGCAATTCAAGCAGGACAATGTGACACACCACACATCCAGAATTGCTACACGGTGGCATCAGGAATGCTCTTCTGAGTTCAAACACTTCCTCTGGCCACCAAACTCCCCAGACATTAACATTATTGAGCACATCCAGGACGTTTTGCAATGTGCTGTTCAGAAGAGATCTCCACCCCCTCGTACTCTTACAGATTTATGGACACCCCTGCAGGATTCACGATGTCAATTCCCTCCAGCACTACTTCAGACATCAGTCAAGTCCACGCCAAGTCATGTTGCAGCACTTCTGCATGCTCTCGGGGGTCCTACACAATATTAGGCTCGTGTACCAGTTTCTTTGGCTCTTAAGTGTACAACTTTAGTGAAAATATGTAAAATTTGTTACAAACATACTAGAGAAAAACCAATGGCAGTTTTGGAATTGCAGCAATAGGATGAGCTCACTGAACACAAATCCAGTCTGAAGCTTCAAATAGTTAAGAAGTTAATACCATTATTGTTTATAATAAACTGTAACAAGAACCCATCGCAAAAGTCACACTTGTGATACACCAGATGAAAGAGGATAATGCTTGCAATATAATGAACAGATTATTTTTCTAATTAAACCAATACAAAAATGTTATAAAGAAATTAGTTTGTTTATGTAAACAGTGCCATAACTATGGAATCCTCCACAGAGACACAAATGGTCTTATTAGCATAACTTTTCTTCTTTAATATTCCATTAAATTTCAATGTGTAGTTAATTATAGTTATGATTTATAAAATAAGACAAGTTAGTGTTTTGACTCAAGTATTGGATGTGGCAATTTATATGTTGAGACTTATTTAACATTGTTGAAATAATAATGTGTGAATGAGTTATTTAAGAGGTTGCAAAATTAATGCAACGACTTCTACATGCTATATCATAAGTATTTATATGAGATTACTGTGATAATTACAAACAGTGATCAGGATGAAAGTATCTGCACTAAACTGAAGAATGGCACATGGCCGAACCTTTAAATAAGAATGAAGAGCAGAGCTCGTGGTCTTCTGGCTGTTATCTTGCAGCTGGAGCTTTGGTTGGACATTTTCTGTCTTGGTTTCGTTTGCAGTTGGTAAAGTTATGGGTGATGTGTATGCCGCAAATGTTATTTTCAACAGTGGGACTTGTATGTTATTATTTAGTGAATGCTGCTGAGTGTAAATACTATATCAAAGTAATTCCAAATTATGCACTGGTGATAGGTACTGAACTGTTATTCAATAAGTTATTTGATGTGGCCAGTACCTGCATATGTTGAGCATTTCTGAAAAATGAAATGGGTTTATATTAATGTTAAAATCAATCTGTTTGGAGCAATACTATATCATTCACGATTTCAACTAAAAGATCTCGGTGCATCTTTATTAAATTATTTGCTAAATTTCATTGCTAGTATAAGGTTTTGGTGTAAAAATTATTATGTTGTGTTGTTGGGCTGTAGAGAAAGGGTATATGGATCCCCCTATTGATGATAGTGAGCCATGCTCAAAGTTAAGATCCGTACGTTGTCCACACTCTGGTGGAACTTACCAATATGCCACAACTGTTTGTATCAAAGGGATACACAATGTGAGGAGTAGGAGCAAGAACACCAAGAGAAATGTCATAAAGGTTTGTGGAGAGATGACAGAAAATCCTTCAAATGATATGAAATCCTTCGAATGGCAGATGATGTAATGAATATTGTGTAAATAATGTACCAGACACCAGGAAATGTATCAAATAGGAGGTGTATACAATTGGAACTTTGACGTTTCAACACCATACTGAGAACTACTCTCACTGAATTTTGTTACTTAGAGATTTCAGTGTGAATTTTAACACATTTATGATTGTGGGTGGAAATTACTTGCTGACAAATCAAATGTCAAAGCATAGTTGAAGTAAAAATTTCTCTGCATCCGATGAGAGCTAGCTAAGTTGACAGCAGTGAAAGGAGCCTATACTGGCTCTACAATAACAAAATTGTACTTAATATGGACAGAACAGCTCTTAATACATTATGATCTTCTAGCTATCAAAGAACAATACAACACATATAGAACCACCATTAGTCACAGGAAATAAAGTTATTCAGCAGGACAGTGGGACTAAATTCCTTGGGCTTTAAGGCTGTCAACAGATAACAGAATATGCAGAAAGATAAACTGCTGTCTAAAATAAATAGCCTGTGCTATGCCACCACAGATCTCAGTCAAAGATGTGTTTGACTACTATTAAAACTATGTACTTTGATCTGATTAACTAAGTTATTTCATACGTAGTTTATTTCTGGAGCTAAGTTATGCAAATGAACTGTCAAAATCATTATTTCAGTGTCACCACAAGCATCTATAAAACAATCTTCGAAGAACTGGGAAATATTACTTGTTCCATGCATATACATATTAGACTGTTTAAACGGTAAATAAGAATCTCCCTCTCTTTGAAACAAATAATAATGTGCATGATCACCACACCCATGCTAGTGATTCACTTGGCAAGCCAGAGACTGAGTAAATTCTGAGACAGTGTGAGGCACTTGCCTTCTTATAAGCAAGTTCTCTTGATCAGCCAAAATACATACAAACACATTCAAGAAGAATGTTATCAACATAATGTACGAGTATCATTTTTATTCTGTTGCTGAATTTATAGACCCAATTTACCTCACACATAATCTTAATTTTGTCCATAATGCAACAATCTTGAATGTTATAGTAGATAAACTGAGAATTAGTTCTTCTTCTGATACATATACTTTGTCCTCTACTATATAAAAATACTGTAAAGAATAATTAGCATACACTATCCTTTACATTCTATGTCTTCCCTTTTAATTGTTGTAACAAAGTGATACATTTCTTCAACAACTGCTATAACTCACATCCCATAGCATGAACACTATTTCATGGATAAATAAATAAAATGGCTCGACTGTCATGTCAGTAGCAGTGTAGTTTCTTCATTGTGTGCTTAAAATGATTTATGACAATACCAAACAGCAAGGCCAATCTCTCCAAAGTCTTTGATAGAGTACACAATGACATAACTAAAGTTGAAAACCATGGTATCAGTGAAATTATTTAGAAAATAAAAAACAGTGTTCTAATATTAGCTAAACTAAGGAAAAAAGTAATACAAAGGATTAAACAAATTAAGAAAAGTTGTATAAATTTTAAAGTTCTACAAGGCTCTATCTTGAGCTCATTCCTATCTATATGTTATGTCAATGATGTCCCAGGTGATCTAGACAATGAATCTCTCATACAGCAACATATGGCAGTAATGCATTTAGCATCTGATGGGTTGACAGTACAGTGCACAGATGTAGATCTTTACAGAAAATGCAAAGCCACATTTTGATACAGATAATTCAAGAGAGATAATTAACAGAAAACAAATCCAATTCATTTTTAAACCACGTATACCATATATAATCAAACTACTGTGAATGGAGGTATCCTTGTAAAACCTCTTTTGGGTGAATACATAGGTAAAAGTCTACCATAGGAATAACATGTTTATCATGTATGAATTCTATGTCTTCCCTTTTAATTGTTGTAACAAAGTGATACATACAATCTATGATTTATATTTAATCAGAAGATTAGCTCCTTGTCTAAATACTAAAACACAAAGACTAGTGTGTCCTGACACTGTAATCATATATACACAGTGATCAGCCAGAACATTATCACCACTGACCTACTATTGATATTAACTCATCCAGGCAAAAGCAGCATCACCTGGATAGGAATGACTGTTAGTAAAACACACTCACAGTGTATTTAGTATCAGTGAATGTGCTGTCCATGTGTAGAATGGGGAAGGCGTGCAGTCTACCTGAGATTGACCAAGATGCTCAGCATGAGCATTACAGAAATCATATGACTTGCCGGGTGTTCAAGGAGTGCTGTGGTGAGTATCTTCAACATGTGGCGAAACCAAAATGAAATCATGTCCAGATGTTGTGGGGTTGGGCAGCTATCCCTCTTTACAGATGTTGCACATCATAGGCTGGGCATACTGGTAACACAGGATAGGCAACAAACTGTGGAAGAACTAATATCAGATTTTAATGCTGGTCTAAATACAATTTTGTCCAAATACACAGTGCACCGAACACTCCTAACGATGGATCTCTGCAGTTGATGACCCACACATGTGCCAATGTTAACACAACGACATTGGCAACTACGACTGAAATGGACGCATGACCAACAGCAATTGACATGGTGCAGAGGCAGAGTGTTGCATGGTCTGAAGAATTCCAATACCTTATTTATCATGTCAATGTGAGGGTGTGAAACCATCATTTACCAGGGAAATAGCTGCTTGACAACTGTACTGCAGAAAGGAAACCAGCTGGCAGTGGCTCATTTTGCTCTGGGGAACATTTACATGGGCATCTATGGAACCAGTGAAGCTTGTGCAAGGCACCATGATGGCCAAGGAGTATCATAAAGTGGTTGCAGACAAAATACATCCCTTCATGATGATCACAGCAGTGGCATTTTTAAACTAGATAATGTGCCACATCACAAGGCCAGGAGTGTGATGGCGTTGTTTCAAGGAAGACAGTGGCAACTTCCAAGTGACTTTCTGGCCAACTCACCAGATCTAAACCCAATCGAACACATCTGGGAGCTCGATGCCCCGTCCTGGAATTTACTGGAATTAGGTGACTTGTGTGTACAGGTGTGGTGTCAACTCCCTCCAGTGACCTACTAAGGCCTCATTGCTTCAACACCATGATGCGTTGCTGCTGTTACCTGTGCCAAAGCTGGTCATACTGATTATTAGGTCTGTCCTTGTAGTGTTCTAGCTGATCAGTTTATACATACACC
Source organism: Schistocerca cancellata (assembly GCF_023864275.1). Taxonomy (NCBI): domain Eukaryota; kingdom Metazoa; phylum Arthropoda; class Insecta; order Orthoptera; family Acrididae; genus Schistocerca; species Schistocerca cancellata. Next base: position 511,960,336 of record NC_064626.1, on the reverse strand, counting down.
AACCACAGATGTGAATATCAGTGAAATTGAGGTCATTTATAGTAATATTAATGAAATATTAAAAAATATTAAAGTGGATATGAATGAAATCATAATGAGAGACCGCACTGAAGTCATTGATGAATGAAGGGAACAGAAAATAATGTTTAGTGGGCACAAGTTAAACATGAATAAACTTTTGGACAGCATTTGACAAGGAAGTATACAATGAAGATACCAGGGGATCCAAGAGGATATCACACTGACTATTTCAATAAAACAAGGATTATTGAATTAAATAAAAGATGGTAACAGGTTGTCACAGTGACCATAGCCTAATACTAATGAAATCCCAGATTAAATTCAAGAAGTAAACAATAAAGCAGTTGAAACATTGGAATGTAGATAAGCTGGTGGAACTAAAAACTCAAACTGCCTTGGAAGAACACAGGGCAAAAGAAATTATGGCACTGCAAGGAGATACTGTTCAGCAAAGACAATGGAATGCTCTTAAGACCTGTAGCAAATGCAGCAGTTAAAATCTTAATATAACTGGGTACATACAAAATCTACTCACAAAGTATTGGCAGGAGAAAACACATAAAAATTAAGGAAATGTGCTAGTTTTTGGAGCCAGTGACTCCTTCTTCTGGTGGGAGGGTCGAAGGGAAAGGAAGAGGGATGAAGGAAAAGGACTGGTGAGATTTAGAAAATGGGGAGGTTATGGAAAAGTTGTCTAGAAATCCCCAGGACATGGGAGACTTGTTGGACAGGATGAGAAGGAAAGACTGATTGTTGGGGATTGCACTGGACAAGATTTGAAAACCTGAGAGCTTAATGGTGGAAGACAGGGTAATAAAAAAGACACAGATTAGTAACAAAACTTCATGCAAGTGTTAATAAGAGCAGAATGCTAAGTGTTTTATACATGGTACAATTGGGAGACAGGGAGAAATAAACAGATCAGGAAATAAAGACACAGAAAAAAAGGTGGAATGAAGAAAGGAATAGTTACTGGAAAGAAATGCTGAGGCCAAAGAAATTAATGTAAATTAAGGCAAGCCAGCTGCTGAAAAACATGTGCATGTTGTAATGCCAGTTCCTATCTGCAGGTCCTGAGAAACTGATGTCAGGGGAAGAATCCAGATGGAGAAACAAGCACCAAGATCATGACTCTCGTGTGGGATATTGTTTGTCGCCAGTATACTATCTCTGTCAATGCCCATTCATTCTAACTGATAACTTCATGGCAGTCATACCAATTACAGTCATATCAATTACAAACAGTGATTACGTGACAGCTGGTAAATGACATGTCATTTCACAGGTGGCTCTCCCTTTGATAGTATATGTTTTGCCAGTTACAGGGCTGGTATAGGTGATAGGAGGATGCATAGGGCAAGTCTTGCAGCAGGGACAGTCACATGGGTAGATGGGTGCAAAAAGAGCACAGGTCTGAAAAGGATACTGCGGAGATTGGGAGGGCTACAAAAAGCTATCGTAGGTGAGGTGGGAAAATTTTCAGACAGAATGGATTCCATTTCAGGGCATGTTTTTAGGAAGTCATGGCCTTGTCAAAGTAGCTGATTAATATGTTAAAGGCCAGGATAATACTAAGTGACAAGTGGTATGCTCTGAAAATTTTTTGGAGGGATCAGTAATACCAGGATTGGATGTGATGGCCCAAGAAATCTACTTTTGAACTAGGCTGGTGGGGTAATTACGTCCAGTGAAGGCTGAGGTGATAATGGTGGCATATTGCTGTAAAGAGTCTGAATAAATAAGTCTACGTGGTATGCCAAGGGTAGACGGGAGAGAGTGTTTGACATGGAAACGATGACGGCTGTCAAAATGCAAGTAGAGCTGTTTATTAGTAGGTTTAAATGTGAACAGAAGTGTGTTGCTGATCCTTGGTGTGGATGAGGTCAACATCAAGGAAAGTGGCGTAGGATTCAGAATAAGATGATGTAAAATGTAATTGGGAGAATATATCAAGAGATTCGAAAAATTTTAACCAGTTAGCCTCACCATTAGTCCACATGGCAAAGATGTCATTTGTTTAATGTCACATGTGTCAAAAATTGGTTGGCAGGTTGGTTTAAAAGAGAGGGGAAGGAACAAAACTGCTAGGTCATCGGACCCTTGTTCTGAATAAAACAATGCCACAAGCCTTAGAATAAAACAAGTGAGACTGAAAACACAAAATGGCGAGAAAGGAAAAACCACAAGAACGACAGAAGAGCAATGAACACTTGAGTGGACAAAAGGGGAGACGAAGACCACAGAAATGCAAGAAGCAGGTAGAAGAGATTAAAATGACAAAACAGATTACCATGGCTGGCTGACCATGAGAATAAAAAAGAGAAGCCAGCCACTCTGCAACACATTAAAACCACCACCCTAAAAGTGCTAGGGTGGAGGACACAGAGGGACAAAGGACATGTGCTAAAATTAAGATCAAATGACAAAACCCACCCACACAAATAAAATGTTAAACTAAATCAGCCGTGGAGGCGTTGTCAGATAAAATTAGTGGCAATGAGTCCAGCAACCGAAGATTTCATCACAAGACAGTTAAAGTGGGCAGTGCACTAGAATGTAGGCCACTGTCAACCTGGTGCCGCATCAACACTGAGGCGGGTCTTCACAGAGTGGGAGGCAGCTGTGGGTCACCAAAGCATTGCCAATGTGGAGCCAGCAGAGAACCTCAGAGTCCCTGCGGGAGCCCAGCATGGAGGACTGCCACACATTCGTAGTCTCCTTAATGGCATGCTGTTTGTTGTGCATGCTGAGACTATGTGATTCTACCTCCCAAAGCCAGAAAACCTGGAGGCGTAAAAACAAACGCAGGTCAGTTACTGGAATGCCGATCTCCATAAGCGGTTTCCGTGTAGCCTGTTTGGCCAGCCTGTCAGCAAGTTCGTTGCTTGGGGCTCCAACGTGTCCTGGGGTCCACACAAACACCGCTGAATGATCGAACTGTTCCAGGGAATAGATGGACTCCTGGATGGTCACTACCAAAGGATGAAGGTGTTAGCACTAGTCGATAGCTTGTAGGCTGCTCAAGGAGTAAGTGCATAGAAGAAAGGACTCCCTAGGGCATGAACGGATGTGCTCAAGAGCACAAGCTATAGACACCTGCTCTGCAGTGAAAACAATGCAGCCATCAGGCAAGGAATTCTGTTCAATATGCCCCCACGGGCATACGTGAAGCCGACATGACATCAGCCATCGGTGTAAACCACTTCATGGCCTTGGTACAAGTCAAGAATCGAGAGGAAGTGACAGCAAAAAGCCGCAGGGTGAACTGAGTCCTTTGGACCATGTGAAAGGTCCAGGCAAAACCATGGCCTAGGTGAACACCATGGAGGTGTATGCGAATGGACCTCAAGTATAGGTGGTAAAGGGAAGGACTCCAGTTCAGATAGAAGGGATCGGACGCAAACTGCAACTGTAAGCCCTGACCTGGGCTGCCGATGCGGGAGATGAACTGCTGTTGGTGGGAAAAGAAGACGGTAATTTGGATGCGCAGGAGAACTATGAATGTGTGCAACATAACTGGCAAGCAGTTGCGTACACCTGACCTGTAATGGAGGGACTCCAGCCCCCACCAGGATGCTGGTCACCAGACTCACCCTAAAAGCTCCCATTGCTAGTCGAACGCCACAGTGGTGCACTGGATTGAAAAGACGCAACACTGAGGGCGCCGCTGAACCATAAACCAGGCTCCCATAGTCAAGGCAAGATTGAAGAAGCACTCTGTAGAGCTGCAGCAGTGTAGAGCAATCTGCACCCCAGTTGGTTTTGATCAGGCAGCAGAGGGCATTGAGTTGCTGCCAGCACTTCCGCTTAAGCTGACAAAGGTGAGGAAGCCAAGTCAATTGGGTGTTGAAAACCAGTCCTAAAAATCAACATGTCTCTCCCACAGTGAGGGCATCATCAGTAAAGTAAAGTTTTGATTTCGGATGAACAATGTGATGACAGAAGTACATAACACATGACTTTGTGGCCAAAAACTGGAAGCTGTGGGTTACAGCCCATAACTGGGCCTTGTGTATGGCTCCCTGTAGGAGACACTCAGCAAGACCAGTACTGGTGGAGCAGTACGAAATGCAGAAGTCATCTGCATACAGAAAGGATGAGACGGACGGCCCTACAGATGAGTATGTGCCAACCAAAATCATAAGAGATGGAAAAGAGCCACCGGGGTACAACAACCAAGTTAGAAAACTGCTGCAGAAACAAAAGGAACTTCACAGCAAACATAAACATAGGCAAATCCTTGCAGACAAAAAAAAAAAAAATACGCGAGGCGAAATGTAGTGTGAGGAGGGCTATGTGAGAGGCGTTCAATGAATTCGAAAGTAAAGTTCTACGTACTGACTTGGCAGAAAATCCTAAGAAATTTTGTCTTATGTCAAAGCGGTAGGTGGTTCAAAACAAAATGTCCAGACACTTTGTGATCAAAATGGTACTCAAACAGAGGATGACAGACTAAAGGCCGAAATACTAAACGTGTTTTTCGAAAGCTGTTTCACAGAGGAAGACTGTGTAGTTCCTTCTCTAGATTGTCGCACAGATGACAAAATGGTAGATATCGAAATAGACGACAGAGGGATAGAGAAACAATTAAAATCGCTCAAAAGAGGAAAGGCCGCTGGACCTGATGGATACCAGTTCGATTTTACACAGAGTACGCGAAGGAATTTGCCCCCTTCTTGCATAGCATTCCAAAGGATTGGAAAAGGGCACAGGTCATCCCCGTTTTCAAGAAGGGACGTCAAACAGATGTGCAGAACTATAGACCTATATCTCTAATGTCGATCAGTTGTAGAATTTTGGAACACATTTGATGTTCAAGTATAATGACTTTTCTGGAGACTAGAAATCTACTATGTAGGAATCAGCATGGGTTTCAAAAAAGACGATCGTGTGAAACCCAGCTCGCACTATTCGTCCACGAGAGTCAGAGGGCCATAGACATGGGTTCCCAGGTAGATGCCGTGTTTCTTGACTTCCGCAAGGCGTTCGATACAGTTCCCCACAGTCGTTTAATGAACAAAGTAAGAGCATATGGACTATCAGACCAATTGTGTGATTGGATTGAAGAGTTTCTAGATAACAGAACGCAGCATGTCATTCTCAATAGAGAGAAGTCTTCCGAAGTAAGAGTGATTTCAGGTGTGCCGCAGGGGAGTGTTGTAGGACCGTTGCTGTTCACAATATACATAAATGACCTTGTGCAATATACATAAATGACCTTGTGAATAACATCGGAAGTTCACTGAGGCTTTTTGTGAATGATGCTGTGGTATATCAAGAGGTTCTAACAATGGAAAATTGTACTGAAATGCAGGAGGAGCTGCAACTAACTGACGCATGGTGCAGGGAATAGCAATTGATTCTCAATGCAGAAAAGTGTAATGTGCTGCGAATACATAGAAAGAAATATCCTTTATCATTTTGTTACAATATAGCAGGTCAGCAATGGAAGCAGTTAATACCATAAATTATCTGGGAGTAGCCATTAGGAGTGATTTAAAATGGAATGATCATATAAAGTTGATCGTCAGTAAAGCAGATGCCAGACTGAGAGTCATTGGTAGAATCCTAAGGAAATGCAATCTGAAAACAAAGGAAGTAGGTTACAGTACATTTGTTCACCCACTGCTTGAGTATTGCTCACCGGTGTGGGATCCATACCAGATGGGGTTGATAGAAGATATAGAGAAGATCCAACAGAGAGCAGCGCACTTCATTACAGGATCATTTAGTAATCGTGAAAGCATTACTGAGATGATAGATAAACTCCAGTGGAAGACTCTGCAGGAGAGATGTTCAGTAGCTCGGTACGGGCTTTTGTTGAAGTTTCGAGAACATACCTTCACCGAGGAGTCAAGCAGTATATTGCTCCCTCCTACGTATATCTCGCGAAGAGACCATGAGGATAAAATCAGAGAGATTAGAGCCCACACAGAGGCATACCGACAATCTTTCTTTCCATGAACAATACGGGATTGGAATAGAAGGGAGAACCGATAGAGGTACTCAAAGTACCCTCCGCCACACACTGTCAGGCGGCTTGTGGAGTATAGATGTAGATGTAGTTGTAGATAAAGCTGCTGCTAGGCTGTTAAAGGCCACTATAAATAGAGATACACTCAATATAGAGTGCTGCAGTACCCCATTGTCCTGTATATGGGGGGAACTATGGGGGGAACCAACTTGGACACGGAAAGTATGAAGTGACAGGAAATTCTGGATAAAAATCGGAGCGGGCCTCGGAGACCCCACTTGTATAATGTGGCAAGGGTATGATGTCACCAGGTCGTGTCATACGCTCTTGATAAATCAAAAAAAGATGGCAACCAGGTGTTGGCATCTGGAAAAGGCTGTTCAGATGGCAGACTTAAGGGACATAAGATTATCAGTGATAGAGCGACCCAGGTAGAAACCACCCTGGCATGGAGCCAGTGGACCACGTGACTCCACGACCCAACCCAGCTGCTGCCACACCATACATTCCAGCAGCGTACAAAGAACGTTGGTGAGGCTGATGGGCCAATAGCTACCCACACCAAGTGGGTTTTTGCTGGGTTTGAGCACTGTTATGATTGTGCTATCCCAACAGTGCGATGGAAACACGTCATTGCACCACATCCGGTTGAAGATCACGAGGAGATGTTGCTTGCAGTCAGATGAGAGAAGTTTAATCATCTGACGGTGGATCCGATCTGGTCCAGGAGCTGTGTTGGGGCAACATACAAGGGCACTGAGGAGTTCCCACTCTGTAAATGGGGCATTATAGGGTTCACTGTTGTGTGTAGTGAATGAGAGGACTTTCCTTTCCATCTGCTGTTTGAGAGTGCAAAAGGCTGGGGGGTAATTCACTAACTCAGAGGCACAAGCATAGTACTCAGCAAAGTGCTTGGCACTCACGTTAGCGTCAGCAGATAACACGCCATTTACATTAACACGGGTAACACCTGTTGGGGTCTGGTACCCAAAAACTTGTTTGATCTTTGCCCAGACTAGGGAAGGTGATGTATGGCTCCCAATGGTCAAGACATATCTCTCTGATAAGCTAGCGAATGTGGGCACGGAGCTGTTTAAAGGCTATGAGGTGCTCCAGGAAAGGGTGGCACTTATGCCGCTGTAGAGCTCGCCGATGCTCCTTAATTGCCTCAGCAACTTCCAGCGAGCACCAAGGGACTGTCTTTTGCTGGGGGCACCCTTAAGAACGAGAGATCACGTTTTCTGCTGCAGAAACGATCATTGAAGTTAGCTGCTCAACCACCACATTGCTGTTACCATGTGGGGGAGATTCAACAATGACAGCAGAGGTGAAAGCGTCCCAGTCTGCCTTGTTTTTAAGCCCATCTGGGCAGGTGTCCGTGAGCCTGATGTCGGGACAGTGACAGGATGGGGAAGTGTTCACTACCACACTGGTCATCATGTGCTCTCCAGTGGATAGATGGGAGAAGGCCAGGACTGGAAACCAAGAGATCAATGGCCGAATATGTGCCTTGTACCACACTGAAATGTGTGGGGGCACCTGTATTTAAGAGGCAGAGGTGGAGTTGTGACAGTAAATTTATGACATCTCTGCCTCGGCCAGTAAGCACAGTGGCATTCCACAAGGGGTTATGAACGTTACATTCTCCCAAAAGTAGAAAAGGTTTAGGGAGTTGATCAATCAGTGCAGTCAATGCATTCAGGGATACTGCACCATCTAGAGGAAGATACACATTGCAGACAGTTATTTCCTGTGTCGTCCTTATCTTGACAGCCACAGCTTCAAGAGGGGTTTGAAGGGGCACAAGTTCACTGCATATTGAGTTCAGGACATAGACACAAACTCCACCTGACACTCTAATACAGTCACTACGGTTCTTGTAATATCCCTTATAGCTGCGGAGGGCAGGGTCTGCATTTCTGAGAATCCAGTTTCCTGAAGGGAAATGCAGAAAGCAGGTGTAAAGCTTAAGAGTTTCCATAGCTCAGCCAGATGGTGGAAAAAAACCGCCGCAATTCCACTGGAGGATGACATTATCATGACGCTGAGAAGGCATGAAGTGTGCAAAGAGGCAGGTTATGCCTCAGGGTCACCTGCTGCCACTGATTGAGTATTGAAGCCCTTTCTATGGTGGATAAGGCATCAATGTGATCCTGGGCCACAGGGCTCACTACGATCTCCATTGCATCCTTAGATGCAGAACTGGTAGCGTGTGGTGGTGTTGGGGCCAGCAGAGGGTCCTGTTTCTTAGTAGACTTCTTCTTAGTTTGTTTGCTCTCTCGCTTCTCTTTTCAACAGCTTTTGGCTCATTGAGGCACTATTGAATATCCAGTGTGGCATTAGTGGAGATCTTGGGAGAGAGGTCCCCAAGGTACTCGTTCCACATGAGAGGAGCCAAAGAAAGCTGTTGCTTACCTGGCAGGGCGGAGGGGACTGATGTCCCCCTGCGATTGGGAGGGGGGGGGGGGGGGGTGGCCTTGCTCCCGAAGTAGGTGTTTTGGGAGCAACGGAGGAAGATTTGCTCTCTACCACCAAGGGGGCAGATGTATTCCGGTGGCCCGGAGGGCCAAGTGTCTGTGGCACAGAGTGAGGAACAGCTGCCACTTGGGATGGTGAAGGTGACGTAGTTGCAGCATGTGTTGACATCATCCGCATGGGATGTAATCTTTCAAATTTACATTTAGCTTCTGTGTAAATCAACTGGTCCAGGGTCTTGTACTCCATGATTTTCCACTCCTTTATGAGTACTGGGCAGTCTGGCAAGCAGGTGGAGAGGTGCTCTCCAAAGTTGATACAAGTGGGAGGAGGCGCACATGGAGAAACTGGGTGCAGAGGACGTCAGAAGTCTCGACATATGCTGCTGGAAGTGCAGTGTGAAGACATGTGCCCAAACTTCGAGCACTTAGAGCACCACATAAGGGGAGGGACGTATGGTTTAACATCACAGTGATAAACCATCACTTTGACCTTTTCAGGCAATGAATCACCCTCAAAGGCCAAGATGAAAGCACCGGTAGCAACCCTGTTGTCTTTGGGTCCCATCTAAATGCACTGGATGAAATGAACACCCCGCCATGCTAAATTGGAGCTCATTATCAGACTGCAAGAGGAGATTGTGATGGAAAATGATCCACTGGACATCGTGGAGGCTTTTATGGGGAGTAACAGAAAAATGAATATCACCCAGCTTGTCACAGGCGAGTAACGCTTGGGATTGGGCTGGGGATGCTGTCTGAATCAAGACCGTGCCGTTTCGCATCTTGGACAGAGCTGTCACTTCTCCAAACTTATCCTCAAGGTGTTCAACAAAAAATTGAAGCTTCATAGGTAGAAAAGGGTCTCCATCCATTCTGCTACAGACTAAGTGCCGAGGTGAATATGGCTCTCTTCTTTCTGTAGCCCTACATTCCACCCATGGTGTAGCAAGGGAGGGAAACAATTTAGGGTCATATCTTTCAGTATTGTATTCGATATTGCCCTTCTTAAAGACTGCTGGCACCATACGGTCACCAGCAAGAGATGATTTAGTCCACTTCATTGCGGGTCATCTGCCCTGATGGCACCCACTCCGATCCAGGGCTCTTTCCATGGGCGCCACCCAGCCACAGCAAAGGCCACATGGCATGACGGCCATTGCCGAGAGTCCTGATGCCCCAGGAAGACAGCCATCTACTCCTTGGCACTTGTGGGGAGTTTATAGCTCAGGCATCAGCAGTGCGATTCCTGTGTTGTCAGAGGGCCTATCACCAAAGGTACATGACGGCTCCACCACAATGGACTGGCTACTGTGCTGGATGTTGGGTGCAGAGAAATCCAATACTGTCATGGGGGCAAAAGAGGACAGGAGACAATGGAAGAAGATGACAAACCCCAGAAAGTGTCCTCATCCAAATAGTTGAATTACAGGTGGAGATGCAAAGCCATGACAAGAGATTCAGGAGATCGAATCTAAGGGCACTAGGATAACTCGTGCACCACATAAGGCGTCCTTCCCTGTATGGCCCACACTCCTGTAGAATTTTCAAAGTGGCAGGTCAAACCATAGAATGGGTCCTGAAATCATAGGGCCGAAAAGTGTGAGACTCCTTTTAGTCACTTCAGGCAGGCAGGAATACCTTGGGCCTATTCTAACCTCCAGACCCGTAGGGGGACTGTCTAAATTAATCACAAGAGTACTTTAACGAAGAACTGAATGGAAAATCTAAAAGAGATCAGGAGAGGACTAGGTTCTGTTTGAAGAGAAGTAGGCAAATTCAATACACTGTTTTAGAGCAGTGATTAATTATGGAAGGCAGAATTTGGAAGACAAAGAAAATACATCACATTTGTACATTCAAAGAAGGCTTTTCATAGTGTCAAATAGAATTTAATGTTTTTTAATCTTGGGAAATGTGGTATCAAGTACAAGAATAAAAAAAGGAATTCACTCTTTTAATTTGAAGCAGTGAACACTGACAAAATTACAATAAGCCAAAAACAGTAAAAATGTAATATAAGTTTGCTCATTGTCACCAGTAACTTTAAATTTGCATGTTATCTTATTGATGCTCTGCAGCCATTAATGACTGTTAGTGAATAAAGCAACCAGCCATAAGTATTTTTAAATGCTTAATTTACTTGCTCCCATATGTATCTTCTAATGGCTAATATTTCCAATTACAATGAAGTTTTGGTCAGAAGCAAGTCATCTGCTCCTGCACTGCACAAGAATATTTGAATATTATTTTATTAATAAAAAACATGCTAATGAGCCTGATTTATTTAGATACAAGATAAAACAGTTGTATACTCTTACATATGTGCCACTGGATGGAAATTTGTTTATTTAGGGCTCTTTATAGTTTTCCATGACAATGTATAAGCTGTTCCTTTCAAACAGAACACATATTATACATAAATCAATGGTAACTTCATGTTGTTTTTGTGGTCTTCAGTCCTGAGACTGGTTTGATGCAGCTCTCCATGCTACTCTATCCTGTGCAAGCTTCTTCATCTCCCAGTACTTACTGCAACCTACATCCTTCTGAATCTGCTTAATGTATTCATCTCTTGGTCTCCCTCTACGATTTTTACCCTTCACGCTGCCCTCCAATGCTAAATTTGTGATACCTTGTGCCTCTGAACATGTCCTACCAACCGGTCCCTTCTTCTTGTCAATTTGTGCCACATACTCCTCTTCTCCCCAATTCTATTCAATACCTCCTCATTAGTTATGTGGTCTACCCATCTAATCTTCAGCATTCTTCTGTAGCACCACATTTCGAAAGCTTCTATTCTCTTATTGTCCAAACTATTTATCGTCCATGTTTCACTTCCATACATGGCTACACTCCATACAAATACTTTCAGAAACGACTTCCTGACACTTAAATCTATACTCGATGTTAACAAATTTCTCTTCTTCAGAAACGCTTTCCTTGCCATTGCCAGTCGACATTTTAAATCCTCTCTACTTCGACTATCATCAGTTATTTTGCTCCCCAAATAGCAAAACTCCTTTACTACTTTAAGTGTCTCATTTTCTAATCTAATTCACTTCATAATAATCTTAATAAGAGCTTGAGCTTCACACATGTGCATCACACTCAGTTTTCTGGTTTACAGTGCAGAGACATCCTTTAAGTAAAGATATAAAGAAATCATTCATTTCCTGTTGAGAAAAGATGGCAACTATGCAAAGAAGATGTGTGGGATGTGCAACTTGTTAATAACAGAAAAAATGCTTGAAATCTAAATATGAACTTATTATTAAAGGATTTCTGTGCAAGTTTCTTTTGGCGAGGGTATATACATAATATATATTTTTTTTTCAACAACTGGTAGCAGAAATTTTAATGAAATTTGTATGTTGAAGATGTGATTACAGAAGCAAAGAATAGTATCATCATGGAAGCTCAATTTTTATTTTTATTTTATCAAGGACACAGTATCAATACAATACAGTTCACTGATTACACAGTAGTAGAAACTGGCAGTGAACAGAAACAGATCTGGATGCTTAATGAAATGAATAATGTGCTAGCTAATAATTGCACTACACACATAAAACTCCTAAGGTAATGGTATGAACAGGAGGCGCTGGACGTCTGAATGTTAGAACTTGGATAAAAGATTCTGGTAAAGATGGAAAAATTTTCCAGCACCTGAAGTAGAATATAGAAACAACAAAGATGCAAGAAAGGCATAGCAGCACGCATTGCAAAAGTGGTTCTTACACACAGAAATAGCAGTTGACATATAAAAGCATAAACCTTGAGGTGAGAACAAGACCCATGAAAACTGTCTTTGGAGCACAGCTCTGTATGGGAGCAAACAATGAACTAATGTGAAGACAATTAAAACAGCTAGATGTCTTTGAAGTACATGTATTGGTTCTCAAGTGCACATGTGTTGGTCACCAGGTGGTATGAGAAGGCCACCACAGACCAGGCACTAGCCATGCTGAGCTTCAAAAATATTTTGGATGAATGCTTGCTCAGTTACTCCACTACAACTACAGTACAGATTTGGCAGTGTCTATGGGCAGTTTGCCAATGGTCTTTGTTACATATACTAACTATCTTAGTTCCCACTATGGCATACATGATGTACTAACTAACATTAGTTTCTGTTCCATCTTCTGTATCACCGTGGTCACAAAAAGTGGATTATTATAAAAATGTATGTTATTATAATAGGAGTAGTCTTATCACACTCTCTTGACACACAAAAAAGCACTACTTTCACATAGATACTTGTTGTCTTACTGAGAAAAATGTAAATTGAGGGTGAAGGGGTTGGGCAAGAAAGGAAAGGAAAGGGAAGAGATTACTGCTATCAGCTGCATTGGGACATTAGTGGAATCTGCAGCAATCAGTGAAAATTGTTCAATGTCTCAATGCAGCTGACATCAGTAGCCCCTTCCCTTTCCTTTCCTTTCTCCCCATTTCCACCTTAAATTTTCATATAATGTATCACAGCTGTGGATACCATGAACTATTGTAATTGATTCGCCTCAGTGGGCAATGGATCCATCTTCTTCAGCGTAGATACACAAGATGTCTGACGTCCTGCAGGAATCTCAGAGTAATGAGCATGGAGGAAATGGACAGGGACTCTGGATAGGTGGCACTCAGTGGGAATGTGGGTTGGCCATGAGGCATGTCAAGATAGTCTACGCAGCTGCGATAACACTGTGTTACGGATGGCGCAGTGGTTAACGCACCTGCCTAGCAAGCAGGAGACCCCAGGTTCGAAACCCGGCCGGCACAAACATTCACTCATTGCCACTGATTCAGTGTGATGTTCCAATGCAGCTGACATCAGTAGCACCTTTCCTTTCCTTTCTCTTCCCCTCCACCTTCAATTTACATATAATGTATCACAGCTGCATATTCCGTGTGGTGTCTGTTGTTTCTGACATGTCTGAAGGAACAGACAATATGCACTCATATAAATGAGAAAGATGTGTCGTGTTCTATCTCATTGGGAGTTCAATCAATTTGCTTGCTTGGTTGAATACTAAGTCAGCACACGTCTTGTTTAATAGATGACTATGAGGAATTATGCTAAATGCTTTCCGCAAGCGAACAGACGAAATGTCAAATTGGAGGACACTAATAAGACACTAATAAGTCTCATGGTTCTAATGAATAGAGCAAGCCATAGAAAAAAAAAGTTCATTGTCTTAAGGACACCATAATGGAAGTGCCGTATCGCTAGGGCCACCCGTCGGGTAGACTGTTCGCCTGGTGCAAGTTTTTTGAGTTGACGCCACTTCGGCGACTTGTGTGTCAATGGGGATGAAATGATGATGATAAGGACAACACAACACCCAGTCCCTGAGTGGAGAAAATCTCCGACCCAGCGGGAATCGAACCCGGGCCGTTAGGTATGATATTCCGTCGTGCTGACCACTCAGCTACCAGGGGCACCTAGATCACTAGAGATGAAGCACTGCTTTTGTTGATGAAGACGGGGGAAAGGAATTAGTTATGGTCTGAAGAAACCATTCCAACATCTTCCATAACTGATTTGGGCAAACTGAAGAAAACCTGAATAGGCTGCAAAAACTGCTCCTCACAAACCACAGTAGAGTGCATGACTATAATACCAACTCACCACAATGTGTAGTGTACTAACAGCAAACTAACTTTCTCTTGAACATTGTGGGATCCATACCAGTTCCTACTCCTACAAAGCAGTAGTTCAAACTAAAAAAAATCACCGCACTTGAAAACAAAGAATGTTCAACTATTCCACTGCAAACGGAAGTTGATCTGAATAAAATTTTCTTGGTTTTCAAGCCACATCAATTCCAATAAAATTCTTGCGCTTTCAATGGCTAATTCCACCATGTCCATCAGGACTAAAACTACTGACTGCCGAGGCTGGCACTATTTCATGCTTATATACCTGTGATTATGGCTGCTGGCACCAATCAGAGTGATCCGAAACAATGTGTGTGTGGAAGGTGAGTTGGGAAGCTCATGCTGTTGGTCTGTCTCTATTTACAAGCTTTTGTCCTATCAGGCTATTTATTCATTTATTTCCGGAAGCTCTCACTCCATCTACAAGTCTCCCACCTTCAGTTTCAGTGTAGGTTACAGATTTACATCCAATTCACAGGTAAGGTGGTTGGTTGGTTGGTTGGTTTGGGGTATAAAGGAACCAAACTACAGGGTCATCATTCCCCTTTTCCTGACAAAAGCAAGTCTCAAGGTACAAAAACACCCAACACCATACCTAAAAAGAAAATGAATGGAACGAACCAAAAACAGGGAAACCATACACCACAAGGAAAAGTAGGAGATGGTATTAAAACCACAGAGCATATGGTCTCGACTAGCTGATCACAATAATAAAAGAGGATGAGCCAGCCACTCTGCAACACATTAAAATGTCCACCCCAAAAAGACAAGGTGAGATGAACACATGTAGGGAAAAGACAACCACCAAGACAAACAAATGCCAAGAAAGTGTGACAAAATTAAAATGGAGGCAGGGTGGTGACCTCAGAGAGAAGGCTAAATGCCCACCCTGAGATGGTACAATAAAAACACCCCTCACAAATAAAACTTAAAACAAAATCTGCTGTTGAGGCATTGTCACCCAACACCGAAGGTAGAGTGCTGGGAAGGTTAAAAGTCCGCCGCAGAGTGGTTAAAAGTGGTCAGTCCAGCAAGATGTGGACAACAGTCATATGTGAGCCACAATGAAAATGAGGTGGGTACTTGCAATGGAGGAGGTAGCCATGTGTTAGAAAGTATGGCCAATGCGGAGCTGGCAGAGAACTACAGAATCCCTGTGACAGGCCTGCATGGTGGTCTTCCACACATTCGTAGTTTCCTTAAGGGCATGCAGTTTGTTCTGCTTTCTGACATTATGCCATTCTGTCTCCCAAAGCTGAAAAACCTTGCAGCGTAATAATGATTGCAGGTCAGTTACAGGGATGCCGATCTCCAGAAGCGGTTTCCGTGTAGCCTGTTAGCAAGTTCATTTCGTGGGATTCCAACATGGCCTGGGGACCGCACAAACACTATGGAACAACTGGACTGTTCCAGGGCATAGATGGACTCCTGGATGGTCGTTACCAAAAGATGATGGGGGTAGCACTGTTCGATAGCTTGTAGGCTGCTCAAGGAGTCAGTACAGAGAAGAAACGACTCGCCAGGGGATGAGTAGATCCACTCAAGGGCACGAGAAATGGCTGCCAGCTCTGCAGTGAAAACACTGCAGCCATCTGGCAAGGAGTGCTGTTCAATATGTCCTCCATGAACATACGTGAAGGCAACGTGACCATCAGCCATTGAGCTGTCAGTGTAAACCACATCATGGTCCTGGAACATATCAAGAATCGAGAGAAAGTTACAGCAGAAAGCTGCGTGGTTAAGTGAGTCCTTATAACCATGTGAAAGGTTCAGGCGAAGCTTCAGCCTAGGTGTACACCATGGAGTTGTACGTGAATGCACCTAGAGTATAGGTGTTAAAGAAAAGGACTCCACTTCGGCACAGGAGAAACTGGATGCAAACCGCAAAACCGCAGTCTTAAGCCCTGACCTAGACCTCTGATGCGGGAGATGAACCGCCGTGGATGGGAAAAGTAGATGGTAATTTGGATACTCAGGAGAACCATGAATGTTTGCAATGTAACTGGCAAGCAGTTGTGCACACCTAACTATCAATGGAGGGACTCCAGCCTCCACCAGGACTCTGGTCTCCAGGCTCATTCTAAAAGGTTCTGTTGCTAGTCGAACGCCACAGTGGTGCACTGAGTTGAGCAAACTCAAAGCCGAGGGCACCACTGAGCCATAACCCAGACTCCCATAATCAAGGCGGGATTGAACAAGGAAGGGCTCTGCAAAGCTGCAGCAGTGTAGAGCGATTTGCACCCTAGTTGGTGCTGCTCAGGCAATGGAGGGCATTGAGGTGCTGCCAGTACTTCCACTTCAGCTGATGAAGGTGAGGAAGCCAAGTCAATCGGTCATTAAAAACCAGTCCTAAGAATCGATATGTCCCCACTACAGTGAGTGGATCGTCATTAAGATATAGTTCTGGTTCCGGATGAATGATACGATGCCGACAGAAGTACATCACACATGACTTCGTGGCTGAAAACTGGAAGCTGTGGGCTA
Organism: Schistocerca cancellata; assembly: GCF_023864275.1. Lineage (NCBI taxonomy): Eukaryota > Metazoa > Arthropoda > Insecta > Orthoptera > Acrididae > Schistocerca > Schistocerca cancellata. The sequence continues at coordinate 511,943,728 of NC_064626.1, read as the reverse complement.
GAGCCCATGACAGCGCCTTGTGGATGGTTCCCTGTAGGCACTGTTCAGCAACACCAGTACTGGAGGAGCGATATGAAATGCAGAAGTTGTCTGCATACAGAGAAGGTGAGAGCGATGGCCCTACAGCTGCTGCTAGACCGTAAATAGCCACTAAAAATAGAGATACACTCAATACAGAGCCCTGCGGGACCCCATTCTCCTGGACATGTGGGGAACTATGGGAGGCACCAACTTGTATATGGAAAGTACGGAACAATAGGAAAGAAATCAGAAGCGGGCCCAGAGACCCACTCATATAATGTGGCAATGATATGCCACCAGATCATGTCATAAGCTTTTCATAAATCAAAAAAGATGGCAACCAGGTGATGGCATCTGGAAAAGGCTATTCAGATGGTAGACGCGAAGGAAACTAGATTACCAATTGTAGAACAACCCTGGCGGAAACCACCCTGGCATGGAGCCAGCAGGCCACATGACTCCAGGACCCAACACAACCACCGACTTACCATACATTCTAACAGCTTAAAAAGAACATTAGTGAGGCTGATGGGCCGATAGCTATCCACATCAAGTGGTTTTTACCGGGTTTAAGCACTGGACTGCTGGTGCTCTCCCACCATTGCGATGGAAAGCTGCCATTGCACCAGATCCGGTTGAAGATGATGTCACTTGTAGTCGGATAAGACATGTTTCATCATCAGACTGTGGATCTGATCAGGCCCAGGAGCTGCGTCAGGGCAATGTGCAAGGATGCTGAAGAGCTCCCACTCTCTAAATGGAACATTATAGGGTTTATTGTGATGTTCAGTGAACGAGAAGGCTTTCCTTTACATCTGTCGTTCAAGGGTGTGAACTGCTGAGGGATAATTCTCTACCACGGAGGCTTGAGCATAGTGCTCGGCAATTGCATTTCCGTTGGTAGATAACATGCCATTGTTGTTAATGCCAGTAACACCTGTCGGGGTCTGGTACCCACAAACATGTCTGATCTTTCTCCAGACATGGGAAGGTGATGTATGGCACACAATGGTCAAGACGTACCTCTCCCAAGATGCCCGTTTTCGTCTTTTTAAAGTTGGCAAACACGTGCACAGAGCCATTTAAAAGCTATTAGGTGCTCTAGGGAACGGTGCTGCTTTTGTAACTGTAGAGCTCGCCAATGCTCTTTAATGGCCTCAGCGATTTCCAGCCACCACCAAAGTACTGACTCTCACCAGTGGCACCGCAAAGAACAAGGGATCATGTTTTCTGCCGAACAAATGATCATTCTAGTGACCTGCTCAACTACCACATCGATGGTACCATGTGGGGGAGATTCAACAATGACAGCAGAGGTGAAAGCTTCCCAGTCTGCCTTGTTTAAAGACCACCTTGCTTGACGTCCAGGGGAATGGCGCTGAGGGAGTGACAGGAAGATGGGAAAGTCATTGTGGGCACTCCAGTGGACAGATGGGAGAAGACCCGGGCTGCAGAGAGATAAATCACTGAAATGTGTGGTGGCCCCAGTATGTAAGAGATGGAGGTCAAGTTGGGACAGGAAAGTTTCAACATTAAGCACAGTGCCACCCCACAAGCGGTCATGGGCATAAAAGTAAGAAAGGTTTAGGGAGTTGATGAATCAGTGCAGCCAATGCATTCAGGGGTACTGCACCATCTGGAGAAAGATATACATGCAGTTATTTCCTGTGTCACCCTTATCTTGACAGCCACAGCTTCAAGAGGGGTTTGAAGGGGCACAGGTTCACTGCATACTGAGTTCAGGACATAGACACAAACTCCACCTGACACTCTATTATAGTCACTATGGTTCTTGTAACATCCCATGCAGCCGCGAAGGGCAGGGGTCCACATTGCCGGGAACCAGGTTTCCTGGAGGGCAGCGCAGAAAGCACGTGTAAAGCATAACAGTTGCTGCAGCTCAGCCAGGTGGTGGAAAAACCTGCAGCAGTTCCACTGGAGTATGACTTTATCATGAGGCTGGGAAGTCATGAAGCATGCAAGGAGGCAGGTTATGCCTCAGGATCACCTGCTGCCACCGATTGAGTATTTGTTTCCATTACTATTGTGAATGAGGCATCAGTGAGATCCAGGTCCTCAGGGGGTGCTGAGATCTCCATCTCATTCACAGGTGCAGAACTGGTAGGGAGTTGTGGTGTTGGGGCCACCGGAGGGTCCTTTTTCTTAGCAGACTTCTTTGTTTGCTTTCCCTTTCACTTTTCTTTAGCGGCCAGTTCGGAGGACTGCTCTGAAGTAGCTTGAGGCTCGGAGGAAGACCATGAAGCTCTTCTTTAAGCAGCTTTTGGCTCCTTTAGCCACTGGCTCATGTCCGCTGTGGCATTAGTGGAGACCTTGGGAGACACCTTCCGCATGAGAGGAGCTGGAGGAGGCTGTTGCTACTCCTGCTGGGGGAAGCAGACCAATGTCCCCTGCATTTGGGTGGCCTTGCACCCAAAGTAGGTATTTGGAATTAACGAAAGGAGATTTTCCCCCTACCACCAAGGGGCAGATGTATTCTGGAGGCCCAGAGAGCCTATTGTTCATGGCACAGAGTGTGGTAAGACTGGTACTTGTGGTGGTGATGGTAATGTAGCTGCAGCGTATGTGGGCGTCAACTGAACAGGGTGTAATCATTCAAATTTAGGTTTAGCCTGTTGGTAAGTCAACTGGTTCAGGGACTTGTACTCCATGATTTTCCGCTCCTTTTGGAGTACTGTGCAGTCTGGTGAGCAGGGGGAGTGCTGCTCTCCGCAGCTGATACAAGTGGGAGGAGGCACACAGGGAGTATCGGGATGCAGTGGACGTCCACAGTCTCAACATGTGGCATTGGAAGTGCAGTGGTGCAGTTGGAAGACACATGCCCAAATTTCCTGCACTTAATGCAACACATATGGGGAGGGACATATGGTTTAACGTCAGAGTGGTAAATCATCACCTTGACCTTTCCAGCCAATGAATCACCCTCAAGGGACAAGATGAAGGCACCGGTAGCAACCCTGTTCTCTTTGGGTCACCTGTAAATGAGCTGTATGAAATGAACACCCTGCCATTCTAGATTGGCATGGAGGTCGTCATCAGACTGCAAGAGAAGGCCGCCTCTCATCTTAGATAGCGCTGTCACTTCCTCAAACTTATCTTCATGGTGTAGCAAGGGAGGGAAACGATTTAGGGTCATATCTGTCAGCACTGTACTCTGTCTTGCACTTCTTTCTAACCCGTGGACCAGTAAGGGGGCAGGTAAGGTGAAGCTGTCCTCAACCCAAATGCTGGTTTAGACACCATAGTGCTTTGCTGGCAATGAACATATTACAGGGGGTATGATATTGCTTTCACGAACCTCTGAACTGACTTACTCAGCCACTTCAACAGTTCAATGTGGACTTTGAGTCACAATGCAACATCTTTAGGTAAGCACACAGAATTACCAATTTTCAAGCACAAAGTTCATAAAAGCAGGAAGACAGATGACTTGAGGTTATATAATCACTAAAATACTCCATATTCAGTGTTCAATATTATCAACAACTGCAGGATTTAGCTTTCGCTCACTACCTACTTTGATGTGACAACCTTTCAAATTTGTTTCTGATCATGCTTACATAGAAAGCTTATTACAATGTTCATTTTGACTAATATTTTTTACTTTCATATATGACATACTCTTTGATAAACTGACAATTCTAAATGAGAAGACTGGAGGGAAGTAAGCAGTATGAATGCACAAGACAAGTTTTATATCAAAAGGTTTTACCAAGATAAACATACTCAACCAATACATAACACCAAATCTGACATGATACAGTTGCAACAACTCAATACATTACTCATGTGTATACTTTGCACCAAACACACAACACACTGTAGATCATAAAGATTGGCAGCAGTGATATAGAGCATGAAGCCAAACTGTAGCACCTGAACTTTCTTTCAAATTTACGTTCTACACAGTGTACAAAAATTCAATGAGCTGACTTCTAACATGCTTGTAACGCCAATTGTAGCTGCGGCTGAGTAAACTCATTTTTTCACACCTCTGTTTCTCTCATCAAGCCTAAAATAGCACTTTAATGGTGGTGAGCATATGAAGTGCGGCTCATAAAAAAAGCATTAAACAATAACAGCGATGGTAGCAAAGTATGTCATTAAGCAGATGTCCGCATTTATGCTTACAGTTTAACCACTTAGCTGCCATGATGTTTTTGGTTTAATTCAACATGTTCATCAGTTTTTGTCTTTTTCTGGGTGATCACAAAGGATGATTTCTCAAAAATGTGTGTTTTGAACATATAATTTGTTGTCATAGCACGTCGGCCTTTAACCCTCGGCTAATCCAGAAGAAAGAATTGAACAGGTTCTTACATACGTACTCTCCTAAACAGCATAGGAAGTGGACTCAGTACATGCCAATATTTGAAAGTATATTATAATAATCTCCCTCATGAGTCTACTGGATTCACACCAGTGGAACTGGTGTTGAATAAGGAGGATCTCGATGAATGGGTTAGACCACTCCCAAGGATCAAAAGAAAGCTAACCTTGGCTGAAAAAAAGACTAAAGCACTGAGGACTTTGGGGGAAGAGATGATGCTAGGAGGATATGGCATGCATCCTCAAGTAAGACTGTTCATATGTACCAAACAGGAAAACAGGTCTTACTGAGAGCTCACCCTAGAGCCTCCAGTGGTAAAAAAGGGAACAGGAAGAAGCAGTTATTGTATAGAGGTCAATATATAATAACAAACATTCTACATGTTGGATGTTATATCCTGACACATACTGGGACCTTAAAAGTAAAAGGACTTTATCCTCACCACAACATAAAATCATTTATAAAAATGGAATAGCTGTCAATTATGTAATGAAAATTACAGAGAATATGATTCTCTCAAATTGCTAATAGTAGCATTAATCAATCGTAAGATTTGTGCTCACCCTTATTTCTATCATCAAAAGTTTAATTTTTTTACATAGGATTCAGCTTTCTACTGAATTTTCCATAAAATTCTCAATTTCAATGGTTTCTACCTAGATTATTCACGTATTTACATTTTCTATCTTAGTTGTAAGTTTTATATCTTTCATTGTTTTCCGCTGCATAAGTACATGTGTTTAGTTGTAGGTTGTTGTCACATGTTTAAGACATTTTTGTGGCAGATTTAAAAACATTAAGCCACTAATGACAAACGTTGTCAGAGGCATTCTCAAATGACAATTGATTTTAATTGTTGAGTAAAGAATTAGGTTGAGCCCTCAGTAAGGTGATAAGCATGCCCCTGAGGCCACTAATTCTTCTTTTTGTCCTTTATAGAATCAGAGCTTTCTGGGAGGTGTGGTTTTGCAATTCTCTACTGGTCAAAGAAGTCCATTTTGGAGAGCCTATGTTTTTCGATGAATATTTTAACTTCATTTCATTGGGTGGATGTTAGTGTTTCATGAATTGGTATGAAACAGCACACACAAGTACAGTCCAGAATGGCCATTGGTCTATTTCGGCATGTGGGATTAGTTACCATCAATTAAAGACTGATGTAACTAAAATGTAACCAGTTAACTGATTGTGATTTTAAATGTGAGAACAGACTATATATGTATGTAATTATGAGTAAAAGCATCATTTTCACAAGGCTGCAAACCTGTGACTGTGAAGTGATACTAAGAAATGTTTTGTAAAAGTGCACAGTGAACGAACTTCATATGCATGTCATGTAAGGTGTCACAGTGAAACATGAACTTATGCATTAAATGGATTTCAGAAGCATCAAAGTGATGGATGACATCTCAGCAAGTTCATACTATTCAGCTGTAAATAGTTAGAATTAAACAAATACACATGTCTGGTCTGACAGCACAAAGTTGTTTAAGGGTAATATGGAATGATTGAACTGTGATCGTTAAGTGATACAGTAAATTTCTTCAGACAAAAACACAGCTATGGTAAAACTGCAGATTTACACTGAGGTGAGTAGTGTTACCAACTGGAAAAAACTATAGCACCGATTTACTATCCATGTGCATAGACACTCCCCACAGTGCATGCGACATATAAGGAGATGAAAGTGTGCAAAACGTTTCTGGGATATGTTACATTTGTGAGTACTAAACTGTGAGTGCTTGCAAGAAACCTGGAAACATACAAAAACTGGACTGTGACACAACTACAGTTCTCCGTAGCATGCACGACACACACCATAAAGCATAAATGAAGAGCATGAGTGTGCAAATAACAAGCTTCTTTCCAGCAACAACATTTCAGCTGGTAAGATTTTTAATGCCTGATATATTGGTTTTTCATGTTTGTGTGGTTGTCGTGACTGCGACAAGCAAGACGGGACCAGCTAGTCCAGACAGAAGAATGGTGCAAGTGGCAACAGCTGATCGCAATGATATGCATCCCCACCACTGCCAGCAGGTATGAGAGGGCGGGGCCTTCTCACTGCGTGGTGCCACGCCACACTGCTCCTGTACGCCACACACCACTGCCCTTCCAGACATTGCATCACGACCAAGACGACATTCCAAAATTGAACATTCATTGCATTATATAACTGTAAATTCAACCTCAAGAAACATCTCAATTTCTGTAAAAATATTTAACACAAAACCCTGTAACCAAGGCAAAAACTTTTGTTGACATTCATATTTTGCCTGACCTTCCAGCACATTGACTTCTTTTGCATATTTGAATATTTTCTTGTCTTTCATGTTATCTGCAAACATTAACAGATTTTCTGATTTTAAATATGTTGTGAACTGTCGCAAAAGCTTTGAAAATTTTACTTGGCTGAGATGTGGTAAAGCTTGCGAAAATTCCATCTGGAGGCTGCGGGTGAGGTTTTCCCAGGTCTTCTGGCAGTTGTAACCCATATGGGGGAACCAACACTTTAAATGCCCTGGGTATAGCAATACCAGACTCAAGAAATGTGGCCAGTACTTAACGCCAAATTTGTATTTGTTCATGAATTTTTTTAATGCAAATGAGGCATAAATACAAAGCTGCATTAACTTCCAACACTACATGAACTGTAAAGACTCTTTTATTCAAATATTAGGTGAACTTCAACAATTTTACAATATCAATAGTGCACAACTGTAAAGTGACTGTCAGTGATTTAAATAAGTAATGATGTCAGGAATTGAAGCTTGTAAACTGGTGAGTGAATGATTAAGTCACAATGACAAGCAGTACCAGTGTAAGCACTGTTAATAATACTGGACAGTAATCATGTACACTGCTTCCTGGGGGCAATTTACTGCTTGCCTCCTGGAGAAGACACTTGTGTGATATATTCTCATGAAAGTGAACTTTATTTACTGTGAAAAACTTTGTTACAAGTTATAAAGTGTCAAAAACTGATAATTATATTCTTTATTTAGAAAAATATTATGAACAACATTAATTAAATGTGTGAAACCTACAAAGAACTGTTATATGTGAAACTAATATCTATGATCATTGTCATTCTTAGAACAAATGCTCTGATGATTTTTTTCTTCTTTCTTCATCTTTGATTTCTGATGTTGTATCTTGAGTGTGTTGGAGGACAGACGTGACTGCTGTTAAGTGTAATTTGGTAATTTCAAGTAATAGATGAAATTTTACCTAATTTTGTACTCTCTCATTGTAGTATTTGCTAACCCCACCAGACTACACTTTAAGAAGTATCTGTAAATATTTTAAAAAATGCTCGAGAGGTTCAGATGCTATTCACATTGTTGTCGGCCATCTTACGACCAATCACATTATTTCACTATATTTCTGAACTGACTGATAATATTGAACTCAGACTTGAAAAAGATACTAATAATACTCCTTCAAGTGGATAGGTATTTTGCTTAATTTCAAGAAATTTTACATAAAAAACATTGTGCTTGTGTGTGCTGATATAATCTAGGGCAAAGATGATGTTTTATCAATACTTAAAGAAAGCAAATATTTATCGAGAGAAGTTTCAAATATTATGAAATGGTACATACAGTTGCTAATGCTAGGACATAACCCATGATAGCTGGAAAATTTAATAAAGAATTATATTTGGTATTTAATAAAAAGATAGCCCTATGAGCTTACTAGCCAGGAATTATAGCTCTGCCCACCAAAGACAATTCAATACTGTGTGGATGTAGTTTGTGCATGTAGGTGAGATGCATTTTCTGATAAAGCAGATAAACAATTAATAGAATCTTACCACCAAAGAGCACTCCTATAATGTATGTGCATGCTGCTTCACTCTAAAGGAGCTAAAAGAGATCTGCTCAATAATACATTCAAGATCCTCGCAGATTGTTTTCAGTGCATAATTTGAAAGTTCCATGTAACATATTACACAAATAATACTAAACTAGGAACACATCAAAAGACTTACTGTGCACAAAAAAGCTTTATCAGATTCGTAGGATACATTTCACAGAGTGTGCATGTCTTTACAATACATTAATACAATAACATGATTCATACAGACAGATATTCTACATGCCATGACATGGTACACACTACAATGTGTGACAACAGCATTTCCTCTCTCACATCTCCCCTCTCCACAATGGCCTAAAATATTCCCTTAATTCAACCACCATTCATGGTGCAAATCCCCTCTCTTTTGAGCCACTTATAACTCGCTCAGTCACATCAAATGTCAGTAGGAAGAAAAAGGGATGACATCGAGCAAGACGTCAAGTAAGAATTGAGAATTGGATAAACCTTACTAGGAAGAATGTAAAATTGGGGAATTTTTAGCATTGATATTCTGGGTTTTTCATAATGGCTATGGGCTACAAATTTATGGTGTAGAATCACGAAAAACATAAAATAGGAAAATGTACAATCAAAGTACCAATGTTCATATAAAATGATGGGTTCCACTCTCCCCTATCTGTTGAGGGAAAGAATTGAACCAGAATGCAACTGTCGTCACGTGGAATGGAAGCAGCAACAAGGTGGAGGGGCAGAAAAGGGGAAGGGATAGCAACGTATGGGTGTGGATGAGAAAAAACACCATCTGGAGCAGTGTGCAGGGTCTAGACTGCCAATAGGGGCAGTGTTGAGAGGCTGAGGGGCAAGGAGGTGGGGAAGGTGAGGGGTAAGGGGAGGGAACAGAGAAAAAAAGAAGATTAGGGAAAGATGGGTGGGTGCATTGGGAGCCATGTGGATCACCCCCTCCATCACAGCTTTTCTGAACTGCACATAAGGTAGTTATCTTTATAGCACATTTCCCCTCTCTAAATTATCCCGACCTCAACCTATGGTAACATACTATCCCCACGCCCTTCACACAACAGTTACTACCCCCTCTGTCCTATTACCTTCTCACTATTTTTGTCTTCCACCCTATTAATATGCTGCCCTCTGCCAAGACACCAGCCCATCTTTTCCCACTCCTCTCCTTTTTCTTCCTTTTTTCTCCATCTCCTGGCCTCACAACCTCCTGATGTTGTGCCTGTTTGCAGTCTAGTCTCTGCACACTCCACCAGACAATGTTCATCTCTCTCCCCATCTGTACACTATCAATTCTTCCCATTCCCATTCCCATTCCCCCTCCCCATCCCCACCCCCACCAGATTGTTGTATGCATCCCACATGATGTTGTATTCTGGCCCTCCGTTGGAATTGGCGATCTGAGTGCATAATGTGCTTGCTTTGTGTGTGTGTGTGTGTGTGTGTGTGTGTGTGTGTGTGTTTGTGTGTGTGTCTTTACTGATGAAGCCTGTGGCTGATAGCTATATGTGTGTCTTTCAATCATGCCTATCTGCAACTTGAAATGTCTTCTTTATGGTAAGTAGCAATCTAACTTTTCCTCCATCACTTGATTACTAGTTTCAATCATAGGCAATCATCATCTCCAAATCTAAAAATAAAATAAAATAAAACTTCAATCAATAACTATTTCTTTTAATTTAAAACAATCTTCTGCTACATAAGCCTGTTGACAATCTAGTTACTGCACACACTGTCACACAGCACTCTTCTCTCCCCCCACCTGTACACTGCTATCCCTTCCCTTTCTCTGCCCCCTCCAGACTGCTGCTTCTATTCTACATGATTGTTGCTGGAGATGACAGTCATGTGTGAATGAGATGTACTTGCTTGTATGAATGAATGTGTGTTGTTTCTCTTTCTTTTCTTGACAAAGGCTGTGGCTGAAAGCTAATGTGTGTTTTTTAATTGTGCCTTTCTGCAATTTAATGTGTCATCTTTACATCAAGTAGCAATCCATCTTCTCCTTACATTGAAAACAAATAACATGTTGGTTAAAATAAAATGTGTCCTAAGTGGTGATAACGACAATGTAGATCATAGCACTGAATGTCAATTTTGCAGACTTTCTTTTTGTATTGATGGAGTGCAATTTTGATGTGCAAGTTTTAACTACGGAATTTAGTCAAGGATTAAGCATCAATTGCAACTGACACGGGAAAAATGTGGGACTAGAAGTGTAACAGAAAATAGAGAAGACTTTCACAAACAATGAGCAGTGCATAGGGCTCTTCATGGGAACAATATACTAGTGATCGCAATCACGGGCACGTTTCAAACATCCCCCTGAGGTCTACTCTGAATCTGAGGGAACCTGTCAAAAAGAACATTCCCCACTCTGTACATAAAATGATGCTTGGAAGGGAGGACCACAGAAAAATATCTGGGAAGGACCGCATTCATGCCTTTTCAGTGTCAGGGAAGGTTTACAGTAAATTCTTAATTTTTAGGAATTCCTTGTGTACAGCCACCTCCAATAGGATTAGGTTACCAAGAGTGGAACAAGATCTTCTCAACCCACACTGGAAGTGGCTTATGAGATTTCTAGATTTCAGAGGGGAAAAAGAAAAAAAGAAACAAAAAAACCATGAGCTGATCATCTGCTTTAGCATCTTTCCTACACAGTTAGCAAGAATAACACTACAATATCTGCTAGAGTGTGTGCAGTCCTTCCCTGTTTTAAGAATGGGAATTATTACTGTTTCCCTCCCAAGGGTCAGGATATTGACCATCACTCCATATTTTATTCCAAAAAGGCAAGTAGGATTTCTTTATATTCAGAGTTAAGGTGCTGTAGTATACTGTAATGTATCAGTTCACACTGGCCTGTAGTTGATCATGGCAAAGGGGAGGTTATAAGCCTCTTCAGTTTGGAGTTGAAATGATTTTGTCTTTTCTCCCTACCTTTGTGACAGGCCTGAAAACCTGGAACTGGACTCATGGACAATGCTTCATCATAAACATACCATGCCATGTTCTGTGCTATCTCCATACTTTTAGGATTCCTTTGTCTGTATGTCAGCTAATGAACATTACATCCTTTTCCCAGAGATCTTCCTTACTGATTCCCATACTACAGTGGTAGAAGTCGACTGGTTAACGGACTTTAAAAACTTGTGCCATGATCACTTCTTGTTGTCCTCCAATGTCTACTTAGCTTTTGCTCCTGCTAGCCCTGCAGCCAGGCGACTAGCGCAAGTTTTGGTGTTCTCGTAAAGATAAGTTATTTTAGATTATAAAACATATAGATTAGTACTGATTACGTGGTAAATAAGTGTATTAGTGTGCCGTTTAAGTGTACCATTAAAGGTTTCATTTTTCTTTACGTAATATAGCAGAAAACGCGAAAAGACCGTACAGTCGTATTTTCTGTTTACGTTCTGCTGCAGCAAATCTATAGAATTTCGTTTAGTTGTTCCTTGCTCTCTCCAGCAATTTAACTTAGTGTACCTCTTCATTATTTAACTAGCATTTCCGGAAAGTTGTGTAAAGTTTAACTTGTTGTTTCAGAAACTTTGCACTTTTGTTTTTGTTTACACACAGTTGCGTATAGGCCAAATTTGTGTAACCATATTTTCGTGTTTATCTGTAATTTAACTGACTTATTCTTAATAAACCATTACATTTATCATGAGTGAAAAGTGCTTGACTTGCCGTAGAATTGTTAGGTCGGGGCTTTGGTGTGATGGGTGCTGTAGTTTTTTCCATGTGGGTGACTGTAGTGGCGTGGGAATAGGGGAAGTAAATGAGACTCATCAGTAGTTTTGTAGGATTTGTAGTAGAGATAGGAAGATACTGGAACAGGAGGGGAAAATTGCTGCCCTTCAGGCTGAGTTAGACAAGGCCAGGGGAGATCTTGACAGGTTAAGGAGGGAGAAGGGTAAAGAGAGGTGGGAAGTGGCAACAGGCAACAGGAGGAACAGGCCTAGAACTTTGTCTGACAGCTTTATGGTGAATGTGGAAAATAGATTTGACCTGTTGCTTCAGTTAGAAGCTGGTGAGCCTCAAGCAGTTGCAGGTGTAGACAGGGCAGAACAAACTTTCAGCAGCAAATTGAAAAGTAAGAATGTAGGGAAATCAGAAAAGAGAAAGAAAGTGTTGTTGTTAGGTAGTTCCCATGGAAGAGGTGTTGGCCAACTCTTGCAGGATGAACTAGGATCAGAATACCAGGTCACCAGTTTTTTTAAACCTAGTGCTGGTCTGGAGCAGGTGACAGAGGATTTAGGATCACTTTGCAAAGATTTCACTAAGGAAGACACTGTGGTTATAGTGGGTGGGGCAGGTAACAGTATTGACAGAGATCCTGGGTACAGTATAGAGTGTGACCTGGCGAAGATTGCATCAGCATCGAAGCATACTAGTGTTGAGTTTGTATCTGTTCTTGGGCGCCATGGCCGACCTCATTTGAACTCTTCTGTCAAGAGAGTAAATTTGGAGCTGGAACGGCTGCTCATGTCGGGTGCGGGGTCACACATTGGTGTGGTTCATGTTGATTCTCTCAGTAGGTGGGATTATACTAGGCATGGCCTTCACCTCAACAGGAAGGGGAAGGGTAAATTGGCTGGGGAAATAGCAGGAAAGTTAAAGGGGGGAGGCACTGTCATGAGTGGTAAAATACCAGTGGTTATAGGATTCAGAAAAGACCCTTTTTTAGGGTAGGGAGGACAGAAAGAAAGCAAATTTTAAGAGAGGTTAGAACTGAGACAAACCTTCAGTTTGAGAAAGAAATCAAAAAACATAATTCCAGCTTATTACATCAGCATAAACAGTCATTGGTTAAGAATTTTCAACTGTCAGCAGATATTTTAACTCCACCCAATTTTAACTCGGTCAATGTGAAATGTCAGCTATCTTTATTGCATCAAAATATTCGAGGACTGAGAAATAAAATTAATGAATTAACTATCTGCATAGATGAATTAGAGTCTTCAAACCCAGCTGACATAATCTGCCTCTCTGAACATCATGTGACCACTGGTATAGAACTTTTAAGTGTTACAGGGTTTAGGTTAGCATCTCACTTTTGTAGATGAGAAATGGAGAAAGGAGGAGTTGCCACATTCATCAGGAACTGTCATAAATTTAAGAACATAGACATTCATAAATTTTGCCTAGAACAGCATATGGAAGCATGTGCAACAGAATTAGATTTTCACAAAAAATCTTTCATAATATTAAGTGTATATCGAGCACCTGCAGGTAACTTTAATCTGTTTGTAAAACACCTTGAAGCTGTACTGGCCCATTTAACAACCAAAAACAAAGAAATAGTGGTTGCTGGTGATTTCAATGTAGATTTCCTTAAAGACTCTCCCAATAAGAACTTATTTGAGTTAGTAACACTATCATTCAACTTAATTCCCACAGTAAAGTTCCCCACTAGGATAGCCACTTGCTCACAAACAGCCATTGATAATATCTTTATAGAAAAGTCCAATGAACAAAATTATATTACAAAACCAATAGTCAATGGCCTCTCAGACCATGACATGCAGTTCCTTCTGTTAAATGTTAAGACTGAACAGGATATAAAATCTGTTAAATCTGAACTCAAGAGGGTAATCAGTAAGCCAAAAATTGATTATTTTAGGACACTCCTCAGAGACATTCACTGGACTGATGTTTACAGTGCTCATGGCATGAATGAAAAATATAACATTTTTGCTAATAAAGTGCTTACCTTATTTGAACACTGCTTTCCCCCAAAACTTACCAAGGTTAGAGCAAAGTCTACAAAGAAGCCATGGATTACTCGAGGAATAGGGGTATCTTGTAAAACAAAAAGAAAACTGTATCTGTCAATCCGAAACATTTCCAATGTTGATGCTATAGCACATTATAAGAAATACCGCAAAATATTAAAGACTGTAATACGGATGTCAAAGCAAATATATTACAAGGAAAAGATAGTCATATCAGATAACAAAATAAAGACAATATGGGATATAGTGAAGGAGGAGACCGGTAGAACCAGACATGAAGAGGAACAAATAGCATTAAGAGTAAATGATACATTGGTGACAGATGTGTATAGTGTTGCAGAACTTTTTAACAAACATTTTATAACTGTTACTGAAAAGATGGGGTTGTCAGGTTCGGTAGATGCTGCTATGGATTACCTTAGACCAGACATTTCAAGTAACTTCCATAATATGAATTTGACCCTCACTACCCCAACAGAAATAATGTCCATCATAAAATCTTTAAAATCAAAAACATCTAGTGGGTATGATGAAATATCAACAAAGTTAATTAAAGAATGTGATTCTGAGCTAAGTAACATATTAAGCTATCTGTGCAACCAGTCTTTTATCAGTGGAATATTTCCTGAATGGCTGAAATATGCTGAAGTTAAGCCACTGTTTAAGAAGGGAGATAAAGAAATAGCATCAAATTTCCGTCCAATTTCACTGTTACCAGCATTCTCAAAAATTTCCGAAAAAGTAATGTACAGTCGTCTTTATAACCATCTTATCTCAAATAACATACTGTCAAAGTCACAGTTTGGATTTCTAAAAGGTTCTGATATTGAGAAGGCTATCTTCACTTACAGTGAAAATGTGCTTAATTCATTAGACAAAAAATTGCAGGCAACTGGTATATTTTGTGATCTGTCAAAGGCATTTGACTGTGTAAATCACAATATCCTTTTAAGTAAACTAGAATATTATAGTGTAACAGGAAATGCTGCAAAATGGTTCAAATCTTATATCTCTGGCAGGAAACAAAGGGTGTTATTAGGAAAGAGACACGCATCAAGCTATCAGGCATCATCCAACTGGGAACTAATTACATGTGGGGTCCCACAAGGTTCCATTTTGGGACCCTTACTTTTTCTTGTGTATATCAATGACCTTTCATAAGTAACATTACCAGATGCCAAGTTTGTTTTGTTTGCCGATGATACAAACATTGCAATAAATAGCAAATCAAGTGTAGTCTTAGAAAGATCAGCCAATAAAATATTTGTGGACATTAATCACTGGTTCCTAGCCAATTCTTTGTCACTAAACTTTGAAAAAACACACTACATGCAGTTCAGAACTTGTAATGGGTGTCCCAAGAGTATATGTCTAACATACGATGACAAGAAGATAGAAGAAGTGGACAGTGTTAAATTCTTGGGATTACAGCTTGATAATAAATTCAACTGGGAGGAGCACACCACAGAACTGCTGAAGCGTCTTAACAAATCTCTGTTTGCAATGCGAATTTTGTCAGACATAGGGGATATAAAAATGAAAAAGCTGGCACACTATGCTTACTTTCATTCCATAATGTCATATGGGATTATTTTTTGGGGTAATTCTTCAAGCCAAGCTAAAGTTTTCCGGGCACAAAAACGTGCAGTAAGAATTATATGTGGTGTGAACTCAAGAACATCCTGCAGAAGCCTGTTTAGGGAACTAGGGATACTAACTACAGCTTCCCAATATATTTATTCCTTAATGAAATTTGTCATTAAAAATATATCACTTTTTCAAACCAACAGCTCAATTCATGGAATCAATACTAGAAATAAGAATAATCTTCACAAGGATTTAAAGTCACTTAGTCTTGTACAAAAAGGTGTGCATTATTCAGGAACACACATTTTCAATAACTTGCCAGCAGCCATAAAAAGCTTAACAACCAATGAAATTCAGTTTAAGAGAAGCCTAAAGGATTTATTGGTGGCCAACTCCTTCTACGCCATTGATAAATTTCTTAGTAAAACCAACTGATTTGTATATAAGTACAACATAACTTCTGCACAATTTCAGTGCAGTAATGTGTTCACTGAAAACTTGTGTGTCTGTGTGTGTGTGTGTGTGTGTGTGTGTGTGTGTGTGTGTGTGTGTAAGTATAATCTAACTTCTGCACCATTTCAGTGCAGTAATGTGTTCATTGTAAATAAGTATTACAGTAGTTGTATTACATGTTTATTACCTTATAAATAAATAAAAACTTTTTTATTTTAAATTCAGTGCGTTAGTATTTGTAAAATGACTCTTAGCGTTCATTACAAAATGACGATCATTCCACTTGGGACCTGTGGAATGGTACATTAGCTTATTTGTTTTAGTTGTAAATATTTGTCATGTATTGTTGTTTTTCTGACATGTTCCACATCCTGGAGGACCTCCTCACTACGGATCAATTGGAATGAAAGTAAATCTAATCTAATCTAATCTAAAGACAAAAGGCTCCTAAGTTCTTTTCTCATGGATTGCACTAGAGTTTTTGCAGCACTGTCTGCCTGTCCCTTATTGGTAAAGTGATCCACCCAATCTTGGACACTGGCTTGGTGTTCAAATATGGCTAACTGGATGTACAGCATCCAAACTGCTTTGCAGAGCATCCACTTTGGTGGCTTTCTCTCCTTCCTTTGTACAAGGAGGACAGATATAGGGAAGTGGTTGCTGGAGTGGAGGTCATCTACCACTTCCCACTGGACAGAACCTGCAAGCACAGGAGAGCAAACAGTCAGATGAATGGCTGTGCAAAAATATGTCATCATCCCTGTATTCAGGAGACACATGGTTTCAGATCTTCACTATAGCCCTTGGAAAGTTGGAGTTGCAGCCCAATAGAGTACTATTTGCACTGAAAGTTCCTAGAAGAAAGAACAGTGAGGGATGCTAATTGAGGAACATGAAGAGTGCCTCACTATCCAATTGCTCCTGTGCCAGGAGATAAATGGAACACAGTGTTCTGCAGGCCTAGCCTGTGTTAGGAGCTTTAGTTCTTCCACATGATTTCTGAAGCCATTTAAACTCCATTGTTGTATGTTCATTTTCTCTTGGTGAGGTTTGCCTCCCCTTTCCCTTGCACCTTGGTTGAGGTTACTAACAGATGCTGGTAGTGGTATTTATTGCTTATGTCTGTGAGGACACACTGACCTGAAGTGTGGACTATTTGACAACTATCCACCTCCATAGCTCAGTAGTTTGCGTACTTAACGGTCATAAAGAGAACCCATGTTCGATTCCCTGTGCTACCGAGGATTTGTTACAGGGTGCACTCCATTCCACGGTGCCCACTGAGGAGCTACTCGACTGAGAAGTAGTGGCTTCACAGTTTGGAGAGTCATCAAAATGGCCGGGAGAGTGGTGTTCTGACCACACACCCCTCCGTACCGCATCCGTATGGTGCTACGTGGCAGAGAATAAACTGGCAGCTGGTCAAGGTCACTTGGGCCTTCAAAGCCTGGACAAGGAGTTGTTTCACAACTGATGCAAAGAGATAAGAAATGATGTGGACTTCATGGCTTTAAACAACTTCTTTGCTTCAGCATATGGTACCTTTTATGTAACTTTAAGTGTTTTCTTCTGTAAATGGGACACTCTCCGCTCCATACTTGATATGAGTTGAAGCAGTAAACACACACTGGTGAAGATGTGCACTCAACTTCTGGTTCATGAGCTGCTTGGCTACAGTTCCCAGCAGCAGCATGACCATTACATGCCACTGTAGTATGACTAAATGTTTGGCCCTTTAACACCACAAATAGATTTGGAAAATATGGGCAAACGTTTAAGTGTAAGAAACCAAACTTAATATGACTGGGTAAAACTTGCAAACTGAAAGTTAAAATGAATGTAGTTGTTCTTCCAAGATTTCCATTCTTTCCATTCATCACAATCTCCACATCTATAACACTTTCATCTGCCCATTCCTTTTGTAGCACAATGAGGTTTTTGTCAATTATGTCTTCACATGATACCACCTCATGACTGGAATTTAAAGTTTTATGCAGTTCATCTACAGTGGGGTATTTGTTCAGCATCCTTGATTTAAGTTATTTTTGTAATTGACTTGAAGTGTCAGTTTCAATAAACACTGTACCATTGTGTATTCTCTTTATTGACTTCAGGTCATTTTGAATACCATCTAGACCAATGGTCATCAAAATGTGGGCTTTGGACTGTGTTGTTAGTAGTATCAGTGTCACGACTTGCCATTGAGCACTGGTACTGGAATGATACTGTAGGACTGGAACATGAGCATCAGTGAGCACATTATAGTTGCAGACAGTCAACATAAACCTGGACAAGGTTAGCAGAGCTTTACTCATAAATCCTTTTATCAAAACAATAGCAATAGTGCTGCTGCTCTCGAAACATTAAAGAAATACGAAGTGGTTCTCTTTCTTCTGCAGCTTTGTAATGGCCCCTGAGAGAGCAAAATGGCCAATTGCATCATAAACTGCTGAAAAAGTTGCAGTTGCCATGGCTGAGAATGCTGGACGTAATGTGCAATCTTCTGGCAATGCACGAGCTGTGTCATGACAACTGAACATTCCATGATCCACCGTTCAAAAAGTGCTGCGAACAATTATGAAATCATATTTGTAGTGAGGTTCCAGGCTGTTGTGGGTGCAGATGGTTGATACAGTGAGCAATGTTTGTAACCTAGAATGTAAACATGGTATATAAATAACAAATGTTATCCTTTTAATTTGGAAATTAATGTTCCGCATTTTTACTGATGTTCATAAATTCAGCCATGAAATAAGTGAACTAGTTGCTTACCTCAAGGGCAGAGGGGTAAGTAGCACAGCCACTTTGGGTTAGAAGATGATGAGGAGGAGGTTAGTGTTTAATGGCCCCCCACAAGGTCATTTAGAGAAAGAGCACAAGCTCAGATTAGGAAGGTATGAGGAAGGAAATTGGCCATGCTCTTTCAAAGGAACCATCCCAGTGCTTGCCTGAAGCTATTTAGGGAAATCATGGAAAACCTAAAGCGGGATGGCTGGACGCCGGTTTGAACTGTCATCCTTCCAAATGCAACTCCAGTGTGTCAACCACAGCACCACCTCACTTGGTGTTAGAGGATGTGAGGGGGTAAATGTTTCATTTTTTGTCTTCCAATACTGACAAGTTACAGATGTGTGCAACATGTACTGACCAGCTGCTACAGTATAAATTTCAACAAAGAAGTAACATCATTTTAGAATGAGCATTAGAGAGATGGTAAGCCTGCTGTAATATAACGTAATGAGTAGAAGAAAAAGACATTCAGAACATTTAGTGAACACACGTGATTAGGTCTCATATAATATAATGCATTCAAGTATAAGCACAATTATTGTTGTTAACCAATTAATCATCCACCCACACAAACATCAACACCTCGTCAGGCACTTACTGTCTGCTAGTGTGACCAGTAAGTGGATTAAGGACTGAAAAGACCATTATGGTTTAACAACAAAATCCAGAATGTGCTAAGGAAGCATAAGCTAGTGCCTCTTCAGTACAAAAGAGAAATAGGAAATGACAACAGGTAAGTGTTAGTAGAGATTCATGCATCTGTGGAAAGATCTACCCATGAATCTTTCAATAACTACCACTGTAACACTTTAGCAAAAGATCTGGCTGAGAACCTGGGAAAATTTTCATCATATGTAAAATTGCTAAGCAGGTCTAAGGCTTCCACCCGGTCAATCATTGACCAGCCTGGTGTGGCAGCTGTAGATAGCAAAATTAAAGGCGAAGTTTTAAATTCTGCATTTAAGAAATTGTTCACACAGGAGAAACATACAAACATACCAATGTTTGACCATTGAAGAGAGTCCAATATGGATGACGTAGTAAAACGCATCCCTAGCACAAACAGCTGAAAGAGTTGATAGCAAATAAGTCACCAGGTCTGGATGGAATCCCAACTCAGTTTTACAAAGAGTACTCTGCAGCAATGGCCCCTTACTTAGCTTCCATTTATCATGAATCTCTCAACCAGTGCAAAGTCGCAAGTGACGGGGGGAAAAAGTGAAGGTGACTCTAGTATATAAAAAGTGTAAAAGAATGGACCCATAATATTACAGACCAATGCCGTTATCAGGAGAAAGAAAGCTGGCATTCTACGGATCGGAGCGTGGAATGTCAGATCCCTTAATCGGGTAGGTAGGTTAGAAAATTTAAAAAGGGAAATGGATAGTTTAAAGTTAGATATAGTGGGAATTAGTAAAGTTCGGTGGCAGGAGAAACAAGACTTCATCAAGCGAATACAGGGTTATAAATACAAAATCAAATAGGGGTAATGCAGGAGTAGGTTTAATAATGAATAAACAAATAGGAGTGCAGGTAAGCTACTACAAACAGCATAGTGAACGCATTATTGTGGCAAAGATAGACACGAAGCCCACGCCTACTACAGTAGTACAAGTTTATATGCCAACTAGCTCTGCAGATGACGAAGAAATTGATGAAATGTATGATGAGATAAAAGAAATTATTCACGTAGTGAAGGGAGATGAAAATTTAATAGTCATGGGTGACTGGAATTTGAGAGTAGGAAAAGGGAGAGAAGGAAACATAGTAGGTGTATATGGATTGGGGGTAAGAAATGAAAGAGGAAGCCGTCTGGTAGAATTTTGCACAGAGCATAACTTAATCATAACAAACACTTGGTTCAAGAATCATAAAAGAAGGTTGTATACATGGAAGAATCCTGGAGATACTAGAAGGTATCAGATAGATTATATAATGGTAAGACAGAGATTTAGGAACCAGGTTTTAAATTGTAAGACATTTCCAGGGGCAGATGTGGACTCTGACCACAATCTATTCGTTATGAACTGTAGATTAAAACTGAAGAAACTGCAGAAAGGTGGAGATGGGACCTGGATAAACTGACTAAACCAGAGGTTGTACAGAGTTTCAGGGAGAGCATAATGGAACAATTTACAGGAATGGGGCAAAGAAATACAGTAGAAGAAGAATGGGTAGCTCTGAGGGATGAAGTAGTGAAGGCAGCAGACGATCAAGTAGATAAAAAGACGAGGGCTATGAGAAATCCTTGGGTAACAGAAGAAATATTGAATTTAATTGATGAAAGGAGAAAATATAAAAATTCAGTAAATGAAGCAGGCAAAAAGGAATACAAATGTCTCAAAAATGAGATCGACAGGAAATGCAAAATGGCTAAGCAGGGATGGCTGGAGGACAAATGTAAGGATGCAGAGGCTTATCTCACTAGGGGTAAGATAGATACTGCCTACAGGGAAATTAAAGAGACCTTTGGAGAGAAAAGAACTACTTGTATGAATATCAAGAGCTCAGATGGAAACCCAGTTCTAAGCAAAGAAGGGAAAGCAGAAAGGTGGAAGGAGTATATAGAGGGTCTCTACAAGGGCGATGTACTTGAGGACAATATTGTGGAAATGGAAGAGGATGTAGATGAAGATGAAATGGGAGATACGATACTGTGTGAAGAGTTTGACAGAGCACTGAAAGACCTGAGTTGAAACAAGGCCCCGGGAGTAGACAACATTCCATTAGAACAACTGACGGTCTTGGGAGAGCCAGTCCTGACAAAACTCTACCATCCGGTGAGCAAGATGTATGAGACATGCGAAATACGCTCACACTTCAAGAATAATATAATAATTCCAATCTGAAAGAAAGCAGGTGTGACAGATGTGAAAATTACCAAACTATCAGTTTGCAAAATACTAACGAGAATTATTTACAGACGCATGGAAAAACTGGTAGAAGCCGACCTCGGGGAAGATCACTTTGGATTCCATAGAAATGTTGGAACACGTGAGGCAATACTGACCTTATGACTTATCTTAGAAGAAAGATTAAGGAAAGGCAAACCTACGTTTCTAGCATTTGTAGACTTAGAGAAACCTTTTGACAATGTTGACTGGAGTACTCTCTTTCAAATTCTGAAGGTGGCACGGGTAAAATACAGGGAGCAAAAGGCTATTTACAATTTGTACAGAAACCAGATGGCAGTTATAAGAGTCGAGGGGCATGAAAGGGAAGCAGTGGTTGGGAAGGGAGTGAGAGAGGGTTGTAGCCTCTCCCCGATGTTATTCAATCTGTATATTGAGCAAGCAGTTAAGGAAACAAAAGAAAAATTCGTAGTAGGTATTAAAATCCATGGAGAAGAAATAAAAACTTTGCCGATGACATTGTAATTCTGTTAGAGACAGCAAAGGACTTGGAAGAGCAGTTGAACAGAATGGACAGTGTCTTGAAAGAAGGATATAAGATGA
Organism: Schistocerca cancellata; assembly: GCF_023864275.1. Taxonomy (NCBI): domain Eukaryota; kingdom Metazoa; phylum Arthropoda; class Insecta; order Orthoptera; family Acrididae; genus Schistocerca; species Schistocerca cancellata. The sequence goes on along the minus strand of NC_064626.1, from coordinate 511,921,490 downwards.
ACATCAACAAAAGCAAAATGAGGATAATGGAATGTAGTCGAATTAAGTCGGGTGATGCTGAGGGAATTAGATTAGGAGATAAGTCACTTAACGTAGTAAAGGAGTTTTCCTATTTGGGGACCAAAATAACTGATGATAGTCAAAGTAGAGAGGATATAAAATGTAGACTGGCAATGGCAAGGAAAGCGTTTCTGAAGAAGAGGAATTTGTTAACATCGAGTACACATTTGAGTGTCAGGAAGTCGTTTCTGAAAGTATTTGTATGGAGTGTAGCCATGTATGGAAGTGAAACTTGGACGATAAATAGTTTGGACAAGAAGAGAATAGAAGCTTTCGAAATGTGGTGCTACAGAAGAATGCTGGAGATTAAGTGGGTAGATCACATAACTAATGAGGAGGTATTGAATAAAATTGGGGAGAAGAGGAGCTCGTGGCACAACTTGACTAGAAGAAGGGATCGGTTGGTAGGACATGTTCTGAGGCATCAAGGGATCACCAATTTAGTATTGGGGGGCGGCGTGGAGGGTAAAAATCGTAGGGGGAGACCAAGAGATGAATACACTAAGCAGATTCAGAAGGATGTAGGTTGCAGTAGGTACTGGGAGATGAAGAAGCTTGCACAGGATAGAGTAGCATGGAGAGCTGCATCAAACCAGTCTCAGGACTGAAGACCACAACAACAACCTCAAGTCGGTAATTTTTTTTTCTATTGTTTGAAACAGACACATGTTCCTGCTGCTTCACGTCGCTCAACAGCCTTCCAGGGGGCTCTTCATGTGGTGTTATCCTGATCCACTATAGCATGAACTGGGTACATTTCCCTCTGTGTCAAAAGAGCCTTTGTTATCATCATCAGTAATCCTGTGTTCCGCTACTGAAAGTAGAATCTGCTCCTACTTTTTTTTTTTTTTTTTTCTTCTCTGGAATCATGGCAGTAGAATCTGCTCCTACTTTTTTTTTTTTTTTTTTCTTCTCTGGAATCATGGCATTCTAAATTCCAAATGAACTGAAAAGCCCACAGTTTATAGATGAAAGATGACCTCGTTTATGTGTTTCATAGATTTACTTAGAATAGGATAGTAAGAAAGGTACTGATCCATATGATCAACTCCTTTCATATGGGCATTGTTACGATTTACAAACACGCTTCTCCAGTTTTTCTATTTTTCTTTCCTTTATTTGTGGCAGAAGAGCCATAAATTGTTGATATCATTCTGACAACCTGATTGTCTTTCCAGATGAGAAGAAGAATGTCACCTTTTCTACAAAAAAAAAAAAAAAAAAACTATGCCACCTTTCTCCATTCTTGATGCTAAGTAAGGCTTTCAGAGTTTACTGTAAACCTCTGTTAACCCTAATAGTACCACAGACTCTGGTTTTGTTTATCGGTAGTAGCTCTGCAGCAGAGTTACTGCTACTATAGTTACCCTGGTAGATGTGGTGCCACATACCAAGATAATGATGAACTGAGAAAACAGATTCATCCAATTTCTTCCCTTCACCAGTGTAAATCTCCATATTGCAGATATAGCCTGTGTCACTCTCACACAGCATCTTAAGAAGTAACCCATACTCTGTAATCTTTCGAGTGTGGTAAGTTCGAAACCTCAGGCATCCTCTCCATGGAATCATCCTTTTATCCAAGGAAAACTATTGCTCCAATTTGTAAAGCATCATGAGTTTAATCCAGCACAGGTTGAACTTTGAAGAGTCTTCCAGAACTATTTTTCAATTTTGTGTCATTAAAATTGCCAGTAAGTCCAAATATGTTCAAATCTTTTGCAACTCACTGTGCAAATATTGGGGTAGCTATTACAGGCTCTGTTGGCCAATAATCTTTGCATCTATCTTTTCTTGTTTGTGACATTAGAAGCATCAGGCCACGGAGTTTCTCATGTCTCTTTGTGTAACAGGAGAACATTGACTGCTCTATGCGATGTTTTACATTTCCCTGAGGTTCGATCATGACAAGTGCACAAACTGTTGCAAAGCAATTCAAACAAGTCATCATTAACATATGTATCCTCACAGAGGCTACTACAGAATCACATTGTAATGGAAGTGTAATCATCCCAGAGTGCTTTCAAACAGTTGTGTACATGGTTGCCTGTCAACTTCACACCTATCATCACTGTCATAATGGCAACAAAAATAATTCGTGCGGACAGAATCACCAATGATATTATTGGAACCACTTGACAACACTGCCTCCTTATGCTTCTTTATAGGTCTAAAAAATCACTGTCACTGGTTTTGTCCTCAGAACAATACACATACTCTTTCACACAGTCATTCATACACTCAAGATGCTAAATAAGTGAAAGGTACATGAAGACAGGTATGTTTGCTACATTGATTGCAGCTTTTATGAGATCCGTGATGGTCATTGCAGAAGATTTTGGAGGCAGATATGTACCAGTGCACTGTCTGGCATCCAGTCCCATACATTCAGAACAGATATGAGCCAGTCATGTTTTGAGTTGTTATTAAGCACATTGGTGTAAACATCTAGCTAGATGTTGTCTACAGGTAATTTGTCATAAACATGATTTATCTCACGATCCTTCCACACTAGATAGCGCACGAAAAAGAGTAAACTCTGGATCCATTCAAAATTTGTTAAGACCCCTTTTTCTCAGGAATGGATACACGTATCAAGTTGAAATTTATGTCACATTCTAAAGTCTATGGCCTCTTAGGGATGTTAAAAAATTTAAAAACTCTCATTTCCTGGGATGTATGAACTATCTATATTTAATTAAGTTTGTACAGAATCTGTGATGCATGAGCCCTACTCCACACTTATCCACATTTTTTTGGAGTTGAAGTAACTAATGTCTCTTTGTGTATATTATGAAAATGCAGTTCACCACTCTCAAATAAAGGAGCTGCTTTGTTCTTATGAAACCAAATTTCAAATCACCACTGCCACTATACAGATACATAAACTGCTCAAAAAAGTTTTTCACTGAATAGTTTTTTCTTTTAGATCAGATACCTCTTTCCCAAAACTCTTTTGACCACAGGAAATTACCTATGTAATGGAGGTAAAAGTGAACCTACATTCACCACACAGTTCAGTAGAGCACACTGAGTGTCCAGTCATGAACTGGACAATGTGGCTTGTGTATAACCCTTAATCTGTCAACATGCCTCACAAGACCATCTCAAGCTTAGACTATGTGTTAACTGTGACTTTATGGCAGTGAGACATACAAAATTCAAGATTTGCCTCACAGCTTCACTCTTAGTCAACAACACAGATGAAGACTGCTACCAAAAAATTATGGCTCATGGGAAAGATATAGGCAAATGGGAGAGCTGTATCAACTCAGGTGGAGAGCACACAATCAAATTGGTGTCTACCTGCCCATTATAAATAACAGTTCAAATCTCTTAATACCGGGGTGGGCAAAAAAGGTGGGCCAGGGAGTACCTGGAATGGACCTTGGACCAATGGAATTGGACTGTCTTCATTGTTGAGTGCAGCTTTTATGTGACCCCTGATGGTCATTGTAGAAGGATGTGGAGCCAAGAAGTACCAGTGCACTGTCTGGCAGGCAGCCCCACACATTCAGTATGGATCTGTGCCAGTCATGTCTTGAGTTGTTATTAAGTGCAGATGTCAGTCATCACCTCTCACCCTTGCCCCAGGAGGCTGGAATCAACTGAACAGAACGGTCTGTAGTATGTGCTAAGATGACTCCAATTAACCATGCTAGGGATCATTTGAAACTTGCAATGCAAAGAGGTATGAATCTTACTCGTCCATTGGGTAACGCCAGGAGTGCCATTTTTGAAGAGTGAATTAGGCTTGAGCAGCAATGTATTGAATACCTCATGGAAAGCACACCAAGGACAATCCTAACATGTTACAATGCATGAGATGGGATAGCATGGTACCGAATGTTATCCAGCAGCAGATTTTGACTTCACAACTGTGCATCGATATACACTTTCAAACAGTTTGCATTTCATTCTTGTTTTTGTTTCACATTGTTTTTTTTTTTTTAATTTTTTAGTGATATTTATTTATGACTCCATCTTTTCCCTTCACAGTTAAAAGTCAAAGAACCCATCTTTTAAAGATGTTAAAAAAATTATCTTCCTGAAACTATCTTTTAAAACTAGGTTCCCCAGAAGCATAGTCAACAGAAAATACTTCTATTCATGTTTACTAGATACTGCAAATCATTATTTCTTTTACAGATGCAGTAGCTAGAAGATAATAGATCATATAATTAAATATTTCCCTGAGACATTTAAGTCTCTTCATTATCTACGATAATGATCAAAGCACAAATTTTAATTCATTTCTTCTGCTTCAATCATTAGCATAGATAAAAGATAAAACTTTACCTCATCCACTTCATTTTGTTCTTCCACTGTTAGGTTAGCTGCAGCTTCTACATCATAAAAATCTTCATCATTATCATCACCAATATAGATTTCACTTTCACCAACACTCAAAGAAGTGTTGGACCAAACACTATCTTCATCATCTGATGATAAATCTGAAGGGGTAGGTGATTTTTCTTTCTCATCTATGTCCTCCATGTCTCAATCTAAAAAAAAAAAAAAAAAAAAAAAAAAAAAAAAAAAAAAAAAAAAAAAACCATTTTGCCGTAAATACACAGCTGACCACAGAAGTAAAGTAAGAAACACTTTAAAGAGCTAAGGTATTCCTCAAATATAGATATTCAATGGTTTTCTGCAACTATGTTTCTTCTGGCTCTAAGTAATAACAATAATTCTATTTTTATGAGCTCAGAACCTAAACGAGAAAAACACATGAATATGTACAAAACTATCAAAGAAAAGACAAGCTACTCAGAACAAGGCAAAAGAACATTGCATGTTATTAAATTACACAGCAAAAGGACAGAAACAAAGTGCAGCATAATGTGTCAATCAATCCTTTCTAAATACAAAAAACGCCAAGATCTCAATGTAACTTCATATACGTACACATCACCGATGGATATGTAAATGATTACATTTTCAGTTCTGTGTCACAGGTACAATGACCATCACAGTGCATTAGTGTTGTTCATCTTAAATGGGTTACCAAGTCTGATAGTCAGTTAGTTACATGTTCCATAGATCATTTGAGCGATCCTTTTATTGAAATGATGTGAAATGAGTTAGTTTACTTGTATACATGATTAGTGTTGACAGCAACGAGCTTATTTTTAGTCCTACTCATGGAACTACACTTAATTTTCTTCCTTTTTCTTTTATTTTCTTTTTTACTGGCTAACAGCTTTTAAGTATAAATCTGTCAACGGAACACAAGGATTGTCCAGGAAAAAGAATTTTAAATTAGATTACAAAGTTGCTTTGCTCTCTTTCAAGACATTTTATGTTAATAGGTAAATGATCCAAAATATTTGTTGCTTCTTATTGAGCCACTGACAGCTTTAACAATAGGTAATAAAGGTCATTTTTCCTCTAGTGTTGTAAGTATACATATCACTGATCTTCTCAAGTTATGACAAATTTCAGTATTGAATATATGTACTGTGACAGTGTAGTTCAATAGCCTAGCAGGTAACTACATGACTTCCAATGGTGAGCACTACATATTATTCTTACAGCTCACTTCTCTACAATCAATACTTTCTTTCTAAGTGGTGAGTTACCCGAGAAAATTATTCCGTATTGAGTGGACATATACCAAATGTCAGATGGTTGATACATTTGTTTCCAACATTAGTAGTTATATCAAGAACAAAAGCAGCCAAACTTCACTGTTTGAGAAGCCCAGTACTATGCTTCTTCCAGTTCAAGCTTTCATCAGTGTGTACATCCAAAAATTTGGAGCATTGTACCTTATTTACAAACCCTGCTCATGTGGTACATCTACTGTTGATATGACTACTTGTAGTACAGGATTGAATGTATTCTGGGTTGTTTTTTTTTCAAAATTTTGGGTGAGGCCATTTTCAGAGAATCACTTAACAATCCTTTGCAAAATATCAGTTACCAACTCTTCTGTCACTTGCTCTCTAGTGAGATTTGTTAAAACATTTGTAATGTCTGCAAAAAGTAACAATTTTGCTTGTTCAATGTGAAGTGGAAGGTCAAACAGATATCAACCGCATTTTTTAAAATAGGAACCCCCATTTTTATGACATATTCGTGTATTACATAAAGAAATATGAATGTTTTAGTTGGACCACTTTTTTCGCTTTCTGATAGATGGCGCTGTAATAGTCACAAACATATGGCTCACAACTTTAGACGAACAGTTGGTAACAGGTAGGTTTTTTACATTAAAATACAGAACATAGGTACGTTTCAACATTTTATTTCGGTTGCTCCAATGTGATACATTTACCTTTGTGAACTTATCATTTCTGAGAACACATGCTGTTACAGCGTGATTACCTGTAAATACCATATTACTGCAATAAATACTCAAAATTATGTCCGTCAACCTCAATGCATTTGGCAATGTGTGTAACGACATTCCTCTCAACAGCGAGTAGTTCGCCTTCCGTAATGTTCGCACATGCATTGACAATGCGCTGACGCATGTTGTCAGGCATTGTCGATGGATCACGATAGCAAATATCCTTCAACTCTCCCCACAGAAAGAATTCCAGGGACATCAGATCCAGTGAACGTGCGGGCCATGGTAGGGTGCTTCGACGACCAATCCACCTGTCATGAAATAAGCTACTCAATACCACTTCAACGGCACATGAGCTATGTGCTGGACATCCATCATGTTGGAAGTACATCGCCATCCTGTCATGCAGTGAAACATCTTGTAGTAACATCGGTAGAATGTTACGTAGGAAATCAGCATACATTGCACTATTTAAATTGCCATCGATAAATTGGGGGCCAACTATCCTTCCTCCAATAATGCCACACCATACATTAACCCACCAAGGTTGCAGATGTTCCACTTGTCACAGTCATCGTGGATTTTCTGTTGCCCAATAGTGCATATTATGCCGGTTTACGTTAACGCTGTTGGTGAACGATGCTTCGTCGCTAAATAGAAGGCGTGCAAAAAACCTGTCATCGTACCGTAATTTCTCTTGTGCCTAGTGGCAGAACTGCACATGATATTCAAAGATGTCACCATGCAATTCCTGGGAGATAGAAATATGGTATGGGTGCAATCAATGTTGATGTAGCATTCTCAACACCGATGTTTCTGGGATTCCTGATTATCGCGCAATTTGTCTGCTACTGATGTGCGAATTAGCCGCGACAGCACCTAAAACACCTACTTGGGCATCATCACTTGTTGCAGGTCGTGGCTGATGTTTCACATGTGGCTGAACACTTCCTGTTTCCTTAAATAATGTAACTATCAGGCGAACGGTTCAGACACTGAATGATGTCATCCAGGATACCGAGCAGCATACATCGCACGTGCCCGTTGGGCATTTTGATCACAATAGCCATACATCAACACGATATTGACCTTTTCCGCAATGGGTAAATGGTCCATTTTAACACGAGTAATGTATCACAAAGCAAATACAGTCCACACTGGCAGAATGTTACATGATACCACGTACTTATACGTTTGTGACTGTTACAGTGCCATCTATCACAAAGCGAAAAAAGTGGTCCAACTAAAACATTCATATTTCTTTATGTACTACACGAATATGAAATAAAAAATGGGGGTTCCTATTTTAAAAAATGCAGTTGATATCCGTTGGACCTATGGCAGTGCCAACTAGCACGCCAATCATAGTGCCTTCTGGTTTCCCCCTTCAAGCTAGACGAGTTTCGTTCTTTGTAGTTTTTCGTTTGATACTTATTTCGTGAGATATTCGGCCCAGTCACTATCGATGGACCATCCTGTATAAGGAATAGAAATGGAACCAAAAATTGAACCCTGTGGGATGCACTTTGTGATCTCTCTTCACTCACCCCCTCTATCACTTAAGTAAGCCTTCTACCTTTCTAACATTGGCTGAATTTACCTTTAAGATTCTGTCTGTTATGTATGATTCATACCAGAAGTGCATAAAGCCATCAATTACATAAAACACTAAGAGAGTAACATGACCTACAACATCAAACACCTTGGAAAGATCACAAAAAATACCAACTGACGATATATTATTATTTAAGTCTTGTACTTTTTGATAAGTGAATGTATAAATAGAATTCTCAGTCGAGCAACCCTTCTGCAATCAAAAGTGTGATACGCTAAGTAAATTGGTTCCACTTAAGTGTGTGACTACTCTTAAGTACTTCACTTTTTCAAATGTTTTGAAAAAGGTGTCAGCAAGGAAATTACATGATGATGTTTAAGATGCTTGTCACCTTTCTTATGAAATGATTTACCAACAGCATATTTAAACCCGTCTGAAAAAATTCTCTGTGCCAATGATACATTGCATATACCACTAAGGACATAATTTAATTGGATTTTATTATTCCTGTAGGATTACATAGTGTACAGTGAATGTACATATAATACAGGACACATCAAAAATAGAAAACATTATTACATATTTCCTAACCATTCTTACATTCTAACATAACTGATTATAAGTGAAATATATGTAAATTTAGTGTGATAAGTACTCTTCAATGCCATAAAATCCCTTTTCCACCAGATAGTCTTTGGGGTTCCTTAAAAACTTCATGTCATATACATTGACATACAGTTTTTTAGGCAGACTTCTTAATATTTTGTTACCTGAGTACTGGAGTCCTTTTTCAAGCTTTGTCACTCGACAGGGTATGCTTCTTATGTCATTCTTCCTCCATGTGTTGTCGTTGTGTACACTAGCATTTGGATTCCAATCTCTACTATTCATTGTGATGTATACTTTTATACATTCACAAGGATGCCAAAAGTAAGATGCCTAGTCTTTTGAAGCAATTTCTGCCTGTTTCAGACGTATTTCTTCTTAATATGATCTCTTTTTTTTTGTGCAGACCCTTTTAATTCCTTGAATGTTTGAGTTTCCCACACTATTACTCCATACTACAGGCAGGGTTTAAAGAATCCATGGTATACTGTGCACAGAACCTGTCTGTCTGCATACTGTGATAGCTGCCTCATTATGAATATGATGGCGATGAGTTTCTTACAGATAGAATTAATATATTGTTTCCATTTCAGCACATTATCCACAGTAATAACTAAGAATCTCAAGGATTCTACTTCTTCCAGTCTCATTACATCCACCTCTAAACCTATGTGCACAGCCTTCTTTTGTAGGGTTATAACAAGTCCAGGAGCCACTGAGCTGTGGGGTTTGCAGATATGTATGTTCTTCTCTCAAGCTGTACCACATTTTGGTCATTTATCAGCATTATCAGGTCATCTGCTTACTGAAATAAAACAAGCCCTTGTTTTACATTCCTGTTTCAATACCCTACTGAAATACTCTCTGAAGAGACAATTCACTGAAAGTTCCGTAAATCCAATTGTATCTAATAAGTGATATCACATAATACATTAAATCTCATAAAATTTATTATTTCATTTGTTTACTTGTATGTATGTTTGTCAAACGTTTGCAATATTTTGCATTCACTAATGAAGCCATAATCAAGAAAAATTAGGTTAGTATTGTTGTTTTTCAGTATTTTATATAATATGATGTATATTTTATGTAAAAATCTTTTATACTGTATATGACAATTTCAGCATAAAATACACAAGGTTTTGTGGATAGTTACTAATAATACTGGTTGGAAAGCAGACAAGCTGGGATAAAGACTGAATTTTTGAATGGCTGCAAATATAGAGAAGGCAAAGTAAGCATGCACAAGTTTAGTGAAATACAGCTAAGAAAACTGACGCACCTAGACAAACCTTTAGATGAGTTAATTCAGACTGACACACTGCAACAATGTCTACCAAACCAGGTTCAGTGGGGCCTATTTTATGGGCCAGATGACTCAATTGAAGAATTGTGTGTGGATAAGCTAGAGTATGTATGGAAAAGTCATGACAGGTCAACAAAAGTAGGAGAGAGTACCAACACCAGAGTGGTGGGTTCTCTCAAAATCAAAAATATCATAACAGTAACAGACAAAATAACTATGGTAACAGGAACAGTGGTCAAAATAGCAACAATTACAGACAAGACGCCAACTCAAATCAGAACAGACAGTATAGACAGGAAATCAATTAACCACCTCATTGGGGGCCTGTCAGTTTGAGGAGGAGAAAAGCTCGTAACCAGGCTAAGAGTAGGTCACAACACCAACATCACACAGGTAACAGTAGGAACTACCAAGCTAATGGAAGTGAGTGTGGAAGTGAGCGTTTGGCATCATTAGCAGGAAGGCCCCGCATAGGGCAGGTCCAGCCGCCTTGGTGCAGGTCTTATTACATTTGACACCACATTGGGCGACCTGCGCACTGGATGGGGATGAAATGATGATGAAGACAACACAACACCTAGTCCCTGAGCAGAGAAAATCCCCGACCCACCCAGGAATCTAACCCGGGCCCCTTAGGACGGCAGTCCGTCACACTGACCATTCAGCTATCGGGGTGGATACCAAGCTAATCATGTAAATAAGCACTATGAATTTTGGAACTATATGTTAAAAGAATGAGTAATGATGACACAAAGGCACAAAATAATAAAAGCTTAGTGATGAGGACCTGACAAATTTATTTAATAAGTGTGTATCCTAGGATGGTTATAATGATGATTATAGTATTGCTAGTTTGTTTGTTAATGATGATGATGATGATCCAGTTTTGTCTGATGTAGTAGCAAGCCAAAATGATAACCTTGTACCCAAAAATATTGATGCTTTAGTAGCTGATCCAGATGACGATGATGTAGCAGTAGAGAGATTTGACATTGTAGCTGAGGTCCATGCAGGTGCATGTGACTCATATGATGATGATGATGATGATGATAATGACTACAACATTATTTTGTTTAAAGAGGAGCTTGATGGGATGATTTTTGTAGAAGTATTGGGAGATGAAGTTAATAATAGTCAGTTAGTAGGTACTGATGATTTGATGAGTGATGATAAGGTACATGGAAGTCAGTCGTCTTCTACTGATGTCAGGAAGATTTTGGCTAAGAGTAACGATAAGAATGAATAAACTGAGCAGATAGGTTACAATGTTTTAGAGGTTTTAAAAAAGCAAGAAGTCAGTGAAGAGAAATGTAGCAGTGATGATGATTATTTGGAATTTGAGAACACACACAAATAAACAATGAGATAAGTGATAATTCAGGCAGTCAGCAAAGTATAATTAGTGAGTCCTCTTACACAGAAAGCAGTAGTTTGTCAAGATCCAGAAGAAATTCAGTCTAATAACGATATGTCTTTGTATAATTTACTAACAGCTTCAACGAATAAGCAACAGTCACACATTAATTTAGATTTTAAGGAAATAGAAAAGGAAGTGAAAGTTGATACACAAGAGGTATCTGGTAGTCTATATTTTGAAATAACAATTGAGAATTGGAAAAGCATATGTCTAAGAGATACAGGTAGTCCTATTTGTTGTACATCTGGTAAATTAAGAGAAAGGTTGGAAAACAGTGCTTCATACATGGAATTTCCTGTAACAGGTGTTAAAATTAAGGGAGCTACAGGTAAGTTCAGTAAGCCAATTTCCAAACAGGCTTTGATTTCATTTCTAACTGGGGATTTATTGTTTTAACAAGGATGTTTTGTGGTGGTAGACCTAAATGAAGATATTCAGTTGGGCATGAATTGGATGATAAAATCAAATGCAATTTTTGATTGGGAAATTAAAAATATGTTTCACAGAACCAAAATCTGGTAGTTCTGGTGAGATCAAATTACATAATTACATTTGAAGTGTACAGAAAACTGCAGTAATCAGATAGGAGAAATTGAATTTTCTGATGACAAGTGCATTGAAGGTTTAGAGGAGGAACAGGAGGACAATTCTGATAGTAATAGTTTTTCACAGTTTGCCAATGTCAGTCAGTCAGTCAATGATAAAAGTAAATACTGCAGATGGCTTATCTAATTCTGAGAGGGAAGATTTAGATCAGTTTCTGAGGGAATATTGTGATGTTTTTTGTAATAAGCCAGGAAAGTTAAAAATTATGTCTGCAAATTAAAAATGAGACAGCATGATCCATTTTTTATCAAACCATACAGGGTCCCAATTTGCAAAAGAAAATTAGTGGAGAGATAATTACAGAAGATGCTAAAATGGAGGATAGTGGAAAGGAGCAGCAGCCAGTACAATAATTCACTGGTTGTTGTTTCTAAGAAAGATGGAAGTGTTAGGCTTGTTTTGGATTCTCAATGGAAGTGTTAGGCTTGTTTTGGATTCTCAATAAGTGTCAAATGCTTTGGAGAGGTCCAGAAACATTACAGATATAACTTGTTTTTCATCCAAGGGCTGTGTATTCTGTCAGCCTGGCAATCACTGATTCTGTAGATTTACTCTTTCTGAAACCATGCTGTGATGGTACCTGAATGTTGTATTTGTGCAGATAATCAACTAATCTATTATACATAAGCATTTCCAGGATTTTTGAGACCTGATATCAGTGAAACTGATCTGTAGTTGTTGGGGGTCATGCTTACCCCCTTTCATCCTTGTCCCCTTTCTTGTACACTGGTATCATCCTGCTTATTTTCAGTTTTTCTGGAAAAATTCCTACTTTGAAGGAGCTGTTTGCTATATCCAGCAATGGTGAGATTATTTGCTCACTTACTTGCTTTATTATATGATTTGATATTTTGTCATTGCCAGCTGATTTCTTGGACACCAGTTTTTGCATAATTTTCCTCAGTTCATCTTCTGTGACTAGTTTCAAGCCCATGGCTCTACTTGATTTTTTTGATAACTTAGTAACTTTCCTTTTGTGGACTATTTCCTTCCAATTTTACATTCCCTACCACATTTATATGGTTACCTTTCAGTATGGTAGCTACATCTCTACCATCTGTAACCACTGTGTCGTCTATTTTCTTTGATCTGATATCTGTTTCTTTTCTATCAGCATTAATTGCATTCCAAGCTGCATTTACCTGCTTTTTGAGTTCATTATGGTGATATTAATTAATTACTCTTGCTTTCACCTCTCTTATTAATTTTCTTTCATAGCATTTTATGATTTTCAGCTTCACCCCTCTGTCTCAGATCCTGCAGCCTTCTTTGCAGCTTTATTATTTCATTGCTAATCCACTTTGTATTGCATTAACAATTCTTCAAAATCTTGTCTTGGTTTTGATCCTTGCCCCATGTCATTATTGAAGTCTCCACTTATAATGATGTCTTTCTTTATATTCATTCCTAGAAAGCTGTCAATTTTTTTCAGAAAGATGATCAACTTGCCACTTGGTGATCTGTACAAGGAAAACAAACTTAAGTCATCAGTCAATACACCAGTAATTTCAGTCTTTTTCTCTAGGCCTGGGTAATCTTACACCTTTACTGCCTGCAGTCTTCAGGGGCTTGCCTGTTTTAACTGCACCATCTTTAAGTTTAGATCTACAGAAGTGGCTGAATAAGATAAAATCCTTTATTGTCAAGTTGCTATCTGACTTTTAGTTAGACAATGTTCACTGGTACATGGTATGTCTGGTTGTATTTCACTTAGGACTACTTCTGCTTCTAGTTTCTGATGTAGTATTTTCACGTAACTTTTCTTTTGCTGGCTTACATGTTGTGGGCTGTGTTCTGAGAGCATATTCTGTGGTCCCTCCTTTTCTTGTGTAGTGCTTATATTTTGCTTTTTCTGTTGCAGCAATTGATTTTTCACTCCCATTAAGCCATATTAGTTTCCCTTACTCAGATGCCATACTTTCCTAGCTAGCAGTTTTCACACAGAAATTTGTTTGCATCTATGAAAACTGCTCCAAGATGATCACACTGTTCTTTGACAGTATAATTTATTTTTGAGATACATTTATCACTCACTGACCTCCTTTGTGGCTCCACTAAGTACCAGCCAGGATTCCACATTGTCACTTCTTACTGAACAAATCACGTTTCTTGTTTCGTTAATAATTTCTTGTTAATTGCTGCTTCTTCACAAGTTTGTTCCAATGTGTATAAAGACACCACAATAATTATTCTTGGTTTCAGAATCTAGTTTTGTACTCATCTGTTTTGAATTTACCATATCTTTAAAATGTTTGCCGAGTTGTTGTGTTCTAATTTCCGATCTACGTTGATTTTTCAGTTGGGGACATGAATATTTTTCAGTAGTGAATAGTCAATTATTAGTAACTCATTTTTGTTCCATTGCATAGCTGTGGTCTTGCCTTTTCTTTTATTGTATGTCATCATCTTCCATTTAAATACATATCTACAGGTTTTTGGCTTGTTCAGTTTATCGTGACATCAGAAATGCTGGCTGTGTTGTTGTTTTTAGTGTTCATATGTGCGCTTGTGTTTTTTCATCTTGCTTTTTGTTTCAAACACACACAGTAGTGCTTTTCACATATTATCTATAATTTTCTTTAAAAACAGAAGTATTGACAATGTTTCAATGTCACTTTGTAGTAGCTTTATAATTTCATTTTTTGAGTCCATAAAGATTGGCCCTTTTGCCACATAAACAGCTGTGGCACGTCCACAGAAAATCATCACTGATGAATTTCAGATTTACTTTTACGCACTTTTCATGTAACTAGAAGCTGCACTTTAAACTAACATTAAAATAAAACAAATGTGTTCTTTGTTTGGAAAATGTAGCGTCCTTGATATAGGCAAATTGGACAGATGTCAGCATACCAGACACAGAATGCATCCAAAATTATGAAGGAAAAAAATTTGTGTGTAAAATGATAAATGAAATCATTCCAAACAGGGAGAGAGCGAACAGCAAAATTCCATGTACCGGTATGGGACCAGTCTCAGCAGCAGAAGAAGCAGCATCATCAAAAGCAGCAGAATCATCAGTGGCAGGACCAACAGCTGAAACATCACCACATGCAGCAGAAACTGTTGCCCATCCTACATGCAACAGAAAGTAAATCCAGCATTTTTTATGGCGAGTAAAACGAGAGAAAAGGATTCATTGAGTGAAACATCTCTTTTGTGTGTTCAGTATGAGTCTTCCACACCTCAAGCAATGCTATCAACTAGTGTATTGGAAAAAGCCACTCCTAACAAACATCATGCAAATGCAGTGGTGAGCAAAAATCAAACTTTGTCTTTATTCCACCAAAATATATATTTAGTCTCAAGAATAAAATAGACCAATTACTAATAAATTTAAAAGACGAGTGTGAAAGTGAGCCTGATATACAGTGTTTCTCAGAACATCATGTTATGAGTGGAATCCACAAGCTACAAATGGAGGACTTTAGCTGCACATTACTGTAGATCTTTTATGAGAAAAGGTGGAGTTGCAATATTTGTAAAAAAAACAATGTAGTGTATAAATCTCTAGGTTTAAGCAAATACTGTGATGAACAGCATTTTTAGATGTATGGTATTGAGTTAACAGCAGATAGTGCGGCAGTTATTGTACTGGCTATTTACAGAGCACCTGCTTGAAATCTGAATGTATTTCCGAGACAAATAGAATCATTTCCGTCCCACCTATGTAGGAAAATTAAATCAACCATTGTTATGGGTGACTTCAATGTGGACTTCTTAACAGAAAATAGAAACAAAATAGACTTTTAACACCTGATGTTCTGTTATAACTTAGTACCAGTGGTGGACACTCCAACTAGAGTAACAGCTGGTTCTAGCACTTTAATAGATAATGTATTTGTAGATAAGGATATTTATAATAATTTAACTGTGAAAAATATTATAAATGGCCTCTCTGACCATGAAGAGCAATTCCTCACTCTAAATCAAATAAATGTACAAAGGAAAGAAAATTTCATTTGGAAAAACTTTAGGATTATAAATGAACACACCATTGAAAGCTCAGCAATTACAGCTAGTGGACCGGTCTCCTGTGTATGCTGCAATTGATGTTAACTCAAAAGTTAATATATTTATCAATGAAGTTACAAGTCTCTTTTAAGAAAACTTTCCAAAAAAGTCAGTGAGAGAAAACATGTTAAAAGGAAACAACAGTCAATGTTCAAGAAATTGAAAGAGTTATTAAAGCTCTGAAAAGTAAAAACTCCACCAGGATTGACAATATCCCTAAAAAATTATTAAAATATTGCTGCGGCCATGTTAGTGAAGTCCTTTGCCACATCTTTGATGCATCACTTAAGCAAGGAATAGTTCCTGAGAGGCTAAAGTATGCAGTTGTAAAACTGCTGTATAAGAAGGGAGATAAGACAGATGCTGCTATCAGCCAATATCACTACTGACAAGTTTTTGAAAGGTTTTAGAGAAACTATTGCATGCCAGGATAGTCAAGCATCTCAGGTATCAAAATATCCTCAGCGAAAGTCACTTTGGATTTCAGAAAGGTTTGTCAATAGAAGATGCAATATTTTCATTTGCTGGCAAAGCCTTGGAATCTATCAACAAAAAACTAAAGGTGGTTGGGATTTTTTGTGACCTAACAAAAGCATTTGACGATGTCAGCCACCAGATTCTTTTACAAAAAGCTGCACATCTCGGTATAAGTGGTTCATCAGGGAAATGGCTTGACTCGTACCTGTCAAACTGGAAACAGAAAGTTGTAGTGGAGAGTCAAAATATAGTCCCATTATCTTCAGAACGGGGTACCATCATATGTGGAGTGCCCCAAGGCTCAGTTCTGGGCTCCCTACTTTTTATTATCTTTACAAATGATCTGCCTCTCTGTACGGAATATTGTAGATTCACCATTTTTGCTGATGTCACTACATTAGTTATTGATAATTCAGTACATAAACTTGAGGAAACAGCAAATAAGTTTTTAAGTGAAACAGTGAACTGGTTTAATATTAATGATCTTTCTTTAAAAATTGCACTAAAACAAACTACGTTCAGTTCCACACAACATTCAAAGATGAAGAAATAGTAGTAAAAATAGGTGAGCAGGTGATAACCAGGGTTGATACCTCAAATAACTTAGGCTCATATTGACAGCAAACTGAACTGGTCAAGCTACATCCTGGATCTATGCAAAAGATTGAGTTCAGCAACTTACATATTATGCATTGTTTCTTCTTATAGAAGTATGGAAACCATGAAATCAGCCTATTATGGTTATTTTCATGCCATTATGGCATATGGAATTATATTTTGTGGTAATCAGTCACTGGCTAAAAAGTAGTGTGCAGAAAAAAGAGCCGTAAGAGTCATGTGTGGAGTCCATCCTAGAGCCACATGGACAAATCTTTTTAAGAATTTGGAATCCTTACATCCACTGGGCAATATACATTCTCTTTTATGTGCTTCATAACGAAAGAAAACCTCATTTTTAAAGTGAATAGTGAGTATCATAGTTATGAGACGAGAAGAAAATATGATAACCACTATGAACAGTCAAATGTAAGTATGGCACAGAAAGGAGTCCATTTCAATGGCTGTAAGATTTTTAACGCCCTCCCTTCAAGAATGAAATGTTTGGTAGAAGATGAGCTCTTGGTTAAAAACCTTTAAGACAGTTCCTATTAGAAGGATCATTTTATATGACAGAAGAGTACCTGAACTACAGTGTTTGGCATTTTTGTATTGTTAAATGCAAATGTGTGCCCAAATCTACATTTGTAATCCTGACTATTGTGTATTATAAACACATATTTTGCAATATTCATTTTCCGTAACACTTATTATTTTGTAATATTTATCTCTCAAAATTGATTTTCTGTAGTAGAACCTAAGTTACTGTTTACAAAAGGCAGCCAAGATGAAGCCGAAGACACGTAGCCAACAAGAAGCATGGAGGACCGGAAAAAGAAACACAGTGAGTGAATGAAAGACGTTTGGGCAGCAAGGAAGGCAGCAAAAGGAATTGGGCCATGTAGTTTAGTCCAACTGCACTCTTTAAAAGCAAAACATCAATAATAATAAGAAGAATATATGTGCTACCATAGATTTCTGACACATTCCATATCCTGTGATACAGTCACAACATGGATCACTGGAACAAGAAATAAATATAAATGAAGCACAAAACACCTTTCGTCACTCGCTTTTCACATTCCCTGCACAAAGGACTGCTTATTTTTTGCCTTTTTAGAGAGAGTGAAGGAACAACTTTTTTGAAATTCCGTCAAGTCTCCATGAGCTTTTGTTTCTTAGAATTTTTATAACGGCTTTAATTTCAGTGACGAATATTGGTGCTACTTCTAGTTGCTTAAAGTTTTGTGGAATGACATTTTTAATATATCCTCTTGCTTCTTCAACTGAATCATTTCATCCTATATTTACTGCTACATTTTGATAGTGATTGTTAAAAGAACTTGCAACTTATGAATTATCTGCCACAACACTATCATTTAATTTAATTGCTATGGAATCTTATACACTGACTGGCTGTCCCACCTCCCATTTGACAATATGCCACATACTTTTAATCTTATTACCTGAATTATTTAGTTTTGCCAGGACACGCATACTTCTGGAACTTTTTATGACTTTCTTTAAAATAGTACAGTACTGTCGTAGTACGCAAGTAAACTCAGATCTTGACTTACTCTTGCCTTTACATAAGTTTCTCTCTTCCTCTTACACAAGATTTTAATTCCATTAGCTATTCAAGGCTTACTTCTTTTTCAAAATGGATCTTCTGAATACCTTTTTAAAAAAGAAACTTTCAAATATTGTCACAAATTTACATAAAAGGGTGAATATTGTCAGATGTTGAGTGATCACTCTGAAGGCCACAGAGACAATGCATAGTGGTGTGACAATATGAGAGAAGGAAAGTTGCTACTCACCATATAGCAGAGATGCTGAGCCGCGATAGGCACAATAAAAAGACTCACACAATCGTAGCTTTCGGCCATTAAGGCCTTTGTCAGCAGTAGACACACATATACACACGCACACGAACACACACATACACACTCACTCACGCAAGCGCAACTTGCACACACATCTGCAGTCCCAGAGAGCTGAAACTACTGGTAGTTTCAGCTCCCTACATTTAAACCCAATAATTTGACTGATCAACTTCTTCCATATCTTGGTTGTTCTGTACAATCTTAATCTGCTCACATTTTGACTGTGTGGATATGAACTGCTTCATGTAAGTCTTAGATATGTTTAGATTCAACCCATTTAGCTGAAATCAAATTCCTAAGGTACTGATCACAGATTTGGGAATTTTTTCCGAATGGTTTATGACCTGACTAAAATACACAAGGAGGAAACACGCCTAGGATCTATCATTAACACCACTGAATCAGTGACATCTTCATAGTCTAGTTACACCAAGAATGGATCATTACACATACCCCATAAAGAATACATATGATTTTACCAGCCAAATTAAGAATCTGTGCCTTAGAGAAAGTGATATTATGGTCAGTTTTGATGTGTTCACATCATTCATGTGTTCCCAACAAAGGCTCAATAGATCTGCTCACCAAATTCTTTTATATCACAGTGGTGGATCTACTGAAGCACACCCTGAGTACTTCAATTCGACAGATGGTTTTCCAATGGGGTGTCATTTAGCCCCAACTATAGCTAACCTGTTCATGGAACAATTTGAGGACATGCCTTGGACACAGTGCCTGCAAAAGTCAAGTTGGGTTTACCACTTTCTCAATGACACATTCAGTGTCTGATAAAATGGGTATGAAAAAGTGGGAAAGTTGTGGGTCTGCCTCATTAGTATCCCTTATATCACATTTACAATGCGAGATTGAAAGAGATGAATCCTGCCCTTCTGTAACCCTTAATTCACTAGGTGTGGTCTCTAGGATCACACAAAAATTTTTGAATTTGCTCTCGAAAGCCAGTTGTGGTGGAATGCTTCTATACTCCCCCTACCCTCCTTAAATTGACAAGCATATGACGTTTTGTTGTCGGCTGCATTATCGCCTTATGTGTTTATTGTTGACACTTGTTACTGACAGGTGTTGAGTCTCCTAGACCACGCCTCATGAACTACGTACCTGTTTTCTTCAGTACAGTACTCAAAATATGTTCACATGAATTTGTTGGTTTTAACTTTCCCAAGTTTGATGAAATTGTTAGCTGGTCTATGAAAGAAGACATCAGTGGTATAAATCAAGAAATAAACAAAAAGACAAAGATTTAACATTAGTCTGCGATCACAGTTATATGCTATCGAACAAGAGTATTATTCAGAGATAGAACTTCAGGAAAGTTGTGATGGGGATCTGTCGGTTTCACCAATGAAATACTTAAAGTGTCTGTTAAAATTGAATGTGTTCTGACTGGTGATAAGAAAAATGTAGTTCCCAGTAATTCATGTGAATTTGACAGAGTTCCTTTTTGTAGCTATTGCATGGAATCTTTATGCACAAATTTAAACTCTGGAGTTAAGTTCTATATGGAAATTTATTTGCTACAGAGATTGTATAATTTTTCAGAATGTAAAATTCAGTACTCTAACAGTCTATTTACATTACTATTTAAAATAACCACACAAAATCATGTGCTTTTGTGTGATAAGTAGTAAAATACTGCACACTCTGTTTAGTGCAATAAAATAAACTAGAAGCAATTAAACAACACTTAACTAATTGTGAAAATAAATGTTATATAGCATAAATTAAAAATCTCACGATTTTTGCCTTAAATCTCAGTTTAAACATAGGAATCCAAGAGACTCCACCTCTTGATATATGTTACAGAAAAGTCACCTCACGAGTTGAGGGTTAAAATCTTCCGGTGAAAAACCCAAAAGTTGTCTTAGTCACAGTGTACACAGGACACCAACTCATATTGATATCTGCGCACTTCCAGCCATCATCACCTTATCCAAGGAAGCACTGTTCCAAAGATCTTAGTTCTTCTGCAGAAGCGCCTCTGATGCTGAAAAATTGCCACAAGAACTGAACCACCTACAATGTCATCTGTGATAATGGTTATCCTGCTCTCACAGAGTGTGTCCACTGGGAAGTCTAATTGTGCAGTAAGGGACAAGCAGACAGCACTGCAAAAACTCAAGTGCAGTCCTTCAGCAGACAACTTGGGAGCTTTTCAGATAGTATGAGCGAAAGGCCACTGGACAGTGAAGGAGGACAAGAAGTGATCATGACAAAAGTTTGTGAAGTTCATTAACCAGTCAACTTCTGCCACTGTAGTATGGGAATCAGTAAGGAAGATCTCTAGGAAAAGGATGTAATGTTCATTGGCTGACATACAGACAAAGGAATCGACCTGCCAGCGCTTTTGTTTGGTCTCATCATCTTTCTTTTTAGATATATTGTTGTAAATACACATTCGAGAAGTTATGCTCGAATTAAATAACAGACATGTACTTATATCGTACTGTACTAGCTGTTCTGGAGTAAACATACATTTATATATGTATTTTCAGTTTTTCTATGTCAATTTTAATTGTTAATTAATCAAAAAATGATTCTAAACAATGCCAAGGATTGTTCGGGATTTTTAAGAAAGTATAAATAGTTACAGCCATGTTGGCAAATGGGGTGAGTACTTTGAGTGTATTTGGATAGAAAGCATGTAGCTTGTTGACCATGATTTATTTCATTATTGTAAGTATGTTAAAACTTATTTCAGATTTGTCAAGATGCTTTTATTTACTTTGAGATTGTAATAAATCTTCAGTGAAAACATTATACTAGATTAATTATTTTTAAAAAACCTTATAGTAGTTTTTTTTTACAATAGCTGTTTTCCAGGAGTTACTAGTATTTTGTTTCAGAATTAATTTGCTTGTTAAATTATTATTCCATTTTTTCGAAAACTGAAAAATGAAGAAAGTGAGTAACACTACAAAGGACTTAATGGTGCTTACGTGAGAATGCAACTTGGAGAACCAACTGTAAGTACAAAACTTATTTGAATTTTTACTTTTGGAAATTGATTTTTCATCTGCATTGTCATTATGGAGGATAATAGGGAGGTTAACAACCGTAGGGAAGTTGACGATAATGGGGAGGTTAATAGAAGCATGCAAAATAGCATACATATTACTGATAATGATGTAGTTAATTGGGACAATGAAATTGGAAAGAATAGTGACCACAGTAGTGTATGTTCACCCTTTCTTGGATTTGAACCTAACGTATCAGCCTTGGATATGTTAGTTCAGCTTATGGAAGAACAAAAATGGTCAAATGATGAGTATAGAATCACTCTTTATCAAAAGCTTGATTCGAGCGATAAAAAATTAGACAAACAAGGAACCCAGATTTGCGAGACAAAAGAGAGTTTAGAAAAATGCTGGGAAAAAGAAGACGAAAATTTCAGGGGAAATTGTCACCTTGAAACAGGAATACCAAAAATTCGAAGAGAGACTAGATTCCGTGGAAAATTTCGAAAAAGTTGCTACTGTAGAGGTGTTACAAATGAAAAAGCTCAACAAAGATTTTGTAAAGAAATTCACAGTAACAGACCAAAACATACAAAATTTCACTAAAATCACAAATGAGAATTTCGCAGAATTAGAAGAAGATGTAGGCACTTGTTTAGGAAAAATTTCGAACTTCAAATCTAAATTTCAAGAAATCGAAGATTCTGTTGCTGTGAAATCTTTCTGTAGTTATAGTCTCCATTGTGGAACAATGTTAACATAAAAACATTTTCAGGGGAGGGTAATATACATCCAGTTGATTTCATGTACCGAATAAAAGATAACTTCACTGATAAAATGAGCGATAGTTTGAAAATTAAATTTTTTAAAAAGTTTTAGGATGGGGCGGCTTTGTCGTGGGTGAACCAGTCAATCAAACCAGAAATGTTGTTTAATGAGGTAGAATGAGATTTCATGAACAAATTCTGGTCAGAAACTAAATAAGCGAGAATTAAGTCAGAATTTTTGAATGGGCCAAATTTCAAACCGGTAGTGGACACATGACAATATTTTGTGAACAATTACACTTTGGTGCATCTTGATAAACCACTGGACGAGATGATCCAGATAGATTCTTTAAAAATGTAGATTGTCAAACAGGGTACAGTGCAGTCTTGTCTATGAACCTGATGATACAATTGAACCATTTCTTAGATATATAGATAAATTAAATTTAGCATAGGAGAGAAATGATAAATATAATGACAGACCTGATGATAGCAGGAATAACAATAACAGAGCTTTCAATGATCATTTTAATAGCAGATTCAGAAATGACGACAGAAGAAATGGGGAGAGGAATGATAGGCAGAGACCAGAGAACAGGAATTTCGAACCAAGAAATAGGCAGTGGGGACAAAATCAGAGAAACATTAGATAATTTTGAAAATAGAAGAAATGGTCCAGTAAACTAAGACCTGCCTCTTTCGGAGCCTGGCGAAATGGGGCAAATAGACATGGAAATTACAATCAGGCACATTGTAGTAAGTTCAGAAGGGGAAGGGGCAGAACTAATAGAACATACCAAAATTTTGTACCCAGAAAACAACCTGAACTGAATAGAATGAAGTTTGATAGGGAATTTTGGGAAATTTTTTTATCTGAAAACAAAGATGAACAAAAAAGTAAAGAATCTGAATTTGAATTAGAAGAAAACACTTTGACAAATTTCTTTAACAGTAGTAATGCAGTAGTAGTTGTTGATAGTAATGAGAACAGATCTGATGATTATGGTTTAGTGAGAATGTTGAGCGACTGTGAAATGAGTGAAAAAGCTGATACTGGTGCTGTATGTGTGAAAGCTGAAGTTCATGTGCCTGGCAATGGAAATGAGAATGACAGAGTAATTCCAGATGAAATTGCAGTAGATAACAGACAGGAAAATGAGGATGTGGTAGAACAGAGTAGTCACAGTGTTGAGGAAATGTGTGAAGAGAGAAATGAGTTTGGTGTTGAAAATAATATTAAGTGTGATCAGAATGTTTCAGATGATGATATGTTACTTACAGAATTAGATGGAATGGTATATGTAGAAGTTAAAATTAATGATTTGATTCTGAACAATTCTGGAAATTCTGGTGTGTGTGTGTGAGTAATGAGTAAGAAACTAGTAGAGCAGTGCCTAATAGATTAATGTTACCAGTTGATGTTAGTGATGTTGTGTCCAAATGTGTTTGTGAAAATGGAAAAGAAGATCTAGTTAGTGATAGAGTACTAAGTGTAGTCAATGACTATAGAGGCAAATGTCAGTACGGTGATCAAAAGTGTAAGGTCTTAAGTCAAATTTGCCAAAGTGTGTACTCAGATAATACAGTTGCTACGAAAAACTTGGAACTGTTACCTAAAAGTAATTCAATCAGTGAATGTGTACAAGTAGTGGAGGAAGGGAATGTGTGTGTTGAAATCAGTGGCTTGCAGACAGATTTTAGGGAGCTTTGCAAAAACAATTACCTAGTTAATGAAAGTACCACAAAACTGAATAAACAACCAGCAAATAGGAAACTTTTGTGTTGAAGAACGTATACTCCATGCCACACATACAAATCCGTGTTGTACACCTTGTCATGCCACACTATGAATATACTGACCCAATAATAATAAAAACACTAATTGAAAGAAAATTACAACTCATAAAAAGCTTGATAAATGTTTGCTGCTTTTTGCAAATCCGAACACTGAGAAGTGAGAACTCAGATAACTTAACACATTTGAAGCTCATACTGTAAAATATTTTTTTGTAGTTTATATTCATATTTCTTTTATGTGTGAATATTAGCATATTTTTACCTATATTTTGTCTATTTATAGAGTGGGGGTTGAAAAGAGTATATTTGAACATTTGTGTATGCTTTTACCTGGCACAGAATGGGGGTTGTTTGACTTTTATGTAGGACCATTTGAATTTGTTGTTATTTGGAGGAATGTGACACAGCTGATATTGTGCAGACAACCTTGATCAACTGTTGAGCATCAGAATATTTGTTCTCTGATATTTGACACACCATTGGAATTTTATCTGTTATGCATCTCACTTTACACAGTCAAGATCATACTGTATACTTTAGCAAACTCTACGGTGAGTACTTTAACCCAGTGAAAGCGAAATAACCAATAAGAGGAAATTTATTTGCATTTTTGTTATCACTGAATGTCTGAATCTTTTTTTAAATTCTTATGTCCATCATAAATTATGAATTAAATAGTGATTTGAGGAGTTGAAATAGTTGAGAATACATTCTGTGCACTGTATAGTCAAGGCAAAATCTGGGGGTGAACATCCTCTCAGAAACATTTTTCAGTAGTTTTGTGATGAAATTTAACAGGTATGGGAACTTTCATAGATATACCATGTGGTATATGGTGCCTAACCCCAGCCAGTGACTCCATATTTATTTCCTGGAATCACTCCCCTTTTACTCTCCTATCTTGTTAGTAGAGCAGTTGGGATCCTTCTACTATCCTAGAGTATACAGTGTGCAATTTGTAAGACACAAGACTATATCTTGATCCGGCAATTAATTTAGAGTGTGGAAGAACAAAACAACACAAATTTCAAATTTTTTAGCAACCTGTATTTTCAAAGTGATATCCATTTTTCTTATTAAGATTCGTCACGTAGTGATTTGCGACTGTGTACCAGTAAAATATGAACAGAGTAATTTAGTACATGGTCCTACAATGAGAAGGAAAGGATTTATTACATGAAACTTTCAATGAAAAAAAAAAATTAAAAATTAAAAAAAAAAAAATTGATGCGACACTGTTTGTGTGGTATGGATATTAAATATCTGACAAATGATGTTCAAAAATATTGTGCGATTCTATCAAAGCTATGAATTCTAATGAAACATGTAGTGACAAGCATAACAATTGTGTGAGGATAGTAGAACAGATGCTATTTCAAATGATGACAAACTCAAATCATTCTAACAAAATGTTCCTCAGAAGGTTGCAAGATCTTTTTGCAATTTGAGGGCGGCGAACCCAAGGCTCCGAGCTGGTGTGACTCTTTCCTTTTCAAGTCACATCTTACTTTTCTGTACAAGCTCACTCTCTTCCATTTTATGATTTGGACAAATAGTTAGAGACTGGATGCCAAAAGGAACTGGTGCACGTATCTCATATTAAGCCAGCTACCTTTTTCTGGTTATCTGGAGATGAGTACAAACTTTGGGCAGGTTTAATAATGTGTAGTTTAATAATACAACCAGAGTATAAATTTTGAGGAGAGTTGTTGTAATATTTCCTTATGATGTCTGTGCAGTTATAATGAGGTTCTGTTACTTTACATTTTAGGTGTGATACCCTCACTATGCTGATAATGTTATACTCTCATTGTGCTGATTGTTTTGTGAACAGTTGAGAAAATGTTTAGAGTTGGTGTGAAGTTTACTTAAGATATCTGTGCTGTTATAGTGCCATTCTATCACTTTACAACTGAGATGTGATTACAATTAGGTTAGACTGTTTGTAGTCTTATATATGTGTTCTCATTTGGTCTGTCCTGTTACTGTACTTATTATGTGAAAGTCATTGGATAGACGCTGATTTACTATCAAGTATGAAAATACTCTGTGTCATCATCTTGTCCTTAACAAGTATTAGATCTACTGTGTAATTGACAAAGGAACATTTATCAGAAAGAAATTTATATGTTTGTATTACTTCTGTAATCCATCTGTGGAGCATGAAGAAAATGGAATTTTATGTTGGAGATAGTGATTGGGACAGAAGTGTTTTTGATTCCCAGGATTTGCAATCCACACAGTTTTAATCATGTTATTTCTACCGCTTCAGTGACCATTATGATCAACCACTGGTAGTCTTATTTAATTATCCTATTGCCATCTTAGTACTATAAGATAGGGATGATGTTTGCTACATGTCTGGTACCTGTATAAGTCATGCTATCTCCTTAGTATAGATACATGGTGTTCTTTGTCACAATTTCTACACAAATCTGAAAAAACAGTTCAGATATCAACTTCATGTGATACAAAATGTTTGAGTTAGGTACTGTTCAATACTGCTGTATGTTACAGCAAGTCAATGCTTTTCAAAATATACAAATGTTAGCTTACAATCTGATTCTTAATGAAAACTGCTTAAATTTCTCCAATATCTTATTGAAAATACTCTGATGACCACTAACAATTCATATGTAATGAGTAGCAAAGGAAAAACTAAGGATTGAGGATTCGTATTCATGGTATAGTTGTGGTTCTTGCAGACATCTACTTTCAACTGAAGTCTAGTTGATTCATTAATATGTAACTGATGAGGAAACATATATTTATCATACCTTTAGAATGGCTGAACTAACCATTTTACTCCTAATATTAACCCATTCATATGTAACCACTGGTACTTTACTCTTTGCCTTAACCTATGTTTGAATTTACCTTATCTGTGCCCAATTTTATTTACTGTCTGATCTGACATTGCTACATCATGTCTAATGTGGTGTCGATCAACGGTAAGTCTGTCAACTGGTTATTGAGCAGTATATAATCTGGAAGTGTCCTGCTGGTACTTAATTTACCAATGTAAATCTGATTCAATGGTGGCATGTGGCCATGGTGGCTCTCAGTCTCTACAAGAAGAGGCTGAAAAATTTGGGATGACGACTTTCAAGCTACAAGAACAAGGTGCCTTTGACAGTTATTGGGGGCAAATCCCTTTATTCATCCTTGTGGTTTCCTGACTCGAAATGTTCATGTCGGTTCAGTTGCCCTCAAGTCTGATTTTGACTTGTAAAGAAATGAGGAAGTTTGGTCCCACAAGTGGTACAGTTATTATATCTATGTGCATTTCGGAACAGTTGAAAACTGACATAATTTTTCCATGAAAATAGAAGTCTGAAAGGCTAATAATTACAGTTTCTAGTAAATTGCTAGACAACTACCTTTACATGATACGATGCACACTATAATCATCTGTTTAATCTGGTTTATCTAGACTTAATACAATTATATACTGTTACATGCAATATAATCCTTTATAATCACCTATTGTCAAAGTATTCTCAAACTTATGAGTGTTTATTCATATGCACTGCTGTTTAAAATATCTTCTACCTCTACTTAACACAATGATATACCGTACTGTCATGTGCAACATGGTTCTCAGTAACCACTTGATATCAATGCTCTATTCCTTTCAAAAGAAATATATTTACTTCAATTAGATCTACAACTTACAGGCACAAAATTAGAACTAGTGATGTACTGACATATATTATACCATGATGTGCTATCACATGCAACCTAATTTTCTGTAATCATTCATTGTCCAAGAGGTTAACTGCTTTCTTGTGGCATACAGCCTACCCCAGTTATTATTAACAGCAATATCATAACTATAATTGATTCTATCACTCTGCTAATGACTGTTTATTTATACGTACTGCCACTATATATAGAGTCTTGGCCTTATATAAAATTTTGTAACATTATAAACAAATGAAATATATCCTTGAACTTAATGTAAGACTTATATATGCCTTGTCAATTGGAAAGAGTACTTATATATCACTTGGCTGAGAATCCAGTAGATTTAATTTTATATCTCAAACCTGCCTCCTGCTTAATTTTGAAAGTGTAACAAAAATTTCTTTTGTCATTATCATACTTGACTCTCTGGTGTTTAGCAAATATTTTGATGCATATGAAAGTACTTCACATAATGTGAACATTGTAACACTTGGATGATCTGTCCAATGAGGCGGTTAACTTTGTCTATTTATTGATATGAGATATGCTGTAATTCGATGCATTTGGCTACCTTATTTCCATATTTTCATGTTTATGTAATAATTTATGCTTGAGCAGCAACAGATATCAGAGGAACACAGTAATTCTGTACCTCGCTTTAGTATTTTCATGTTTACGTCTCAGATATACCACAGGTTTCAATATTTCATGTTTATGTAAGTGATTATGTTTGATCAAACCCACATACTAGAGGAACTGCTTGTAAGTCGGCTGGTAGGATCTAGCATTTGTACTTGGGTTAACCAATACAGCATTATATATGTCATTTACTCTGTCCTGCAGAATGCTAATTGTTCAACATCTATGGATCAGTCAATAGGGAGTGTTGGGGTTAATTTTCGGGGACTGCGAAGGTGAAGCTGTGGCAAGTCCACTCTGCACGGAATGCCGAACACTCTTCTCCCTCCGGCACCACAGTGAAGTACTGGAACAGTGGGGGTCATGAGTAGGAGGGGTAGGGGAGTTTCCTGTCTTTGGGGTCTGTCATCTTTTCTTCTCCAACTCCACCACTCCGAACCTTCTATTTCATTTCTTACTTCTCATTAGAGTACCAAGCTATCCTTCCCTCTGTCCACATGAATATGTCTCTATTGCTGAGACGCTTCTAATTTACTGTGTCAACTTTATTAAGTGACTAAAACCTATTTTATAAGAGGATCCGGGGAACAATCTAGCATTTCTGCATTATTAGATGTAACTATGCTCTGTCATACTATATTATTTATTTATGTCTGATTTTGTTGAATGTTGTCACCCAAATGGTAAACATTTACTTATGTATTTACTGTGCTATATACTAGTATCTGAATCTTCTATTTCATTTCTTACTTCTCATTAGAGTACCAAGCTATCCTTGCCTCTGTCTACATACATATGTCCTTATAGCTGAGACTCTTCTCATTTACCATGTCAGCCTATTAAATGACTAAAGTCTATTTTATAGGAGGAACCAGGAATCAAGCTAACATTTCTGTGTTATTAGATGTAACTATGCTCTGACATATTATATTATTAATTTATGTCTGATTTTGTTGTATGCTGTCACCCAAATGCTAAACATTTACTTATGTATTTACTTTGCTATATACCAGCACTCGAAGTTGTGAATACTTACTTATGTACAAACATGCTCTGTTAATATATACACTCCTGGAAATTGAATTCATTGTCCCAGGAAGGGGAAACTTTATTGACACATTCCTGGGGTCAGATACATCACATGATCACACTGACAGAACCACAGGCACATAGACACAGGCAACAGAGCATGCACAATGTCGGCATTAGTATAGTGTATATCCACCTTTCGCAGCAATGCAGGCCACTATTCTCCCATGGAGACGATCGTAGAGATGCTGGATGTAGTCCTGTGGAACGGCTTGCCACGCCATTTCCACCTGGCGCCTCAGTTGGACCAGCGTTCGTGCTGGACGTGCAGACCGCGTGAGACGATGCTTCATCCAGTCCCAAACATGCTCAATGGGGGACAGATCCGGAGATCTTGCTGGCCAGGGTAGTTGACTTACACCTTCTAGAGCACGTTGGGTGGCACGGGATACATGCGGACGTGCATTGTCCTGTTGGAACAGCAAGTTCCCTTGCCGGTCTAGGAATGGTAGAATGATGGGTTCGATGACGGTTTGGATGAATCGTGCACTATTCAGTGTCCCCTCGATGATCACCAGTGGTGTACGGCCAGTGTAGGAGATCGCTCCCCACACCATGATACCGGGTGTTGGCCCTGTGTGCCTCGGTCGTATGCAGTCCTGATTGTGGCGCTCACCGGCACGGCGCCAAACACGCATACGACCATCATTGGCACCAAGGCAGAAGCGACTCTCATCGCTGAAGACGACACGTCTCCATTCGTCCCTCCATTCACGCCTGTCGCGACACCACTGGAGGCGGGCTGCACGATGTTGGGGCGTGAGCGGAAGACGGCCTAACGGTGTGCGGGACCGTAGCCCAGCTTCATGGAGACGGTTGCGAATGGTCCTCGCCGATACCCCAGGAGCAACAGTGTCCCTAATTTGCTGGGAAGTGGCGGTGCGGTCCCCTACGGCACTGCGTAGGATCCTACGGTCTTGGCGTGCATCCGTGCGTCGCTGCGGTCCGGTCCCAGGTCGACAGGCACGTGCACCTTCCGCCGACCACTGGCGACAACATCGATGTACTGTGGAGACCTCACGCCCCACGTGTTGAGCAATTCGGCGGTACGTCCACCCGGCCTCCCACATGCCCACTATACGCCCTCGCTCAAAGTCCGTCAACTGCACATACGGTTCACGTCCACGCTGTCGCGGCATGCTACCAGTGTTAAAGACTGCGATGGAGCTCCGTATGCCACGGCAAACTGGCTGACACTGACGGCGGCGGTGCACAAATGCTGCGCAGCTAGCGCCATTCGACGGCCAACACTGCGGTTCCTGGTGTGTCCGCTGTGCCGTGCGTGTGATCATTGCTTGTACAGCCCTCTCGCAGTGTCCGGAGCAAGTATGTTGGGTCTGACACACCGGTGTCAATGTGTTCTTTTTTCCATTTCCAGGAGTGTATAATCGTGAGGAATGACTCACCTACTACACTCTGTACTACCATGCATAATGTTTGTTAAACATTGTGAGGAATGGCTCACTTACTAATGTTTGTTAATTATCATGAGGAATGGTACACTTACTAATGTTTGCAATTATCATGAGGAATGGCTCACTTACTACACTCAGTATTACCATGCATAATGTTTTTTTTAATTATCGTGAGGAATGGCTCACTTACTATATTCAGTATTACCATGCATAATGTTTTTTTTAATTATCGTGGGGAATGGCTCACTTACTATACTCAATATTACCATGCATAATGTTTTTTAATTTTCATGAGGAATGGCTCACTTACTAATGTTTGTTAATTATTGTGAGGAATAGCTCACTTACTATACTCAACATTACCAGGTATAATGTTTTTTTTTTTAATTATCGTGGGGAATGGCTTACTTACTATACTCAATATTATCATGCATAAGGTTTTTTTTTTTTTTTTTTTTTTTTACTTATCATGAGGAATGGCTCACTTACTAATGTTTGTTAATTATCGTGAGGAATGGCTCACTTACTATACTCAGTATTACCATGCATACACTCTATCACATAACTATATTCAATGACTGTTGTGGGATATGATACCACTATATGTTAACACATACTGCAAAGGAAGAGGCAATAACCGTACTTCCGTAAATATTCATAAAAAATAATCATTATATGTTTTGTAAAGACTGAAATGAAGCATCACAAGCGTCTTGACAAATGAAAAATGGAAAGATTGGACACTGGTCAGACATTCCATTCTATGCATGTAGGATTAATTATGCTAGCTGTTGAGGAACTATACTCCAAGAATTTAATTGTACTATATGATAATAATATATTTAGTTATTCAATACCGTATGTAAATTTCAATTTAAACTGCAGAGAATAGTAACATAGCACTTGAAAAATTTTGTACTAGTATGATTTTAGTGATATGTTATCAAAGAACAAGTTAAATTTGCAATATGAGATTTAAGACATGAAATGTTTAAGTATGAACAGTTGGAATTTCGCTGAATTGAACTATTCTATTCAAAACAATCATTTACATAATATATATGAAGGTCATAAGGAGTGGAGTATGAGCCACATTTCAGGTTTTCGCAACGAAGAACTTCTGATGAGCAGAGATCTACAGTGTACTTCAGTTCAGTGCTCTTCATTGCACATAGAGGAGACTGACCTCTTTGTTATATTATGGTCTAATACTAGGTGTACTTGCCAAAGATAAGAGCTGGCTAAATACAATCTAATATTGTACTGAGTACTAATATTTTGTTTAATCTAGTTGAATCTCATACAAAATAATTTATGATAATCTTACATATTTGGTTGCTCATGTCTTTCGTAAACTGTTTGTTCATCCAATTGATTGTAAAATGAGTACTGTTACGTACAACTGTCAGAAAAGGTTTTGTTCAACTTTCCATTGCACAAAATCCTTTTGGGGCTTGCTGAAATGTAACAGTCTAATTGAAATCCATTTAAACACATAAATTTTAACCATAAACAGTAATTTCTGACACAGAGGTGTATGGAAATATGTACTTGTGGAAAAGTTACAAAGAAAATAATTATGGAATCTTAATTAAACTAATGTGTAGAAGCTCTGTAAATTAAGGGAACAATTCCCATGAAGGGAGCCTCTAGTAATTAATAAAAAATGTAAATCTATTGTTGTAAATACATATTCGAGAAGTTATGCTCGAATAAAATAACATACATGTACTTATATCATACTGTATTAGCAGTTTTGGAGTAAACATACATTTATATATGTATTTTCAGTTTTTCTATGTCAATTTTGATTGTTAATTAATCAAAAAATGATGCTAAGCAATGCCGAGGGTTGTTTGGGATTTTTAAGAAAGTACAAATAGTTACAGCCACGTTGGCAAATGGGGTCAGTACTTTTAGTGAATTTTGACAAAGCATGTAGCTTGTTGACCATGATTTATTTCAATATTGTAAATATGTTACAACTTATTTCAGATATTTTTTTTACTTTTATTTACTTTGAGATTATAATAAAAGTTCAGTGGAAACACTATACTAGATTAATTATTTAAAAAAAAAAAAGAAAAAAAAACTGTTTTCCAGGACTTCTGATGCGACGGATTGCCAGCTATAATGAGTAAATTAACACATAGAACGTTATAAGATACAGTACCGTTGCTCTAGCCAATTGTGTAGGAAATATGCTAAAGCAGATGTTCAACTCTCTCTCTCTCTCTCTCTCTCTCTCTCCTTTTTTTTTTTTACTCTGGAATCTAGAAATTTCATAAGCCACTTCCGGAGTGGCTTGAGAAGATCTTGTTCCACTCTTGGCAACCTAATCCTAGTCGAGGTGGCTATACAGAAGGAAAGCAGCATTTACTATCACTCTTTTTCGACCCTGAAAAGGCACGAATGGGGATTTTTTTGGACATCTTCAGATTTTTTCTGCAGTCCTCCCTTTCCAAGCATCATTTTAAGTACAGAGTGAGGAATACTCTTTTTCATAGGCTCCCTAAGGTTCAGGGTATGCCTCACAGGGATGTATGGAGCGCGACTTCGTTCACGATTGCGATCGATAATACACTCCTGGAAATTGAAATAAGAACACCGTGAATTCATTGTCCCAGGAAGGGGAAACTTTATTGACACATTCCTGGGGTCAGATGCATCACATGATCACACTGACAGAACCACAGGCACATAGACACAGGCAACAGAGCATGCACAATGTCGGCACTAGTACAGTGTATATCCACCTTTCGCAGCAATGCAGGCTGCTATTCTCCCATGGAGACGATCGTAGAGATGCTGGATGTAGTCCTGTGGAACGGCTTGCCATGCCATTTCCACCTGGCGCCTCAGTTGGACCAGCGTTCGTGCTGGACGTGCAGACCACGTGAGACGATGCTTCATCCAGTCCCAAACATGCTCAATGGGGGACAGATCCGGAGATCTTGCTGGCCAGGGTAGTTGACTTACACCTTCTAGAGCACGTTGGGTGGCACGGGATACATGCGGACGTGCATTGTCCTGTTGGAACAGCAAGTTCCCTTGCCGGTCTAGGAATGGTAGAATGATGGGTTCGATGACGGTTTGGATGTACCGTGCACTATTCAGTGTCCCCTCGACGATCACCAGTGGTGTACGGCCAGTGTAGGAGATCGCTCCCCACACCATGATGCCGGGTGTTGGCCCTGTGTGCCTCGGTCGTATGCAGTCCTGATTGTGGCGCTCACCGGCACGGCGCCAAACACGCATACGACCATCATTGGCACCAAGGCAGAAGCGACTCTCATCGCTGAAGACGACACGTCTCCATTCGTCCCTCCATTCACGCCTGTGGAGCGTATATCATGCTCAGTGATGAGTCCCGTGAAATGCTCATTGTTTGTATATGATTTCTCTATTTTCTGCTACACTTCTCGTCCCACATTTTCCTCTTGTCAATACACTTGGTGCTTAATAACTGGAAGAATAGCCTGCTAATAATGATTTTTCTCCCACGACAAAACTGGGTGTATTGATTTTAATCTTGATTGTTCTCTCTTTACATACCATGAACAGAGGCTCTGTGATACTGTTTTACATTTTAAGGACACAGTGTGGTTCCTGCATCTCTTATTGGATGGAAAATTGTCTTGACTGCCACACTCCAGGGAACTAAAAATAAAAGCCCTTGAAGCACTGGATATTGGTGAAATATTTGAAAGGGAAGAACAGGGGTGCAGACAGGTTCTGCTTTCTGCAATTCTATAAGGGTTTTGTGTGGGGATTTTTGGGCACGAGTTAGCTGCTATCACAGCTAAGAAGGTTTATAGCCATCCGCAAGTGATCCACTGTCCTCTCCCTCCATGTTCCTTACTGTCATTGCTGAGAAGGTCCATTATGTGTCTTTGAGGGAAGAGTGGTTGAATGTGATGAACAGCAAGCCATGATCATTAAAAGGGATTATACAGCTGTGGCACACTTTCTTCTATCCAGTTAGAAGTAGGGAAATCTGCATGACATGTCTTTGAAAAAAGACACAGCCCCCATGACACATGGCTTCCTTCTTTGGCTTTGAAGAGCCACACATGTAGTGTGCTGGTTACAGTTCTCGACATTTTAACTGAGTGTAGTTTACACAATGACAGGAGGGTAGATGGTTTATTAACAGACCTGTTCTCAGTTGTAAGTGGCGATGAGATAAATGTATCACGAGTTCTATGATTTTGTGTTTTCCCGACCTTCTGCCTAAGCTAAATTAAGCAATGGAAAAGTCCAGCATGGATTAACAATGTTATGAAATGGACTGCTGCTCACCACATAGAGAAGACACTGAGTCACAGACAGGCACTACTACACTTTTTTAGCTTTTGGCCAAAAGGCCTCTTTCTGAAGCAGCAGACAGAGACAGTGATGATGTGTATGAGGTGTACTTTTGTGAATGTGTGCAGTTTTGTACTTCAGATGAAGGCCTTTTGGCCAAAAGCTATTACGTATAGCACCCTTTTCGTTATGCCTGTATGTGACTCAATGTCTCATGTATATGGTAAGCAGCAATCTATCCTTCTGCCTAAGCTTTCAGGAAAGATATTTTAGTATGTGTAGGAGATGACTGGCTTGTCCAGTTATCATATTAGGGGTCAGCAAACCATCTTCTCTGGGCCTGCTTCTCATAATCTAATATTCCTTCTTCTACTGATATTCACTTTTTTACCGTAAGAGTGACTACATGTGCTAATGTGAGGAAGAGTGTGAATGTGACCTTATGTAACTTTTTAGTATGTCTGCATTTTTTTATGTTGTAACACTAATAACCTCATTTGATAATCACAAGGACATTATCACAGGGGCAGAGTAACCATAATTTTGAGCACTCTAAACAAATAACAACAATATGTTAATACCATATGTTTCATGTGTACCTAAGCTGTGTCTTTTGTATTCATGCTAGTTACTTGCAAAAGTCACAGCAAATTACTGTCACTCTTTCTCTCAGCAAGTATGAGAAAATGAACCACATTGTTGTATATATACAGTGTGTCCCATTTATCTTGACCACCCTAAATAACTGTTTGTCCAGATGCAAATTGCAAAATGCTTCAAGCAAATGTTCTTTAGCCGTCAGGGAGGCATCAATTAGCATGATTGCCTTCATTGCAGCTTTGTTTTTTAGAAAGATATGAACAGCAGTATGACTTTTTTAAATGACACCCTTTATTTTTTATTTGGTAATTCATTTCCTCTCCTAAAGACCTATTCAAAAATGTATCACAGTGTACCATTCACTGAAACAAACTGTTATGAATTACATAACACAACATTGACTTTAAGCCCAGGATCACAACTCATCTACTTGCTGGAATTGTCAGGAAACAAATGAAAACCAAGTAGAAATGTAACACAAAACTGACTTTGACTCTCCTGTACCATTGCCCAGGAGTAGAACATTCAAAGGTGCTCAAAATGGTGACCCTGGACAGCCAAACACTGGTGCAGTCGCTGAATGAAAGAATTGTTTACTGCTTCCAGTGTTGCCTGCTGAAGAGAACTGCAAGCAAGCACGATACGTTCCTGCATGTCCTTTGGAGTTGTTGGAATATTGCAATAGACAACATCTTTAATGCATCCCCAAAGAAAAATGTCCAGAGGATTTAAATCAGGAGAGCTAACAGGCCAAGTAACTGTTCCTCCTTGACCAATCCATCTGGCAGGATACCTTCGGTTCAGAAAACAACATGCACGCAAGGCATTATGTGCTGGACATCCATCATGTTGATACCACATAAGCATTCTGGTTCTTAGCAGCACTTCATCCAGAAGAGGAAGAAGAATTCATCTGAGGAAGTTGGTATACGCTGTGCCGTTTAGACTACCATTGATGAAATAAGGCTCAATAATTGTAGTACCAAGAATTCCACACCAGACATTAACTCTCCATTGATGCTGATGTTCCACCTGTCTAAGCCATAGTGGGTTGTCGCTGGGCTAATAATGCATGTTCCTGTATTTACCTGTCCTTTGTTTGAGAAGGAACGTTCATTGGTAAATAGAACATTGGAGAAGAAGTTCAGGTTGGTGAGGATTTGCTGCTGTGCCCACTGACAGGACTGTACACAATTCTGGAAATCATTCCCATGCAATTCTTGATGTAGGTGTACACTGTAAGGATGGAACTGGTGACATCTAAGAGTACAATGTACACCAGTTTTAGGAATGTCAATCTCTGGAAAATCCAGGACGGAATGAAACAATATTATGAGAAGGAAAGTTACTACTCACCACATAGCGGAGATCCTGAGTTGCATATAGGCACAACAAAAAGACAGTTAAAATTATAGCTTTCGACCATCAAGGCCTTTGGCCTTTGTCAACCACACACACACATGCATACACACTCACACAAACGCAACTCACACACACGACTGCAGTATCAAGCAACTGAAGCAACAATGCGAGCAGCAGCACCAGTGTATGATGGGAGTGGCGACTGGATGAGGGTAAGGAGGAGGCTGGGACAGGGAGGGGGAGGCATAGTATGGGGGCTGGCAGCTGGCAGACAGTGAAGTGCTGCAGGTGGGGAGGGGGGGGGGAAGTATCTGAAAAGGAGAGAAGTAAAGGGGGGGGGGGGGGGGAAGTATCTGAAAAGGAGAGAAGTAAAAAGACTGGGTTTGGTGGTGGAATGATGGCTGTGTAGTGCTTGAATGGGAACAGGGAAGGGACGGGATGGGTGAGGACAGTGACTATCAAATTTTAAGTTCAATTTATATATTATGTAAAGTGATCATGTAACTGCTGTATGTTACAAAAGGACCAGCGGCAGTCTTCAATCAGTTTTGGGTGTCTGTCAGTTTTATCTGCAATGTGATGCAATAAAAAAATATTTTCTGTGTTTCAATTATGCTATTTAATGGTGAATACATTACAAAGTTCCCGTCAAAACTGTAACTGCCTGTAAAACTGAACCCAGACAAAATTTTAAGTGAAGAAATAATGTAACACTGAATTATACATCTCAACTTCTCTTCAACAATCAGTAAGTTAAGTAACTAAAATGTAGCCACTAAAACATTTTAATATGCTGTTTGGAGCAGAAATTTGCTGAAAAAGTCAGGGCAGTCATGCTAACTAAGTTTTGGGCTTCAGGTTTCTACACATCAGAAAAAAATAAAATTCTAAATTATGGATACAACGTTACTGATCAAAAATAACACATACCAGTCAACAAGGTATGTAACAATATGAATGACTCAAAATTGACTAAGTGAGACATCAGCATCAGAAAAAGATAAAGAGTGTAATTTTCATATTTTCATTGTGCAGTAACAGAAACAGTGGTTACATCACGTGACCTTTTTTTATTGTTATTATTATTATTGGTGTGTTACGTGAAACTGTTCAACATGCAAAATCAAAATAAAGAAGTCAATCAATTTTTACACAATTATTACAAAAAATTATTTGATCATTTCATGAAGATTTTTGGCGAAAAAACTGATGTGCTAAGTAATGATTTAAGTAATTAGAATAAAGTCTTGCATGGTAAAATCAAGGCAATGACAAGTAAACTAATTAACAGCTTCGGATAATCAATAAGCAACCTAAATAACAGTGAACTAAACAACAGTTTAGGACAGTCGTGGAAACGACTAGAAGAACCGATGGGACGAGAACTTGACATTATAAACAATGAATTAAAACAATTGAGAAGAGAGATATCAGACCTTAGTAACTGGGTCACAGAACTAAAAAAGGAACTTTCAGTAGGAGGATGGCACAAACAATTGGATGCACAGTTTGGTCTTATCAAAAATAATATTGTAAAAGCAGAATTAGATCAGATACATGAAGTTGAAAAAGTTTGTATTGTAGAAAATATAGTTCTGTGAGAAGAAGGTGAAAATTTAATTTTGAATGTGGATAGGTTGATGTAGTTTGTCAACAAACTGCTACGCATGTCAGAAATGAAGCTGTTTGTACCAACATTGCACCCAATGTTTACACAAATGTTAGCAAAAGTAGAAATAAAATTACCAAAAAGATATTAAAATATAAACAAATTTAGGTAAACAGAAAATTTTAGGTAAATGTATATGGAAACAGTTTTAAAATGAAGATAATGTAGGATTTGTGAACTTAACTGAAACTAGAACGAAAAGTTATTTCAAAAGTAACCACTAAAAAAAAATTATTTGCTTAAAAGAATGATAAAGCTATGAATATTACCATGGAAATCTAAAAGTGTTATGAATTTAAGGAGTACAAGACTGTGTAGTAGCTATGTAGTGTACAGTTATACTATGAAATATTTAAATTCAAGGGGATATTCCTACCAATTTCTATACTTTTCCATGCGTACATGTAATGTCAAGTTGAAATAAGTGCTTCCAAAGAAATTTATCTAAATCTACACCTACATCAATACTCCACAAGCCACCTGACTGTGCGTGGCAGAGGGTACTTTGAGTACCTCTATCGGTTCTCCCTTCTATTCTAGTCTCGTATTGTTCGTGAAAAGAAAGGCTATCGGTATACCTCTGTGTGGGCTCTAATCTCCCTGATTTTATCCTCATGGTCTCTTTGCAAGATATACATAGGAGGAGCAATATACTGCTTGACTCCTCGGTGAAGGTATGTTCTCGAAACTTCAACAAAAGCCCGTATCAAGCTATTGAGCATCTCTCCTGCAGATTCTTCCACTGGAGTTCATCTATCATCTCTGTAACACTTTCACGATTACTAAATGATCCTGTAATGAAGCGCGCTGCTCTCCATTGGATCTTCTCTATCTCTTCTATCGACCCTATCTGGTACGGATCCCACACTGGTGAGCAATATTCAAGAAGTAGGTGAACAAGTGTACTGTAACCTACTTTCTTTGTTTTCGGATTGCATTTCCTTAGGATTCTTCCAATGACTCTCAGTCTGGCATCTGCTTCACCGATGATCAACTTTATATAATCATTCCATTTTAAATCATTCCTAATGCCTACTCCCAGATAATTTATGGAATTAACTGCTTCCAGTTGCTAACCTGCTATATTGTAACTAAATGATAAAGGATATTTCTTTCTATGTATTTGCAGCACTTTACACTTGTCTACATTGGGATCCTCCCGCATTTCAGTTCAATTTTCCATTGTTACAACCTCTCAATATACTACAGCATCAGCTGCAAAAGCCTCAGTGAACTTCCGATGTTATCCACAAGGTCATTTATGTATATTGTGAATAGCAATGGTCCTATGACACTCCCCTGCAGCACACCTGAAATCACTCTTACTTCGGAATACTTCTCTCCATTGAGAATGACATGCTGTGTTCTGTTATCTAGGAACTCTTCAATCCAATCACACAATTGGTGTGACAGTCCATATGCTCTTACTTTGTTCATTAAACGACTGTGGGGAACTGTATTGAACGCCTTGCGGAAGTCAAGAAACATGGTATCTACCTGGGAACCCATGTCTATGGCCCTCTGAGTTTCGTGGACAAATAGCGCGAGCTGGGTTACACACGACCGTCTTTTCCGAAACCCATGCTGATTCCTACAGAGTAGATTTCTATTCTCCAGAAAAGTTAGAAATAGAAGCAGATGAGAGCAAAAACAATGACAATTTATGCACACCATAACTTCAAAGACTGAGTGAACATAATCATTTACATACTATGTGACTGGTTAATGCAAAGCCCCAAACTAATTTGGTGTATTTTTCCAGAATTTCCAATTTTTACACCACATTTACTCCCAGACTATTCTGTAAATCTTTTAAGTTATCATATTGCTACCCTTCTTCATAAAATATTAGGTGTATGTATACTAGAAGGTTTTTCCTAGCATACTTACACGGCAGTAGTAATGAAAAGTTAATCTATTGTCCTCGGAGTCTATTATTTGTCCAAAAGTTTTTTATGGTGTTTGAGACAAAATTTGTTTATGTCCAACTGGTTAAATTTGATAACAATTAAAACTTGCTTACAGTTATGATACTTGACGTGGCTATGAATTGAACAATATATTTACATTTATGCTTGTATAGTGAAGAATTTATCTTACATTTCGAGGAGGATTGTTTTTGGTTGTTTCTGAGGATAAATATTTTTGTATTTGATGACATTACATATACTTTGAATTTCAGTGCTGTTTGATTTTATGGAAACTGCATAAACATAAATTATGGAAATACGAGTGCTTGGGTAGCTTTTGTCCTATATTTGTAACTGGTTCAAATGGCTCTGAGCACAATGGGACTCAACATCTTAGGTCATAAGTCCCCTAGAACTTAGAACTACTTAAACCTAACTAACCTAAGGACATCACACACACCCATGCCCGAGGCAGGATTCGAACCTGCGACCGTAGCAGTCCCGCGGTTCCGGACTGCAGCGCCAGAACCGCTAGACCACCGCGGCCGGCCATTTGTAACTGGAAAGAGAGGAAGTTGGACTCATCTGTTTGCAATGTCATTTTCAACTCTATAGTCAGCATTTAAATACAGCTATTCAAATTAAAGTATTGATAAGGATTTGTTGTGAGGAGAGAATAATAGGTTGAAATTTCAAACTGAAACAACTTTTGTCAATTATCTCAAGTGCATTTTACTGTGAAACATGCTTAGAGTGAGGAAATTATTTTTCAGAGCACCCGAGATTTTGAAAACTGTTATAGATGAAAACTTTGTTATATATCAGAACTTTGTAAGTTAATTTGAATTATGTTTGAAAGTTGCTCAAGAAGAGATTTTGTAATTTTTGAAAGTATTGAACATATATTGAATGATTATTATTTAAGAATTTATACACCATGGCCAGAACATTTTGTAATGTGGGGAAGAAGGCTGAGCATTGTTGTTGAAGTAAGAGCTGACAGTGAGTATTATGATGTTACATTAAGTAGTCTATAAATGCTGTGTTGATGAAATGTGCGGATTCTGTTTGTATTTTAATGAGATACTAGTGTTATAGGTGCATTGTAGTATTTTGGAGTTAACGATTATAATGAGATTGCATTTGTGTAGGGAACTTTATTCCATAGTGTGGTGGGTGTGATCAGTTGTATCATGTAATATATATTTGTTTAGCTGCCATGCCTGCTACAGAAATTATACGTACACCAGGATACGTTAAACGAAATGATGGAACCTTGTTTTTGTGTGCAGCACTAAAATACAGAGCTCACAATTCTAGTAATGTTCAGTAGTCTAGTTGAGGTCAGCAAGCTCCTCATTGGCAGCATTACTAAACACTTATGAGAGGAACACACACTAGAGAAAGAGAGAAAAGAAATAGAATAATTAACATACAAAACCTAGCAAGAACAAGGAAAAAATGATCTGCGCTTCACGCAAATAAACCCAGTGCCTCTGGCAGTTTGCACGGAACTACTGATACACACGCAAAAAT
Organism: Schistocerca cancellata; assembly: GCF_023864275.1. NCBI lineage: Eukaryota > Metazoa > Arthropoda > Insecta > Orthoptera > Acrididae > Schistocerca > Schistocerca cancellata. The sequence goes on along the minus strand of NC_064626.1, from coordinate 511,878,917 downwards.
TTGACACTTGTGCACTAACAAACACACACACATGGTATGTGGCTGCAGGTCGCTACATCAGCCCACACATGGTATGTGGCTGCAGGTCGCTACATCAGCCCCCTCAGCAGGAGCGGAGCGCCATCCAGAAAACACACCAGGATGTGCACATGATGGCCAGATCTCATGGTAAGCTGTGTTGCAGGAGCTTCTGGCATAGTCAGTGCAGGTGACCGGGTCATTTCTGTTGCTGGAACGGGCGGTGGGTGAGGCAGTAGTTGTCTGTTCACTGGGGGTGGCTCATGGAAAACTTAGTCCAGCTTCACTCTGTCAGTGGTGACAGTGGTATGTTTCTCCTTCAGGAGGATGTCCAGTGTACAGTCTCCTCTACTGACAACCTGATGTGAACTGGTGTAGGGCGGCTGGAGAGCCGGTTTGATGTCGTCACTACATAACATCACGTGAGAGCATGATCTGAGGTTCTTGTGCATGAACAGTGGGCTGGTGATATGACTGGATTGCTGTGGGGGCTGTATAATCTAGATGTGCTCTCTGAGATGTCCAGCAAGGGTTTAAGGATCCACTTCTTGTCTTGGAGCTACTTCTACAAAATCACTGTGTAGTCTCGGCATACTAGCTTGGCCAAGGAACCACCCAGGTCGGGTCTGTATGTGTTTTGGAGTCTGTGTAGGATGATTGGTAAAGCCTCAGTCCACCCATTTGCATGGCACATCAGCATTACATTTAGGGTGTGATGCCATCATTCAACCATTCCATTGCTTGCCGAATGGTAACTGGTTGTCCAAAGACATTCACACCGCAAAGTACTGACAGTTTTGCAAACAATTTGGACTCAAATTGTCTGCCTCTATCAGTGGTGACATGGAGCGGGCATCCTAACCGAGACATCCAATGTGACACAAATGCATACGCCAAGGTTTCGGCTGAGATATTACCTATTGGTACTGCTTCCGGCCAATGAGTGAATCTGGCGACATCAATGTGAACATGTGTGAATTGCACTGTGATGTCAGGGAAATTACCTACTGGCGCATGTACGTGTCTGCCAACTTTACTGCTTTGGCACCGGAGACAATGCTCCGTCCATTCTCTCTTTACTCCCAGCCACACGAAACGATCTAGAACTAGACACAGTGTAGATCTTGTACCTGGGTGTCTCAGGCTGTGTAGGGAATGCTTGCCGTCGGAACTTTGGAGGCAGGTGTGGAAGTGGCTTGGCCGTGGCCACATTGCAATACTGTTGCACGTCAGTGCCAGGAATGTGTACGGGTTGCAGTTGCAATGAAGACAGCGTGTTTTGTAACAGGTTTTGCAGCTCTGGGGCTGACCTCTGTGTTTTTACGAGTGCTGCGTAGTCCAGTGGAGAGACGCTTCCAACGTGAGAGAGACAGTCTGTGACGATGTTGTCAGTTCCGGAAATGTGTTGAATGTCTGTGGCGAATTGGGCAACATATAGCAATTGATTGTGTTGCCTCAGCAAGCAGTTCAGATTACTTTGCTGGAAGGGGAATGTGAGTGGCTTGCGGTCTGTAAATACTGTGAAGGCACGAGCCTCAATGTGAGGACCAAAATATTTGACAGACTCTTCCATCGCAAGCAGTTCGCTGTTTGCTGCATTCCATTGTGTTTTTTTTTTTTTTTTTTTTTTTTTTTTTTGTGAGGTGGTCAGCTTTTTAGAGAAGAACATTAACGGCTGCCAGGACTCATCAATGTGTTGTTGAAGCAAGCATGCTGCCTATTGCTGTCTGGCTCACATCTACAACTGCAGTCAACAGTGTATTCGGCTCAGGATGTCTCAAAAATGCTGGGTCTGCTACCACTTGTTTTGTTTTCTGAAACGCCAAGATCATGTCATCCATCCAGGTAATTGTTGAATTGCCTTTAGCCTTCAGGCCTGCCAGCTTGGCTGTCAGCAGCTCCTGAACTTCAGCTGTAAGCAGAAGATGCCGCCAATAAAAGTTCAACATTCCTAGGTAGCATCTTAATTCCTTGCATGTGGCCAGCCAGGGCGGCCCGTGGATAGCCTCTATTTTGTCCAGTAATGGTAGCGAGCCTGAAGGAGTAATGCAGTGGCCTAGGAAGTCAACTTGTGACTGTCTGAAGATACACTTTGCCGCATTCAGCACAATTCCATACTCACTTAGCCATTGAAAAACCTCAACAAGATGCTGGCAATGTTCTTCTGGTGAGGTTGAGAAGACCAAAACATTGCCCAGGTACGCAAACAGAATTATAGGACTTGCAGCAGTGAATCGACAAACCTTTGCATAATTGCATGCATTACAAGACCGAAATTCATAAATTTGCTTTCAAATAAACTAAATGGTGTAATAATGGCTGTCTTCAGTATATCTTCATTGACCACTGGAATCTGTGCATATACTCTGGCGCAATCTAGTACACTATACACACAAGTGCCGCTCAACATATAATTGAAGTCATGGAGCAGAGGTATTGGGTACCCGTCAGGAATTAAGCAGGCATTCAATGCTCTGTAATCCCCACAAGGCCGCCATGCACCACCCTTTTTGGGGACGAGGTGTAACAGTGAATACTAGTGGCTGTCAGACAGATGCATGATGCCCTCTTTGATCATGTTATCAAACTCGATCTTGGCTATCTTCAAACGGTGTGGCACCAGGCGCCAATTACCGTGGGCGACCGGAGATCAGTGGCCCCTCAGTTGTCCTGATATAGTGCTTAGTGTTGTGTCTGACATCCTTCAGTATGCCCAGTGGCTTTGTTAACACTGGACAGGCCTTCAAAAGCACGGCGTACTCATCGTCAGTGGTGGTAATCAGCCAGACAGATTGGGTGGATGTCTGGTGCTGAAACTTGCGGCCGTCAACCTGGTGATCTGATCTACAAGGCAGGTGTCGGTCATATCTGGCAAAAGGTTATAGTATGCCAAGAAATCCACTCCTATTATTGGCTTTGCCACATCTGCCACCATGAAATTCCACAAGAATGCGCGGCAGAGGCCAGGCTCCAGCTCTTTTCTCTGCAAGCCGTATGCTGCACTAGGCGAATTATTCACAGCCACCAGGCAAAATGACATACGTGGTCAGCATTGATGTAGCAGCATACACGGGGAAATATATAAGTTGGAGCCAGAATCGATCAAGTATTTGCAGCCAGTGTGTCAATCACTGACGAATAGATACTGTGATGTTGGCCGGCAATTGGACGAAGTGCCTACGTTCAATTTCTGCTGGCAATTAGGGACATGCACAGTTTGGTGCAGCATTGCACACATTCCCCAAAAGGGTGGTACCAGCACACGTCCTTATGTGTGCCAGGTGACAGCGCAGGTGAGCAGGACGCAGCTTTGCTGCAGGAGCGTCTCCTGTATCTTGGCCGGCTCTGATCACCAACACTGCAACATGCTACCAGCTGGTTAATCTATTGCGTCAGTTGATCGACCTTCACCACTAATGCATCATAGTCAGCTTGCGCCACCATGGTGGCTGTACTCACGCTCTGCATGGCTGATACTATAACAGATGCAGGTGAGATGGCATCCAGCACCTTGTCGGCCAATTCTGCCAAGGCATCTAACGACATCTCTGACTGCGTTGCGATAATCATCTTGATAGATGGAGGTAAGCAACTCCTCCATATTGTACGCAGCAGATGATCAGGTAAGCTATCAGCATCAATTTTACTTCTAAGATTCCACAGATACTGTGATGGTTTTTGGTTTCAAATATCTTCTTGAGTTAGTATCTGACGGGTGCCCCCTTCTTGTGAAGCAGATACACGACAGATCAGTTCCATCTTCAACCATTCGTATGCATTCTCTTCAGGTGGTGTGACAATGGTATCTTGCACTTCTGCCACATACTGCTGCTCCAACTGGCTCACCACCAATGCAAAATTAGATGTGTCTGCGGTAACGCCTGAATAAAAAATTTAAAAAAATTAAAAAAAAGCCTCTACCCGGACAAACCACAGTGCCAGATTTTGTGACCAGAACAGCAGTAGCCTCATGGCTAGTCTAGATACTGCCAGGTTAGTAGCTGCTTGAGTCTCATTCATTCTTTACTGGTGTTACGAACATGCAGGCAGGCCAGATCATGTCGCGGTCACCACTTCCACAGTGTAAATGAATTAGGTCCTGCGACTGTGCCACACCAGTTACAGAAATGATGCATATATTAGAATATATTAAAATAAATGACATAACTTTATTTTTGTGTGCGCCACTAAAATACAGAGCTCACGATTCTAGTAATGTTCAACAGTCTAATCAATGAGTGAGCTCCTCGTTGCTAGCATTCCTAAACACATATGAAAGGAACACACACTAGAGAAAGAGAGAGAAAAAATAGAATAATAAACATACAAAAGTAACAAAAACAAGGAATAAATAACCCATGCGTCGCATGAATAAACCCAGTGCCTCTGGCTGCGCGTGGAACTACTGACGTACGTGTGAAAATTTGACACACACACACACACACACACACAGTAGGCAGCTGGGGTTCGCTAAATTTGTATCTGGGAAGCAGATGAACATTTGTAAAGAATTTACGGAGTCTGATGATAATATGAAGATGTATAATGATCTCATGGGTTTATGGTAGAACATGTTTTGACACAATTAAACTAGTAAAACAGTTAATTACAAAAAATGTTTGGGAAAATGTGCTGTTGCTGACCAATACATTTTTACACAGTACTCTAATAAACACTCAGACAGATAAAACGCCATGTGGAATGTTGGGTTTATGGCTTATCAGCTTATGATTAGAATCCTACTACAGAATCTGAATGTGCAATAACAATAAACAAGGCTCAAGGTCATAAGAGGGGGAACAAGAGATGGATTGGGGGTGGGAGGAAAGAGACATAGAAAGCGGAAAGGAGATGGACAGAGAGAGGGGCAGCAGGAAATGGAGAGATAAGGGGAGGAGGAGAGGGACATAGAAAGACAGAGGAGGTGATGGACAGAGAGAATGGGGGAGAGAGGTGACAGGGGGAGATGGAGAGAGAGAGAGAGAGAGAGAGAGAGAGAGGAGGTGATGGGCAGATATAGGGGGAAGGGGGAGATGGGCAAAGAGAGGGGGAGAGAAGGAGATTAAGACATTAGAAATGTTTGCTTTCTCATTTCCATTTCACCAGACTATGCCACAGCAATGTGTGGTCTGGAACAGCTAGTTGTGTCGTGAGCATTTGAAACTGCTGTTGGATTTTTGTGCACTACATTGTAAAAACTGTAAATATGGTATAAGAATATTTTTCAACACAGTTCTGTTTTTTTTACATATTTTAAACCAGGAGCGAGTCACGGAACATCAAAAGCTTGACCTGTGGCATTTCACATTCAACATATTTTAGTTCATCCTATGTAAAAACAGCCTGTTGGAAAATAAGACTTATATCTTTTCTATATGGCAAAATGATTATTGTAATTTAAGATACATGATTTTTGTAATGATAGCTTTTATATGGAAAGTATTTGTAATATTTGTCATTTATTGTTATTGTATGAGATGAAAATTTACCAAGTTATTGCCATGATAGGCAGGACTTCGTCATTTCATATGCAAATGTTATGCTTGAAAACTTACACAAATTATGTTAGCCAAAGGAGCCTAGTTACTCCAAGTCTTCCACAGCTAATGAAGAACTCTCAAAGGCCAAAAAAAAAATCTCATCAAAAAGTGTGATAATTCTTTGCCAGAAGATGAGCTTGATGTAAAAAAATTGCCAGATACTTTGGAAACAGATGAAAGTGATTTTGATCCTTCAGATGGTACAGTTGTCAAAGATTTGCTGCTCATTAACTACAAGTGTCAAATAATTGTTTTCCAAATGGCTTTGTTATGGTCAAAATAGTTAGGGGTAAAAGAGGGAAGCAAACTTTCCAATATGTTACTATTATTAAAAAAGTTGCAACAATGGAAAAGGTAGTTGAAGTAATGAGGCTTCACTCCACTGATTCAATGAAAATTACATTTGTGCCAAAAGTATGTGATATATTCACTGCCCCATTCTGTTACATGATTGGCAAGCTGCTTCCACCAAGCTACGGGCTGACTGGACATAGAATCCTGTACAAATTTCCAGGGAGGATTAGAGTAAAAGAAGTTTAAGGTTTTTTGTCAGTAAAAGTTTTTTATAGTGTGTTTTGAATAAAGGATTGATAATTACATTCATAGAAATGGGTGTTCCATTGATACCTAGCTCATCAGAATTTTACAAAACATTCAGCTGTCAATGGAGGTCACTGAGATGCCTTTACAGGGGTCATAATCATATTGCACTACACTAACATCTATCCCATGACCAATCTGCAAGGGTTTCATTATTAAACAAATTTGAGGGGTCAATGTAGCCTCACATCATGGGGTGGCATTGACCCCTTTAGATAATTTTTTTTTTCTACTAACCTATGAAAATCATAATATACGCAGTGCACTATGGATGTTTGTATAGAAAAAATGTACAATAATAAATATCACCATTAACAGAAATTGATATATGCATGAGATATTCTACAAAAACATCAAGAAAGTGGTCAATCTTCTGCCAAATGACAGTATAAACCAAATGTAACACTGTCTGAAATGATCCTTTGCAGAATCCATATATGAAACAGTAGAAATAATAGAGCCAATTGTAAAGCCACCAGATTCATGTTGGGACCAAAAGTTATACTGTAACTGTAAAGTAATTAACTGAAATAATTAGTAACTGTAAAGTAATTAACTGAAATAATTAAAGTATTGTTATCTATGCATACTTCATGAAATTTTAAATGTTGCCACTACAGTTGGTTACATTTTGACCTCTATCATTACAAAGAGTAATAATTTCTATAACAGGGTAGTTAAAGAAGCTGCACAGGTCAAAATATCGGCTGATGTGATAATTAAAAATGGCAATTTGCAGCTAAATACATCATGGGACTTGCCCATCAGGAAGTTAAAGCAAGTGCAGCATATTTGGATAACAAACATTGTCTTATGTAATGGCAAACAGAGCACCAGTAATTTCACAGTCAATACCACAGCTGTATAAGGATGAGGGCATCAATCATACAGGGAACACTCAGCCTAAAAATTGTGTAATGTATAACCACTTGAAAACCCATTAAGATTTTATGCAGTCGTATCACTGTGAGGCTATATGTTCATTATAGGAAGGTTAGATTATTATTTTTCCAATCTAATTAAGATCAAGATCAGGCATAAATAACATTCAGTGTTCAGCTGACATTACACAAGAGAATCCGAGCTTCCCTTTGTGATTACACCTCATTGGGCCTGATTTGATTCGTGTGTTACACTTCCAACTCTATGGGGAGTGGCTTTGTTTCCATCTTGTCATGGGGATGAATATCATCTAGGACACTTGATTATCCTCAACAATGTTACATGACCTGCTAGTGATTGTATTCTACTGCCATCAATCCTCTTCAGTATCTTTCTGTTTCATGCTGTATATAATTACAGACAGTTCCTATCTATTGACTGTACAATGCGTAACACAATTAAGGGATACATTTTTTGGAACCCTGTAACTGTCTCCCACTGTGATGCAGATGTTTCACATTTGACTCTGAAGTGCCTACAGCCTTCCTCTGTAAAGGTGCAAAAGTGTGGCACCCTGTAACATCACCCCTCTAACATCACTCTTGGGCTCAACAACACATCAAACATCAAGGTGTCAACGTGTCAAAACATGTGAAAAAAATGCCAGAGCTCAGTTCACGTGATGTGTAAGGTGGGTTAATGATGTCACATGGCACCACATTTCACCATAATACTGTCCAGCTCCACCATGGATGTGTCACACAATGGGAAGGTCATGAACCTCCTCTTACCCACATTTCATCCCTTCTTCTAACGCTGTTGTGATGAAAGTCAGAAGTGCAACACCCAGCATTGAAATCTCATGGTTTTCTTAAAAGTGGCCACAAAAAACATTTCAGACACACCACTGCTCAGAAACGACATCAAAAGGGCTCAAGGGGTGATATAAAGGCTGTCAATGAAACTACCCCTTTCAATGGGCACTGATTCCCATATACTTTGCAGCAGAAAATAGCAGTTCACAGTACAATGAGCAATAGATGGCATTCTTGACAATCTTTGATGTTGCTGATATTTTTAATTCTTTTCTAAGGACATTGTGGGGTTGCATCCACAATGAATGTGATTGTGTCATTTTGGAGAGCAGCATGACCATGGTATTTTACTCGTGTACAGGTTGGAACCACTAAGGACTGTTTAAAACCATTCAACAAAAATTCAATGTGAGCCAAAACAGCAAAAGGGTGCTTATGCATTTTCAGCCCTGCTATTTCACGACCTTCTGTGGCATGATCACAAAGGCGTGTGACATTGATACGTGCATGAATAAAACAGCAAAGTACCTCTATGACATCCCAGTTTGGCAATACCATTGACAGCAACTGCCCACCTTTATTAAGAATTTTAAAAATGTACCTACACAGAGAAAACCTAAGCATTAGTCCTAGGCACCTGAGAACAGGCACACCCTTGAAATACCTCCAATTCTATATGCCTGCCTGCTCACAGAAACCCCACAAAGAATGTCTGGTCAAAGGTGAGAAAGCTAGTGAGATCAACTAACCGCATGATTCATCCATAATCAATAAATGACTTCCGGAACTGTGTACTTCATACAACCATTTTATTGGTTATAAATTCTATGTGGTACTGATATTACAAAGTACATAAAAACTCAGTTGCACAGAGGAAAAAAAATCACTCAATGGAATGGCATGCTCTTTCAGTTATGATGTATACCTACATCTACATAATACTCCGCAACCCATTATATGATGTATGGTGGATGGTGAAAAGTACCTTGGGCCACTACTAGCCATTTCCTTTCCAGTTCCACTCACAAGCAAAGCAAGAGGAAAACAGCTCTCTATATCACTCTGTAGGAGCCATAATTTCTCTTATCTTCATGATCCTTAAGTAAAATGTAAATATAAAACCAAACTGGAATCCCATCCACACCTGGAGACTATTTCAGTTGCTTCTCTATGCCCAGGGTGCCTATTATTATGCCCTCCATACAGGAGTCTGTGTGGTAGTCAAAACAATTATACACTGATGGAAAAAATCTTAACACCAAAAAATATTTAATATAGAGTAATGAAATTTTGGTAATCCATTTGTCTAGGTAACATATTTAAGTGATTAAAACTGCAATATCACAGGTTAATGTAAGTGTGAGACAAGCCACTGCAAATGCGAAATGCTGTTTCATTAGTAACTGGTGTAACCACCAGAATGTTGAGGTCCATGACTATTGCACTTGGTCAGTCACTCAGGGATGGTTAATGCTAGCTCTGGATGATGCTAGAGTTGTCATCTGATGATGTCCCATATGTTCTCAACTGGAAACAGATCTCATGATTGAGAAGGCCAAAGCAACATGATGACACTTGGTAGAGAATTTTGTAATCCAACAGTGGTACATGGGTGAGTGTTATCCTGTTGAGAAACTCCCCCTGGAATGCTGTTCATGAATGGCATCACCACACGCCGAATCATAAGACTGACATACAAATTTGCAATCAGTATGTGTGGGGTAATCACGAGAGCATTTCTGCTGTCATACAAAACTGCACTCCAGACCATAACTCCAAATGTAGGTCCAGTGGTCCAGTGTGTCTAACACACTGATAGGTTTGTTGCAGGTGCTCAACTGGCATCCTTCTAGCCAATGTATAGGCATCACTGGCACTGAGGCACAACCACAGCACAAAAGAAAAGAACAAAAAACATCGACCCTGACTTCCAATGAGCTCTCACTTGATCACTGAATTCGTTTATGGTGGTGGCTTGGGCTTAGTGGAATGTACACTACAGGGCATCTGGCTTCAAGATGGCCTTGAAGTAATAGATTTGTAACAGTTCACTGTGTCACTATGATACCAACTGTGGCTCAAATTGCTGCTGCAGATGCACCAGAGCCATAGACCAAACATGATGGTCTTCCCTCTCAGTAGTGCCACGTGGCCATCCAGAGCCCAGTCTTCTTGTGACCAAACATTCTCATGACCGCCATTGTCAGCAGTCATGTACAGTGGCTACATTCCTGCCAAGTCTTTCCACAATATCACAGAAGGAACATCCAGCTTCTTGTGGCCCTATTACATGACCTCATTCAAACTCACGGTAATTTGGAGTCAGTGCAACGCACACTACAAGACGTTTAGCTCAGAGCTGTCCTTGAATTAACTGCTTTGTAACAGTTTGTTGTGTCACTATGGTGACAACTGCTGCTCAAATAGCTTTTACAGATGCAAGATGGTGTCGGTTAATGTTGTTAGTGATAACCATCATGGCAAAAATGGAATTAAAATTGATGATAAGTGTAAAGTGTGTGTTAAGAAGGAGTTCAGTGCACAGAGCGTCAACACTTGTTCCACGAGAAATGCTCGAAAGTCTGTGTAGAATTTGTAAAGAATGACTTTACTTGGACATGCTGCACCTGTGTCGAGGAAATACATGAATGAGAAATCATAAACACCATCAGAGACAAAGACGAAATAATAAAAGTGCTACAGAGTGATATCGATGCTTTAAACAATAGGTACATTGCTCTCCGTAAAAAATACAGCAACTTAGAAAAGAGAGTATGTGTAAAAGAATCCCATCTGAATGACTTCCACACTTCAAGTATGGATACATGGCACCGAGCAAAAAACATCATCTCATCAAGTATTGTGCACGAGAAAATCAAAAGGGTAAGCAAAATGACTGTGACCAATGAATTATCTGCACTGGATTTTGAAGAATGTCACAAAATACCATGTGGAAAAAAGCTGTTCGGCACTCGACTGCTAATAGATGCAAAACGTCCGACTTGAAAGTGCAGCAGTGTCCGCAGAAACATGAGGTGAAATTATTTGGGGACAGCCACACACGAAACATCTCAAATCTTATGTCAATGCAGGCCGGGAACAGTGTAAGTATTTACAGTGAAGTAAAACCAGGGGCAAATTTCGGCACAGTTACTACTGGTATAAACAATGAATGCCCCAAACTCACAAAAAAGGACTGTGTAATACTGATTGATGGTGCAAACGATGTCAACAAAAACAATGCCAACAGATTCATCAAGAAACTGATCTTAGTAATACAATACTTACACTTCACCAATGTTACTGCAGCCACTCTACCACTCAGGTATGACCTGCCTGATTGGTCATGTGTCAATACAGAAATTAGGCAAACTAATGATAAACTGAGATATTTTTGTGCTAAATTTACTAATATAAAATTATTAGATATTAGTGGCTACAAAGGAACAGTTTCACTGGACATGGTGTGCACCTGAATCATCATAGCAAAAGAGAACTGATCACAAATATAAACCAAGTTACAGAAGATTTATTTATTTAGCATATGGTGCTACACACATGGTTTACAAGCTACAGAAGAAATATTTCGGGGGAAAACAACCACCATTATTAAGCCTATAATTGTGCTGGGTGCTCCTTTACAGGGAAACTGCTGAAACAGACCAAATCTTACGGGGTTTGGTCCAAAAATAGCGACAAGCTTCCTGAAGAGGAAATTAAAAAACACAAAAGTAAAAAACAATATTTTAATGGCTCAGAGAGGGAATAAAATAGATGTAAAGAAGGCCCACTTACCATCCTGCAAGTCAACATTTGCAGCATTAAGAACAAGCTGTTAGAGTTGGAACATTTTTGTAAAAAAAAAAAAATGTGATTTACTGTGTGACTCAGAACATTGAATAACAGAATATAAAGTACAAGGTCCGGCAGAAAAACCTCCCCTTTAAGGAAAGCTAATAAAAACAAAACCAAATAAGGTAGAACAATTTTATTTATACTAAATAAAAGTACATATTATGCCATTTTAGAAAATACTCTTATGGTCTTACTTTTTAAATAAAACATCCCTAAAATGGCTTCCTGCACTGTCGACACACTGATTGAGTCTTTCCCTGAAGTTATTCATTACTCTTTGAGTCATTTCAGGTGGAATAGCTTCAACCTCTTGTGTAATTGCTTCTTTCAGGGCTCGTAAAGATTGTGGACGTTGTTCATAAACTTTTGCTTTTAAATAGCCCCAAAGAAAGAAATCACAGGGCGTTAAGTCCGGCGATCGTGGGGGCCAGCCAATGTCTCCACGCAACGAGATCACATGTCCAGGAAACATTTCCTTCACCAATGGCAGTGACTGCCGCGCTGTGTGGGCTGTAGCAGCATCTTGCTGGAACCACACGTTCTCTATTTCACCAAAAAGCTCCCTTAGTTGCGGTTGGAGAAAGTCGCGGAGCATGGCACAATAGCGTTCACTGTTGACGGTTAAATTCCTGTCATTTTCTTCGAAAAAGTAAGGACCGATCACTCCGGAATTGTAAACAGCACACCATACTGTTACTTTAGGGCTATGAAGTGGTCGTTGATGAAGTTCTTGGGGATTGTGTTCACACCAGTACCTGCAATTTTGGCTGTTCACTGTTCTGGCAAGGTGAAAGTGTGCTTCATCAGAAAAAATCACAATATCGTTGGGACGAATGTTCCGAAGAAGGTCTTGGCACAAACTTACACGGACACCACAGTCTCGTTCACTCAGTTCCTGCGTAGTTACAAGTTTGTAAGGATGCATTTTAAGATCTCGATGCAAGATTCTTCTCACACTTCGATCAGATATCCGTAATGCTGCTGCATGCTTTTTAGCGGATCGTCGAGGAGATTGTTGAACTGTAGCTCTAACTGCATCAACATTTCCGGGGCCTGTTGCAGTCCGTGGTCGTCCAGGTGGTTTCCTTTTTAATGCGGAACCTGTCTCACGAAAGTTAGCAACCCAAGAATAAATTGTTTTCTTATCGGGAACAGGGTCCCGTCGTCGGAGCGCAAAGCGAACGCGAAAAGCACGTTGAGTATTAATAGGCGATTTGCCATTTTGAATAAAATCTTCCACTACGAAGGCACGATGTTCACCAGACCACGCCATGGCGTACACTGAAAACGGCACGTAGGCAGCTACGTAACGACGCGCCCCCCACCACTCTACTCCTTCTACTGTCCGCTGCACGTTACTTTGTAATCGGGGAGTTTTTTATGCCGGACCCTGTAGATTTGTTCATACCTGACAAGTACATTCTGGTGGCTATAATGTGTAGAAGTGAGAGAAAAAATGAAGGGGCCGCAATATTTATCAGACAATATATACAATTCTCTAAAATAGATGTAAGTTCATACTCTTCACAATTAAATAGCGAATTTACTTGTATAAGACTGATAGACCAAAATATTGTTATTTTTAGCTTCTAAAGATCTCCAAACACTGATGTTAACTTATTTTTCAAAAAATTTGAACAGCTGATGAGAAAAATCTTAAAGCTCAAAACAAATGTAGCAATATGTGGTGATGTCAACATTGACTCGCAAGACACAAAGGAACTCAACACAGAAACATTCTTAAACCTACTCAGATCACTAAATCTATATTATACCAACAATAGCCTGACATGTGGAAATACCTGTTTGGACAATATTATAGTTAATTTTTAAAGAGACTTACATAGTGTAAGCATTGCAGATGACTGTTTTGCAGATCACGATCCTCTACTCCTGACATACCAGTGCACACAGTCAGATAAGAATTATAAGGTTACAAATAAGAAGACAAGCTTGACATGGGTTAGAGGTCAGAAAGAGTAATATGTTAAGTTATTCAGACTCCCTCAGAAAGACAAACTGGGACTTTCTTTATGAATATGACACAGATCTATCAACTGTTGAAACTCTATTTCAAAATTTCCATAAGACATATACTGACTCATGGCACTCTTGCTCACCAATGAAAAGAATCAGTACTAAAACAAATAAAAAAGGTAAAAAGCTTAAATGGTACACTGACGACCTTGCTAGTATCCAGCAAAAGATGCTTTCACTGTACAAAACACACAAAAACGATGGTAAATGTGGAACAGAACAAAATGATACTTATTATAAAGACTACCTGAAATGTAAAAAACATTACGAAGCCAACCTTAAACTTGCTAAACAAGCTGCCTATGAAAATTACATAGAAGGAGCCCCAAACAAATTCAAGGCTGCTTGGGATATTATAAAATGAGAAATACTTCTAACCGAACACAAGATGTTCTACTTGAGCCAGAAGAGCTCAATAAATATTACAACTGCAGTACATGAATTACAGTCACAAATTAAACAGTCAGACATGCTAGCGGTTGATATACTTGCTGATCAGCTACATAAAGTTGCACCCACAGATATAACAAATATTGTTAGAAAATGTTCAAACTGGAAAAGCATGGACTACTATTGGGTATCTAACTACACAATAAAAAGGACAATACACTTCATTTGCAATCCTCTTGCTTTTTTGCAGAAGTTGGAGTTTTCCATGATCAGCTAAAAAATTCCAAAGTTATACCTATATACAAAAAGGGGGAAAAACACCTCCCTGACAACTATAGACCAGTGTCTATTGTACCAACCTTTTCCAAAATATCTGAAGCATTTTTCCACAAACAGCTAACCAACTATTTTGAAAAGTATGAACTTCTCTGTAACAGACAGCATGGTTTTCGACAAGGGAAAAATACCACCTCTGCAGTCCTTGAAATAGTTAATCAGACATTAACTGCATTTGAAAATAAACAGTCTCACTTGAACTTTGTGATCTGAGTACAGCTTATCCCCTTTGACATCCTACTAACCAAACTAAAGTATTATGGTATAAATAACACACAGTTAGAAATAATCAACTCTTATCTAAATAACAGGAGACAAATTGTGTTGTGTTGTTGTTGTTGTGGTGGTCCTTAGACTGGTTTGCTGCAGCTCTCCATGCTAATCTATCCTGTGCAAGCTCCTTCATCTCCCAGTACCTACTGCTACCTACATCCTTCTGAATCTGCTTAGTGTATTCATCTCTTGGTCTCCCTCTACGATTTTTATCCTCCACGCTGCCCTCCAATGCTAAATTTGTGATCCCTTGATGCCTCAGGGCATGTTCTACCAACCAATCCCTTTTTCTAGTCAAGTTGTGCCACAAACTTCTCTTCTCCCCAATCCTATTCAATACCTCCTCATTAGTTACGTGATCTAACCACCTAATCTTCAACATTCTTCTGTAGCACCACATTTCGAAAGCTTCTATTCTCTGCTTGTCCAAACTATTTATTGTCCATGTTTCACTTCCATACATGGCTACACTCCATACAAATACTTTCAGAAATGACTTCCTGACACTTAAATCTATACTCAATGTTAACAAATTTCTCTTCTTCAAAAACACTTTCCTTGCCATTGCCAGTCTACATTTTAAATCCTCTCTACTTCGAGCATCATCAGTTACTTTGCTCCCCAAATAGAAAAACTCCTTTACTACTTTAAGTGTCTCATTTCCTAATCTAATTCCCTCAGCACCACCCGACTTTAATTTGACTACATTCCATTATCCTTGTTTTGCTTTTGTTGATGTTCATCTTATATCCTCCTTTCAAGACACTGTCCATTCCATTCAACTGCTCTTCCAAATCCTTTGCTGTCTCTGACAGTTTTACGTCATCGGCGAACCTCAAAGTTTTTATTTCTTCTCCCTGGATTTTAATACCCACTCCAAATTTTTCTTTTGTTTCCTTTACTGCTTGCTCAATATACAGATTGAATAACATCGGGGACAGGCTTCAACCCTGTCTCACTCCCTTCCCAACCACTGCTTCCCTTTCATGCCCCTCGACTCTTATAACTGCCATCTGGTTTCTGTACAAATTGTAAATAGTCTTTCACTCCCTGTATTTTACCCCTGACACCTTTAGAATTTGAAAGAGAGTATTCCAGTCAACATTGTCAAAAGCTATCTCTAAATCTACAAATGCTAGAAATGTAGGTTTGCCTTTCCTTAATCTTTCTTCTAAGATAAGTCTTAAGGTCAGTATTGCCTCACGTGTTCCAACATTTCTACGGAATCCAAACTGATCTTCCCCGAGGTTGGCTTCTACCAGTTTTTCCATTCGTCTGTAAATAATTCATGTTAGTATTTTGCAGCTGAGACTTATTAAACTGATAGTTCGGTAATTTTCACATCTGTCAACACCTGCTTTCTTTGGGATTGGGATTATTATATTCTTCTTGAAGTCTGAGGGTATTTCGCCTGTCTCGTACATCTTGCTCACCAGATGGTACCGTATTGTCAGGACTGGCTCTCCCAAGGCCGTCAGTAGTTCTAATGGAATGTTGTCTACTCCCGGGGCCTTGTTTCGACTCAGGTCTTTCAGTGCTCTGTCAAACTCTTCACGCAGTATCATATCTCCCATTTCATC
Organism: Schistocerca cancellata; assembly: GCF_023864275.1. Classification (NCBI taxonomy): domain Eukaryota; kingdom Metazoa; phylum Arthropoda; class Insecta; order Orthoptera; family Acrididae; genus Schistocerca; species Schistocerca cancellata. The sequence goes on along the minus strand of NC_064626.1, from coordinate 511,862,591 downwards.
TTCATCTTCATCTTCATCTACATCCTCTTCCGTTTCCATAATATTGTCCTCAAGAACATCGCCCCTGTATAGACCCTCTATATGCTCCTTCCACCTTTCTGCTTTCCCTTCTTTGCTTAGAACTGGGTTTCCATCTGAGCTCTTGATATTCATGCAAGTGGCTCTCTTTCCTCCAAAGGTCTCTCTAATTTTCCTGTAGGCTGTATCTATCTTACCCCTAGTGAGACAAGCCTCCACATCCTTACATTTGTCCTCTAGCCATGCCTACTTAGCCATTTTGCATTTCCTGTCGATCTCATTTTTGAGACGTTTGTATTCCTTTTTGCCTGCTTCATTTACTGCATTTTTATATTTTCTCCTTTCATCAATTAAATTCAATATTTCTTCTGTTACCCAAGGATTTCAACTAGCCATCGTCTTTTTACCTACATGATCCTTTGTCAATTGTCAATTCAAAATAGACACTAATGTCATGTCAGTGATTTACTACTGATGCAGACAAAGGTGCTATGAATAATGTGCAAGGCTGGCCCAAGGGAACACTGTCGTCTCTTACTCATCAAAATGAAAATAATGACAGTGATAAATCTTTATATTTATGCATCACTGATATATGCTAAAAAGAACAGAACAAAATAAAACACCAGAGAGAATGAACACTTTCATGACACCAGAAACAAAGATAGTACTGACATTCCTAGACATAGGCTGACAAAAACAGGCAACTCTCACACAGTGAACTGTTCGAAATTATTTAACAGATTACCACTTACTGCACTCAATACACTTTTCAATAATTTTAAAAGTAAACTGCACAAATAGTTAACAGACAATCCATACTACAGTCTTACAGAATTCTTGGAGACTTTTAACATAGAAATTGAGTTTAAAGTCTATGACTGCAATACTGTACAATTGATTAATGTAGCATAAATAATTTGTACTTGTAATGTAAGCACTAACTAATATAGTAACTTCTTATGTATCTTGACATCATTATAAAGCCTATTTCACTATATGTGGTCAATGGCAAATAAAGATAAAGAGAAGTACAATTGCCAGAGCCATCCACTGAACACAATGGTAGTGCCACATGGCGTCCAGAGTCATCATCCATTGCCAGCAGTGGCTAAATTCCCATCAAGTCTTCCTGCAACATTGCAAAAAAAACATCCAGCTTCTCATAGCCCTATTACACTCATCATCTCCTTCTAAACCACTGGATTGGTTGGTTGGTTAGTTTGGGATATAAAGGGACCAAACTACAGGGACATCAGTCTCTTTTTCCTGGTGCAAGCAAGGCTCAAGGTACAAAAACACCCAACACCAGACCTAAAAAGAAAACAAATGGAACGAACAAAAAACGGGGAAAACATACACCACAAGGAAAAGTAGAAGGCGGAATTAAAACCATAGAGCATATGGTCTGGGCAGGCTGATCACAATAATAAAATAGGATGAGCCAGCCACTTTGCAGCACATTAAAATGACCACCCCAAAAACACAAGGCGAGATGAACACATGTAGGGAAAAGACGACCACCAAAGCAAACAAATACAAAGAAAGTGTGACAGAGTTAAAATGCAGGGAGGGTGGTGACCTCAGAGAGAAGGCTAAATGCCCACTCTTAGATGGCACAATAAAAAAAACTCCTCACAAATAAAACGTAAAATTAAACCTGCTGTTGAGGCATTGTCACCCAACACCAAAGGTAGCATGCTGGAAAAGTTAGAAGTCCACCCCAGAGCGACTGGTGGATAGTCCAGCAAGATGTGGACGACAGTCATATGTGAGCCACAGTGAAACCGAGGTGGGTCCTAGCGATGGAGGAGATAGCCATGTGTTAGCCATGTATGGCCAATGTGGAGCCGTCAGAGAACCGAGTCCCTGTGAGAGGCCCACATGGAGGTCTTCCACACATTCGTAGCTCCCTTAAGGGCACGCAGTTTGTTGTACATACTGAGATCATGCCATTCCGTCTCCCAAAGCTGAAAAACCTTGCGATGTAATAATGATCGCAAGGTCAGTTACAGGGATGCCGATCTCCAGAAGCGGTATCTGTGTCACTTGTTTGGTCAGCCTGTCAGCAAGTTCATTTCCTGGGGTCCGCACAAACACCACGGAACAACTGGACCATTCCAGGGCGTAGATGGACTACTGGATGGTTGCTACCAAAGAATAGCGGGGGTAGAACTGGTCAATGAACTGGTCAATAGCTTCTAGGCTGCCCAAGAAGTCAGTACAGAGAAGAAACGACTCACCAGGGCATGAGCGGATGTGCTCAAGAGCACAAGAAATGGCCAACAGCTCTTCAGTGAAAACACTGTAGCCATCTGGCAAGAAGTGCTGTTCAATATGTCCTCCAGGGACATACGTGAAGAAATGTGACCATCAGCCATCTAGATGTCAGAGTAAACCACTTCATGGTCCCGGTACATGTCAAGAATCGAGAAGAGGTGACAGCAGAGAGTTGTGGGGTTCACTGAGTCCTTTGGACCATGTGAAAGGTCCAGGTGAAGCTTCAGCCTAGGTGCACACCATGGAGGTGTATGCGAATGGACCTCGAGTATAGGTCGTAAAGGCAAGGACTCCACTTCAGACAGAAGAGATTGGAAGCGAACTGCAATCTTAAGCCCTGACCTGGGCCTACAATGCGGGAGATGAACCGCTGTGGATGCGAAATGGAGATGGTAATTCAGATGCTCAGGAGAACTATGAATGTGAGCAACATAGCTGGCAAGCAGTTGTGCATGCCTAACCTTCAATGGAGGGACTCTGGCCTCGACCACGACGCTGGTCACCAGACTCATCCTAAAAGCTCCTGTTTCCAGTCGAACGCCACAGTGGTGCACTGGGTTGAGTAAATGCAAAGCTGAGGGTGCTGCCGAACCATAAACCAGACTCCCATAATCAAGGCAGGATTGAACAAGGACTCTGTAGAGCTGCAGCAGCGTAGAGCGATATGCACCCCAGTTGGTGTTGCTTAGGCAGCAGAAAGCATTGAGGTGCTGCCAGCACTTCCGCTTCACCTGACAAAGATGAGGAAGCCACGTCAAATGGGCATCGAAAACCAGTCCTAAGAGACAATGTGTCTCCACTACAGTGAGTGGATCGTCATTAAGGTAAAGTTCTGGTTTCAGATAAACGGTACGATGCCAACAGAAGTGTACGAAACATGACTTTGCGGCTGAAAACTAGAAGCCGCAGGCTAGAGCCCATGACTGTGTCGTGTATGGCTTTCTGTAGACACCGCTCGGCAACACCAGTACTGGAGGAGCAGTACAAAATGCAGAAGTCGTCTGCATACAGAGAAGATGAGACTGGCAGCCTGACAGCTGCTGCTAGACTGTTAATGGCCATTAAAAATAGAGATACACTCAATACAGAGTGCTGCAGTACCGAATTCTCCTGGATATGGGGGGGGGGGGGGGGGGGGGGGGAACTATGGGAGGCACTGACTTGGATATGGAAAGTACGGAACAATAGGAAATTTTCGATAAAAATCGGGAGCAGGCACTGAAGATCCCACTCCTACATGTGGTAAGGATATGATGTCCCCAGGTCGTGTCGTAAGCTTTTCGTAAATCCAAAAGGACGGCAACTAGGTGTCGGCATCTGGAAAACGCTGTTTGGATGGCAGACTCAAGGGAAACTAGATTATAAGTGGTAGAGCAACGCTGGCAGAATCCGCCCTGGCATGGAGCCAGTAGGCCACGTGACTCCAGAACCCAACACAACTGCCGACTTACCATATGTTCTAACAGCTTACAAAGAACATTGGTGAGGCTCATGGGCCGATAGCTGTCCACATCAAGAGGGTTTTTACTGGGTTTGAGCACTGGAATGATGGTGCTCTCCCATTATTGTGATGGAAAGCTGCCATAACACTAGATCTGATTGAAGATGACTAGGAGATGTCGCTTGTAGTCAGACGAGAGATGTTTGATCATCTGACTATGGATCCGATCTGGCCCAGGAGCTGTGTCGGGGCAATGTGCAAGGATGCTGAGGAGCTCCCACTCTGTAAACGGAACATTATAGGGTTCACTGTGATGTTCAGTGAACGAGAGGGCTTTCCTTTCCATCTGCCCTTTGAGGGTGCGAAATGCTGGGGGATAATTCTCTGCCGCAGAGGCTTGAGCACAGTGCTCAGCAAAGTGCTCGGCAACTGCGTTTGCATGGGTAGATAACATGCCATTGATGTTGAGCCAGTAACACCTGTTGGGGTCTGGTACCCACAAACATGTCTGATCTTCGTCCAGATTTGGGAAGGTGACATGTGGCACTGAATGGTTGAGACATACTTCTCCCAACACGCCTGTTTCCATCTTTTTATAAGCTGGCAAATGTGGGCAGGGAGCCATTTAAAAGCTATTAGGTGTTCTAGGGAAGGGTGCCACTTATGTCGCTGTAGAGCTTGTCAATGCTCTTTAATGGCCACAGTGATTTCTGGCGACCACTAATGTACTGACTTTTGCCAGGGGCACCCTAAAGAACAAGCGATTGTGTTTTCCGCCACAGAAACAATCGTTCTAGTAACCTGCTGAACTACCACACTGATGTTACCATATGGGGGAGATTCAACAATGACAGCAGAGGTGAAGGCTTCCCAGTCTGCCTTGTTTAAAGCCCATCTTGGTAGAAGTCCAGGAGAATGGCACTGGGGGAGTGACAGGAAGATGGGAAAGTGGTCACTACCACACAAATCATTGTGGGCTCTCCAGTGGACAGATGGGGAAGTCCTGGGTTGCAGAGGGATAAATTAATGGCCAAGTAAGAGCCATGAGCCACATTGAAATGTGTGGGGGCCCCAGTATTTAAGAGGCAAAGGTCGCATTTAGACAGGAAAGTTTCGACATCTCTACCTTGGCCAGTGAGCACAGTGCGCAGAAAGCACGTTAAAGTTTAACAGTTGCTGTAGCTCAGCCAGGTGGTGGAAAAAACTGCAGCAGTCGCACTGAAGGATGATGATGTTTTAAGGCTGGCTAGACATGAAGCATGCAAGGAGGCAGGCTATGCCTCAGGGTCACCTGCTGCCACTGATTGAATATTTGTATCCATTACTATTGTGGATGAGGCCTCAGTGAGATCCAGGTCCTCAGGGGACACTGAAATCTCCACCTAATCCACAGGTGCAGAATTGGTAGGGAGTTGTGGTGTTGGGGCCACCAGAGGGTCCTTTTTCTTAGCAGACTTCTTTGTTTGCTTGCCCATTCACTTCTCTTTAGCGACCAGCTGGGAGGACTTCTCTGCAGTAGCTTCAGGCACGGAAGAAGACCATGAAGCCCTTCGTCCAGCAGCTTTTGGCTCCTTTAGCACTGGCGAGTGTCCGCAACAGTGGGCACCTTGGGAGAGAGGGTCCCTTCTGCACGAGAGGAGCTGGAGGAGGCTGTTGCTTCTCCAGTGGGGGGGGGGGGGGGGGAGGAGGTCCCCTGCATTTAGGGGTCCTTGCTCCTGAAGTAGGTACTTTGGGAGCAACAGAAGGAGATTTTCCCCCTACCAATAAGGGGCAGATGTATTCTGGAGGCCCAGAGGGACCACTGTTCATGGCACAGTGTGTGGTACGTCTGGTACTTGTGATGGCGATGATAATGCACCTGCAACCTATGAGGACATCAACTGAACGGGGTGCAATCGTTCAAATTTACATTTAACCTGTTGGTAAGTCAACTGGTCCAGGGTCCTGTATTCCATGATTTTCCGCTCCTTTTGGAGTACGGTGCAGTCTGGTGAGCAGGGGGAGGGCTGCTCTCCGCAGCTGATACAAGTGGGAGAAGGCGCACACAGAGTACCTGGATGCAGTGGATGTCCAGTTTCGACGAAGACATGTGCCTGAATTTACAGCACTTGAAGCACCACATAGGGGGAGAGATGTATGGTTTAACATCACAATGGTAAACAATCACCTTGACCTTTTCAGGCAATGAATCACCCTCAAATGCCTAGACGAAGTCACTGGTAGCAACCCTGTTGTCTTTGGGTCTCCTGCAACTGTGCCAGAATGAAATGAACACTCCGCCATTCTAGATTGGCATGGAGCTCATCATCAGACTGCAAGAAGACGGTACGATGGTAAATAATCCCCTGGACCAAGCTGAGGCTTTCATGGGGGGTGACGGAAACAGGAATATAACCCAGCCAGTAATGTGCAGGATTGCGTTGGGGATGTTGTCTGAATCAAGACTGCACCGCATCTCATCTTGGACTGCGCTGTCACTTCCCCAAACTTATCCTCAACATGTCCAACAAAAACTTGAGGCTTCACAGGTAGAAAGGCATCCCCGTCCATTCTGCTACAGACTAAATACCAAGGCGCATATGGCTCTCTTCTTTCTGAAGCCCTACATTCCTCCCATGGTGTAGCGAGGGAGGGAAACAATAGAGATTCGTTTATCTGATAATCTTATTAATACAGACAAGGGTTACCTTTTAAGTAAGACTTGGAACCCGGTGTTATCAGACATTAGAAAACAACAGTCTGTGTTTCGATCGTCTGAATAATTTTTAATTTTTGATAGCGATATCTCGATTTCGCCTGTTTCCACCACTGGCGGCGCGGTATGTTTACTTGCGCTAGAGGGCAGTTACGGCACTTTCTCACGTATGCATTGTGGGCCTTCTGCAGTCTCTATAGGGGCCGCCGCTTGTGCTGAGAAGTCAGTTCTGGTGAGATCGTGTACCAGCACTCTCACCTGAAGATGGCGGCCAGTTGGACCACTGAAATATTGTGTCAAGATGACGTTATGATCCAGCTGCACACCCGAGAAGAATATTATCAATTATTATGCCAGGAAAGCCTTTGTAATCACAAGTACAGTGGTGTTAAGAACCAGCTCCCATTGTGGTGGTGGTGGTATTGAAAATAGAGTGACAGAGAAAATGGCGGATGGAGGGGGGGGGAGAGATTGATAGAAAGAGGGAGAGTATATGAACAGAGAGAGGTGGGAAGTGTATTCAGACAGATAGAGTGGGAGGAGGAGATAAAGAGAGGGGAAAAAGAGATGGACAGAGAGACGGGTGAGGAGGTGTTGGAGGGAGAGAGGGAGAGGAGATGGAATAGAGAGGGGGAGGAGGTGACGGACAGAAAGGGGGCAGATGAGGAGATGGATAGAAAGAGAGGGGGAGGGTGATATGAGTGCAATATATGTGATATATGTACATGTGGGCAAAGTCTGAAATAAGATGTATAATCATATGGTGTGTAATGAACTGGTGGTGGAAAGGTGACAGCTATGCAATTGTAGCGGTCCATATACTTCGTTTCTTTCTTCATTTGCTGTTCTCGGTGTCGATGTACTGCGTTGCTACACTGGCTGCAAGATGGGTTTTGGAAGTACAACACAAAACTACTTTAAATGATGAAGCTGACAGAGGCACAGTTGCGTTTCACTGTCTTTTACTTTCACTTTTCACAACCCCCAATATTACACAGTTATGTGGCCAGTTCACTACTGTTTAAATTTCAATAAGCCTCAGTTATAGGTTGCAGGTGAACATCCACATACTGCTACCATAGTTAACTGTTGAATATCTACTAGCAGTAAAAGTCTAGCCATGAAGTTCACAGTTCTTGAAGAATAAGCAGGTACATATGGAAACATAAAAGTCCTTGTTTTTACACACAGCCTATTGATGTAACACTTATTCACTGTTAAGTCGATTCATTGTCGTCATTCTAACCAACACAGATTCCTCGTCTGAAATTCGGCCATGGACTTACTGTCTCGTGACCAGAAACCGGGTCCTTATATACCCTCACAATAATAGGTGCTGGAACTACACATTGTTCAAAGTTTAATTTACAGAAATTACAATTAAAACTTAACTCATTAAATTAACTGAATACATCGAAAAATTTGTTCCTTTTAACAGTTTCTTCTACTACAAGGTTTCGGCCAAATTATTTGTTTAAATGATGAAATTAACATATATATAGTTATGGAAACAATACTGTTGATGAAACTGTTAATTACTTTGGAATTATTTAAGGGCTAGCTTTGCTAACATGTTTTCGAATAGAACCAAATAGATGCTTTAGAATACTATTAGTTGTTCCTCCAAAAGTTTTTAATTAGTACAGAATTTATATTCGTTTATATGTCAGCACTAGAATTTAAGTTATGAAACAATTACTGTTTTCACCCTACAAAAAAAGATACTAACTAGGAATAGTCAAAATAAATTAGAAAATCAATTACATACATAAATAAATCTAAGCACAAAATTACATCTGGTGTTATATTCTTTACAACTAAGGGCCAATTTTTCTCTTTTATGAAAATGCAGATTATATTTACACATGTTAATGGTAATTAGTTAAAATTGAAAAAATGAATTTTATTTACAGAGGCAGATGGCGAAACAAGAGGGGAAGTAAAAATATCCCAGCTTGCTTCGTCACACAATCCTGTTAGCAAACAACAGTACTGGTGATGTTCCACTGCTTACCTTCACCTTTGTATTCAGTGTACAACATTTATTAAGAAAAATGTTTCGGCATTCTCTGACAGCCACTGTATCATTCATATTGAAATCCATATGTACTTGCTTCACATTTTGGAAAAAAGGGGGGTAATGTCTCTCTCTTACAGGATACAAAAATGATGTTTCAGTGTGATTTAACTTCAAATGAAAATTGGTAGATCATGTTGTGTGTGGTGGTCACTGCATGAAATGGGATTCTGCAGGCGATGAAACATGATACATGATTAAATCACAGAGCATGTACCCCAACAAAATCATTACTTCCATAGTTAAGCTGACTTAGACCATGCTATCAGAATAAAAACTGTTGCATTTACAGAACCACTTATGTGAGCAGCAAAACACTTCGGAAGAGCAGTCTCTTTTCTTGTAGTTGGCCTACTTCACCTGAAATCACCCACTGGCCCTTGACCTCTTATCACAGTTGTTAGTCAAAATTTGGTATAAGAATGTACATAATGGAAGAGGGTTAAAATATATTTTTCCAGAATTATTTGATCAAAATTATAGTTAGAAGACCATTTTGAAATGTAAGTCATTTTTACAAACTGATGAGAAACACGGTGGCTTAATATAAAATTATTAAAATGCTGGAATTATGCATACAAATATTTACAAATCTTTAATGAATACTGTTTCTAAAGTTTTTTTTTTTCATTTTGCAAATTTCAGGACTCTTTTCACCAAAATCACAAGTATTACCATCTTCATTTTTGATTCACATAATACCTGCTGTCATTCTCTTCAACATAAAAAATCGAAGGGTATCTCTCTTTTCTTGCTAGTTCTCATATCACTTCAATAAAGCTGCAATGATTGTTACATCACATGGCTGATCAAGACTACCTGAAAAAACTATGAAAAATTGAAAAATTCAGGCTTGGCAACAGTTTTTCAGTTGTTCTTATTCTGAGCATGCTTCACAGAGATTTCAGCTACATCAGGTATAAATCTTATGTTTTCTCTTACATAAGTGTTAGAGAGCAAATAAAGCAGTCATTAACTACTTCTTGTTTCCCATTAGAGATTCTTCATAATCCATATATCACTAGTTAGGGTGCCAGAAAAAGTTTAAACCTAGTCCTTTACTGCAGCATACACACTGGATATAGAAATCATCATGGAAAACACATGGTTAATTTTGTGACAACAGAATTAATAGTAGCAATGAGACTGATTTAAGAGACATGTGAAGTCTGAATCAAGCTGACACTGAATGTGTTGCATCCTATCACTGGTCCAGTCCACCAATAAAGAGTCACTTTGGCCTGCATAGTGCAATCAGGGTATTGACAACAATGGGAATTCGTGGTGCTGTTCTAATTAGTCTTTACAGTGAAGATGAGAGGTATAAAAACCTTCTTGGTTGCTTAGAATTGTTTGCTACTGGGGACAAGGGGTTGCATTTGGTAGTAATGTTCTAATGAAGTAGCAAGTTATTAACCTTCTTTAAGCAGATTTATTCACATCTAAACACACTGACATGAGGTGCCTGACCAATTACACCTGGATACAAATATAGTCATTTAACTTCCTTCAGATTCAGTCAGAACCCATTTTCAGGATACACCTCTTTAGTACACATGAGCTACAACTTCTCTCAGACACGTGCACTTGCTACTCACTTGCTCTGCTACATACTGAATCACTGGCCACTTGGTCTAATTAATCAACCACTGGCCCCTCGGCTTAATTCATTACTGCTCAGTGGCTCCTTAGCCAAACTTACAGGAGACAGGTATCAATCAGCGACTTGTACCTCCTGTTAACTAAAATGCTCAATAACAACTATTTGAGATAGAGGTGGATTGTCTCCGTTGAACACTATTCCAATGAAAACACGAAGTGCTACTTATCTAATAGCTGTCGTCATGTCCACCAGAGTATCCTACCATCTTCTCATAGCTGAAGTTTCTAAAGTTCCATCAGTTGCCGTTGCTACCCTCTACTGTCATGTGTCAATGCCCAATGACCCCTTGATGCTGGATGGGAGCTTACTGGATACTGGCTTCCTACTGCTCTAGGCTTCTCTTTTACATGCCACTTGGAATGGCTTACCCACTTGGGCACAGCTTACCCTAGCTTATTTTTCAGTGCTCCAGGAATATTCTGTCTCTGCACACCCATATTGGCTTACTTCTGTCTGGCAGAGTTCCTGCTCAGAATATTCCTACATGTACATAAGATTCTGGGACCTTCACTTTGCATGGCCCATCACGTTTACCTCATGGTGGCTGTTCTGAGTTGCCTCACTTTCCCCAGACATGCTTGTCTAGTTCCCTGAGGACATGCCTGCTCAGAGGTATTGACTGAATATTTACACATGCTTTATCAGTGATATTTTCTCCCATGATAATTGTATTTGTAATTAAATTATTCTTAGGTCACAACAAATTACTGGAGCTAAGAAGTAGTTGTGGAAACATCGACAGTGTTCATTCTTCTCATCAAAGGTTCTAATTTGGAACATTTGAAGGTGGATAACAGGCCACTTTATCTTCTATAGTAAACAGCTTGCTAGAAATAGATGATTGTGAAGCTTTCAATACACAGTATTCATCAGATCCATGTACAACCCTCTAAAAACTTAATGAAAGTCATGAATTTCTTGAAATTTCACTATTTAAGGTTACCGTAAGAACACGAGACAAGTCACCCAGAATACATTTGATCCAAGTCTTATCACTTAGCATTAAAATTCCAGCAGAAAGTATGAGGAGTGCTGCATGTCCCTGTGGAAAATGTGTTTGAAGAACATGGCAGTGCTGAATGCACAAACTATAATAGTTTAAAGCAAAAATGTAAAGAGAAATTTAAAAGAAGCACTGTTGCAGAAAAACTGCACACACTTAGCTTAGCACCAGCTTCACAGAGGCCAAGAAAAAATATGAATATTTTTCAATGCTCATGTGCCTACACATGTCCAGATTTTTTTACTACAGCTTTTACTATGACAATGACATAAATTGAATTCTTGAACATAAAAAGGATTGTTTACATGTCCATTGAGAAATTGGCAAAAGAGTGTACAAGACAAAAAAAAGACTCATTTTGCACAATCTGAAAGTGTGCACTTAGGTTTCAAAGAAAAATATCCTTCTGATAAAATTGGTTTTACAAAGTTTTGTTAACTTCAAATAAAAAAAGAATGCATTACTGTATACATCTTTGAACGTGTATCCTATGTGTATGTACTCAAAACCAAAACACAAAACTGATGATGCATGAACATGTTAAAGAAACATTCACTGAACTTATACAGAAACTTAACTACAATCTAGAAAATGAGGAGTGAATGCTGCATCACTGAAGAGTACAAACCGTTTAATTTCTTCCTTGGAATCCTTACGGGATTCTGAAAATGTTATTTACAAGCAATGGATCCATGCTGATAAACCTACATTGGACACATTAATGAAGACAGTCAATGATTTTGTTGATCATCATGTCTAAAAACTTCAGAACTTGACACAACTTCATTACATATCGAAATCTCAGAGTCACTACTTAAAATCAAGCAAGAGGACACTCCCTGGTACTTCATGCATCTTTATAGTGGATTTTGTAGAAAATTATGCATATTTACTTCTGGATGCTGCACAAGAATTTTACTGGCAGAACGTACAAGTCACTCTTTATCCCGCTGTTTTCAACTATAAAATAGAAGATCACATTATGGCAATCTCACTGTGGTTGTTTAAGTGACTGTTTGCAGCTTGATACAAATACATTCTGAGTTTATCAGAATGCTGCTCTCACCTATATACAGGAGCAAATACCATACATCCAACGCATCATTTACTTCCATGACAGCAGTTCTGTACAATTTAAATACCAAGAATTTTGTAAATTTGTGCCATCATAAGAAAGGTAATGGAGTTACTGCATAATGGAATTTTTTGCACTAGTCAAGGCAAAAATGCATGTGAAGTCCAAAGATCAGTTTACGTTTACCAAAACTCATATTCCACAGATACAAACATTTTATACTACATGAGAAGAGATAACAAAATTCACAAACAAGTTGCAAAAATGATATGAAACTAGTTCTACCATTCCTGGATCAATCATGTTTTCAAACCAGTGAATCGAAGCATTTTGCTAATAAATGTGTTTCATCATCTACTAAATTCATACACGTTCATCTTGACCCTCAAAACAAGGCATCTATCATTATTAAAAATACGGGTTCATTGCAGCTATCTATAATAAACAATGGTGGTTTGAAAAATTCTGAAAATCTGTACAGAACATAGAGACGCAAAGATCAAATTCATGATGTCAAGTGGTCCTTCTTCAGTTTATTCATGGCCACTTCATGCTTCTATTGCTGGATCCGTTATGAAAATATTTTAATGAGTTTGCCTGCTCCTAGTGCAAGCACAAGACCAATTGCTTATATACTTTCAGATCAGATACAATATTCTCCATTGATAACATGTTTAAAAGAATAATCACTTTTTGGAATACAGTATCATGAATATATTTTATATGAACTGAAGATCATTTTTTGTACACTACCTAAAAGCATGCAAAAAGTAAGTATGAAAATAGGCACTGTGAGATTAGGTCCATGCTGTAAAAATGGCCACAAAATTCTTTACATGTCATGAGCTTCATAAATATATAATTGTATGAATTTTATTTCCCAAAATTACAGCTCAACAACTGATAACTGATGTTGATAAACACATTGTTTTTAGGCTGTATTTCTTACATTGTCACTAATCTTTGATGATGATGATGATGATGATGATGATGATTATGATGATGTCCCATACTCTGAGGAGTGTAGGGAACAATGCGGGAGACCCGCGCCGCCGACCAGGCAAGGTCCTAGTGGAAGTGATTTGCCATTGCCTTCCTCCGACCATAATGGAGATGAAAGAAGATCATGAAGACGACACAACAACACCCAGTCATCTCAAGGCAGCGAAAATCCCTGACCCTGCCGCGAATTGAACCTGGGACCCCATGCGTGGGAAGTGAGAATGCTACTGCAAGACCACGAGCTACGGACCCCTCATCTTTACCAAGTTTCTTAATTTTACTAGTTTAAATACTGACTCTCTTCACAGCAACTACCACCATCTCTACATTCCCTACAATTGCCAACAGACTGTTCCATGAAAATGTAGTCTAATTGGTATGCATGCGACACCTTGCTTAAGAAGAAGTTCCAAAATGCAAAATGGGATTTTCCAGTGCTCATACCTCGGGTTCTATTGATGATAAGGGTCAAGTGTTCTGGATAGTCCTGGGGCTAGGGACCATTTGTATACACAACAGAAGGATCATCTTAGTGTCACTATCCTACAGTACAGTATTAATGTACAAGTATTATACACTTCCTTCTGGTTACGCAAATGGAGCAAATCTGTTGGACAGTTTTTGTATTCGATGTAGTGTATGGAGGGATTGATGAGACTTTATGGAGATACTGTTAGTTCATGGGCGGTCCCTTAAAAAAAAAAAATGTATTTTTAGTATATTTTTGCCATCACCAGCGGACCAAAACACAATCAAGGATTCCAAGATGGCTATGCACAGCAAATGGCTAAAATTTTTATGATATATTGTAGTGATTCGAGAATTTCTGTGTAAATTCTAGAACCACTTAGCCATCTACCATCTCAAACACACCATATTCTAGATATGAGTGTGGGATGGTAAAATCCTACCAACTGAACGCCACATGTTTGTGTGTACAGGTTTAAAATCAGTCATGGGAAGCAAGTAGACGCAGTGGTCTAACGGCACCGACAAGTACCTGTCGGGCAATCCATAGAGGTTTTAGTGTGCGTGTAATGAAGAACCATGGAGTTTACATGCCGCTCTGTGCTTATTGTGTCACTGACTATTGTTATGTGAAACAAGAATAGTTGAAAAAGTACTCTTATAGACTCTTGACTCATCCTTGGTAGAGGCAAGACGTATTTTCTGATTCATTTTAAGAAACTCATGGTAGTCGAGCCAACTTTCTTTTAACTGTAACTCATTTTGTTTCTAATATTTGACAGTATGAGGTACTTACAGAAAGTTACATGTGCATGTTGAAAGTGTGAATTATATTGTGCATGAAAAGTCAAATACATCATTAACTGATGAAAAGGAAAGTTTGTATGTCTACTCATTTTATAAGTAGAAAAAGGCTTAAAAGTTCCTGTGCCTAGCACTATTTGACAGAGAAGAATTCAAGATATTTTCCAGCAGCCGACTATCCCATAAAGAAGAGGGGCTGCAAAATTCCACATAAGTCACCTCGTAAAGAAGTGAAAGGTGGTTTGGGGAAATAAATCCGTATAACCCACACCCACACTTTAAGTCATCAGAACGTTACAATATTCCTAAGATCCAGATCTCACACAACCTTGAAAATTTTCTCTATATCTTTATCCATTTCCAAGACACACAGGTTCAAAGCTACACTATTACCATAAGTAAAATATGCACATAAATAACCCTGAAAATTTTCTTGATATCTTATCCCTTTCCCAGATACAGAGGTTTGAAATTATTCTACTCATACACGTAAAATATGCATGTAAAAATTAAATAAACTGATTGGTGATGGGAATACTCATGATAAACCCATGATTTAATTCAACTGATGGGTATTCCCATGAATGAATGAATAAATGGTGTATTTGCATAAATTCATGGGCAATTCCTGAGGAAACAGCCAAAAAGGCATTTCTCACCGTTTTTTCACCATCAGCAGCACACCAAATCCCAGTTGTGGATTCCAAGACAGGTAAGCACAGTAAACAGCTGTAAATTTTATGGTAAATTACTAAAATTACAGTCTCATAGAACCACGAAAATTCTCTACGTACCTTTACCCATTTCTGAGATACGGAGGTTCAAAATTACCCTACTTGTGCATATAAAATGCAGTGTGAGGTGAAAACATAATTTACAAAATACGGAGAAATACGATTTAAAGTATCTCCATTATAATCATATGGGATCTCAGAATTCAATGTTGCAGTACTGAAGGCCATGCCAAATTTCCATGCACATAAAATCTGGTCTGAGGTGTAAAATCACTTTTGTGTTAGCTCAGTTTCACATATGTAAACTATCAAAATTTTACTGACCCATCAAGTTGTTCTTCTATGCATCACTTGCCCTGCTGTGATAGGAAAAGAAGGGAATAAGAGGAAAAAGTTTCTATCAGAGAGAGAGAAAAAAAAATTGCAAAACCAAATTTCTCAGTTATTGACAAAACACAACAAAAGATCTAAAAATCAAATATCTCTCATACAGGGTGTTTGGAAATTCCCATTACAAACTTCTAGGACTTGTAGAGGGGAGTGAGTAGATAATATTTTGAACTGGAGCACATGTCCATAAATGTACCATTTCCATGCTACAACCATTTGAAGACATGTTGCTAAGAAACCACTTTTACAAGTAACTGAATAGGCGGGACACATTGTATCACTTGTTTTACAGTTCCCCTCATCAATAACCAAAGAAATTGCTTATTCTACATCTACATATATATTCCGCTAGCTACCAAGCGGTGTGTGGTGAAGGGCACAATTTGCGCCACAGTCATATTTCCCCCCTCTGTTCCACTCGCAGATCGCGCAAGGGAAAAATGACTGTCTGAACGCCTCAGTACGAGCTCAAATTTCCCTTATCTCTGAATGGTGACCATTGCATGATTTTAAAGTTGGTGGTGATAATATATGCTCTACATCCTCAGTGAAGATCGTATTTCAGAATTTAGTGAGCAGCCCCTTCCGTTTAGTGCGCCGTCTATCTGCAACTGTGTCCCACTTCATACTTTCTATGAGATTTGTAACACTCTCACAATGGCAAAATGTACGAGTCACGAATCTTGCTGCTCTTCTTTGGATCTTCTCGATCTCTTGAATCAGACCCAACTGGTAAGGGTTCCATACAGATGAACACTACTCTAAGACTGGACGAACTAATGTATTGTAAGCTATTTCCTTTGTTGAAGGACTGCATCGCTTCAGGATTCTACCAATAAATTGCAATCTAGAGTTCGCCTTACCTGTTACTCGTGTAATCTGATCATTCCATTTGAGATCATTTCGAACAGTCACACCCAGATACTTGATGGATGTTACCACTTCCAAAGACTGGGCATTTATTTTGTACTCATACATTAATGGGAATTTTTGCCTTGTTATGCACAATAGGTTACACTTACTAATTTTGATAGATAACTGCCAGTCATTACACCACACATTTATTTTCTGCGAATCCTCATTGAATTGTTCACAACTTTCATGTGTTACTACTTTCCTGCACACTACAGCATCATCAGCAAACAGTCTAATGCCGCTGTCAATACCATCAACTTTTTGATGGGTTCTCTTTAATGTGATGCAGTACGGCATCTTCCAACTCAGGTGTGCTGCATCACCATGTCATGCCTGCTAATGGTGAAGATACCTTTTTTCGAAGCCACTGCGGCAAAGAGGGTATATGATGGAGTCGGACATTGTGGAGAACATTGTTGATAAACATGAAGAGCAGCTCTTCCATTACCACCCAGAAGTATCATATCAGTGTATTCTGGAGACGTCTAATCAACCATGTTGCTCTAACACTCACAGACAGCTGAATGAGGCTCAAACCCGGACATAGTGGTAGGACAAGACATCAAATGACACAAGCTGATCTTGCATAACAATCCCGCCCCCCACTCCCACCCTCATTACTGCCCTGTTGCATACCTACCTAGTAAACACATTTTCAAAATGCTATAGCACAGAAATGGTACATTTCTAGACGTGTTGTTATTCAAAATATTAAGTACTCACTCCCCTCTACAAGTCCTAGGAGTTTGTAATGGGAATTTCCAAACACCCTGTATTATATATGAATTTTTAACTTCTTTGCACATTTTTTTAAAGCGTGTCCAGATATATGACATTTTCGAGAAGTTTCCAATGTCAAATAATACAATGAATATTATGGTTTAATGGTCCAGTGCCAATAAGGTCATTAGACATGCAGCACAAGCTCAGATACAACAAAAGACGAAGTGTTTTCAAAGAGTAACAAATTGTCGCCTTTCCAATGTAAACTAATGAAGTGTGGGAGACTTTCTCTGGAGTACATGTGGTGGGGGATGTCCACATGCAATCATGGAGTTTTTCCTGCCATCAGGAAGTGTCAATCACTGGCAATCAGCCTATGAGTAATGACTGGTAAAACAAGAAAGGAAGATTAGTGCATACCATGCCATTGACAACGAGGTTATTAGCGATGGAGCAGAAGCTCAGATTAGGAAAGAATGGGAATGGAAATAAAAGGAACCATTACAGAACTTGCCTTAAGTGATATAGGGAAATCATGGAAAACCTAAATCTGAATGACAGGACAGGGATTTGTACCCTCGTCCTCTAGAAAGAGAGTACAACTTGCTAACCACTGTGCCACCTCAGTTGGCAGATGACATGTAGTGAGCACCCTCTGAATTCCAGTAACTTGTAAAATTACTGAACAAATTGAGTAGCAATACTGCATGAAATTTAGGCAAACAATATTCAACAGGATTTCTGAGTCGATGCCACGAGTGATTCACGGGTAAAGGTGTAGTGGCCAGTGGACATCCTGACCATTCTCTTCATTTCTCATGGGTTGGTGCATCATGAGTATGCACTACAAGGCCACACAATCACAAACAAATACTACCAGGTCTTTCACATCATGTTTGTTATGCTGTGCAGCACAAAAAAAAGAACCCTTGGCAGCTCTATCATGATAATGCACCCACCCGTGCTGTACTTGTCCCCTTAGCAGCATATTTCTTAAATTTTGTGTGCATTTTTCCTCTATTTAAGAGGTTTAATTTCAGGTATGTAGCTAAGTATAAATTCAGACAGTCAGTAGTGCACTAGTCATTCATTTGCTTGTTTTGAAGAGACGGGGACCATTTGTTTGAGCCTAGTAAGCATCAGTCAGGCTCCAGCTAGCACCTGGTACACATCTGGAGAGTGGTATGCAACATATTTAACTTCTTCAATGTACCCTTAAGTAGCATATTTCTTATATTTTGGGCGTTTTTTCCTATTTAAGAAGAGTAATTTCATTACTGTAAATTATTGTAAGGCAGCCCGTAGAGCAGTTTTCATTTTGCTAACAGCCAGCTACACAGCCATAAAGCATCAGCGTCCAGTGGAGACATGTCACGAGGTTAGCAGATGGCGTATCTAGGTTTCTGTCTGTGCTATTATTGTCATTTCATAACTTAGTAATACTGGGATGGATGTGATGTGTGTATGCTGTGTGTACGGATGCAGGAGGAGCTGTCCACAGTTTGCGAACAGCTGAGTGTGCTTTTGGCCACGTTCACTCTTCAGGCTGCTGCCTCATGATGTATCAGTGGTGCAAAATCTGGCATGTTGCACGAGATGTATCAGGAGTCGCTTGTTTTGCCCACGGCCTTTTGTGCCGAGGCACCGCCCAGTATACATGATACACTGGATCCGCACTCACAGGAGGGTGAGTGATGGGTGGTAATGCTTTCGCATCATTTGAGGCAGTGGGTCTACGTGCAGGCTGGCTGTGTGGCCTCACCCATTCACCCAGTGAGTGGACAGGTAGTCACTCTTTTAGCATGGTCCGAGCATGCACGTGGGGGGAGGGTTTTACTGGTTATCACGAGCTCTAACATTAGAGACGTTATGGAGCCCCTTAAGCAGATAGCGTTCAATGCTGGAAAGAAAGCTAATGTAAACTGGGGCATGTCTGCCAGGGGGCCTCATCCAAGTGTGGAGGGGGCCTTGCCTTTGGCTATCGAGCAAGTAGGGTGCAGTCATCTGCAAGTTGTGGCTCAGGTCAGCACCAGTGATGCCTCTTACTTTGGTTCTGAGGCGACCCTCAGTTCACACGGGTGGCTGACAGAGGTGGTGAAGGCTGGTAGACTTGTGCACAGGGTGTAAGCAGAGCTTGCAATTTGCAGCATTGTTCTCAGCATCAATCAGGGTACTCTGGTATGGAGCCGAACAGAAGCTCTCAATCAAGGCTTTCTCAACTTGACTCTGTGAGTCTTGGCTGCAGATTTCTGGACCTGTAATATCAGGTGGAGAATTGTTGGTCCCCTTGATAGGTCAGAGTTGCACTACACAAAGGAAGCAGCTGCTCGAGTAGTAAAGTACTTTTGGAGTGCACATGGGGTTTCTTATGGCTAGTCAGTACACTGAGGATCACTGGTGAACACTCGCCAGATGACTTGCTGATAGCAAAATCAGACTGCATTCAGAGTAAAGACTCTTCAACTGTCAAAATTTTATCAGTAAATTGTCGAAGAATTCATAATAAAGGTCCCGATTTTATTGCCTTCCAGGAAATTTCTCGTGCTTGAGTTATTCTCGGGAACAAGAGGTAGCTTGAAATGTGAAGCAGAAAGCTCCGAGATATTCAGCAATTCATGGAACATATATTGAAAACACGGATTAGATGCCGCAGGAGGGGGTGTGTTGGTTGCAACTGACAAAAATATTGTCTCTATTGGGGTCAAATTTGAGTGTGATAGTGAAGTTATGTGGTCATGTATAATGGGTTTACAGTGAAATCAAGCTAATTGTAGCACATTTTTAATGGCCACCCAATTCTATTATGATGGTTTTAGAGTCGCTGAAACAAAGTCTGTGTTCAGTAGTGCAGAAATATCCAGATCATGCAATATTAGTTGGAGGCAACTTTAACCTACAAAATATTGACTGGGACATCTATAGATTCATTTGCAGTGGGTACAGATAGACGGTTTTGCAAAGTTCTTCTGAAGACTCTTCCAAAAACTGTCTTGAGCAGCTAGTTCAACAGCCCACATGCCATGGAAACATTTTAGGCCTTGTAGCTACAAACAGGCCTGAACTAATCAGTATAGAGGCAGGGATTAGTGACCATGATGTCATCATAGCAACTTTGGTCAGTAAAACTAATAAATCAATCAAGAAGGCTAGGAGAGTATTTCTGCTTGAAAGAGCAGATAGACGGCAGAGAATCCAAGAAAATTCGAATCCTATGTCAAATCGGTAATTGGGTCTAAGGCTTCCATTCAGTCACTTATTGACTAACATGGTGTGACAGTAGAAGACAGCAAAATCAATGGAGAGGTTTTTAATGTCTTGTTTAAGAAATTGTTCATGCAGGAGAACCATACAAACGTACAATCGTTTGACCACTGTACAGAGTCCCATACGGGCAACATAGTAATAATCATACTTGGAACAGAGAAACAACTTAAAGAGTTGGAAGCAGATAAGTCACCATGTCCTGATGGAATTCCAATTCAGTTTTTGAGTACTCTACAGCTTTGACACCTTACTTAGCTTTGCATTTATTGCATATCTCTTGCCCAGCGCAAAATCTTAAGTGACCGGAAAAAAAGTGCTGGTGACTCCATACATAAAAAGCACAAAAGAGCGGGCCCGCAAAATTACAAACCTATATCCTTAACATTGGTCTGCTGTGTAATCCTTTAACTTATTCTCAGTTCAAATATAATAAATTTCCTTTAGAAGGGATAGATTCTTCCCACAAATCAGCATTGTTTTAGGAAGCACTGCTTGTGCAAAACTCAGCTTGCTTTTTTCTCACATTATATACTGCGAGCTATGGATGCAGAGCAACAGATTTCCATAAAGCACTTGACACTGTGCCACACTGCTGTCTGTTAACAAGGTACAAGCAAATGGAATAAGTTCCCAGATATGTGAGTGGATCGAAAACTTCTTAAGTAACACAACCCAGTATGTTGTCCTCGACAGCGAGTGTTCATCGGAGACTGGGGTATAGTCATGAGTGCCCTATGGAAGTGTGTTAGGACCACTGTTAATTTTCTACGTACATAAATGACCTGGCAGACACAGTAAACAGCAGTCTGTGGCTGTTTGCTGATGATTCTTTGGTGTATAAGGTGTTGGTGTGTTGAGTGACTGTAGGAGGATACAAGACGACTTAGGCAAAATTTCTAATTGGTGTTATGAATGGCAGCTAGCTCTAAATGCAGAAAAAATATAACTCAATGCAGATGAGTCAAAAACAAACCCATAATTTTCCAATATAGCATTAGTAGTGTGCTGTCTGACAAAGTCACATCTATGAAATATCTAGGCACAATCTTGCAAAGCAATGTGAAATGGAATGAGTGTATAAGGAATGTAATAGGGAAGATGAATAATAGACTTTGGTTTTCGGTTTACTGGGAGAATTTTAGGTAAGTGTTGTTCATCCGTAAAGAAGACCACATATAGAACACTAGTGTGACACATCGTTAAGTACAGTTCAAGAGTTTGGGATCTGCACGAGGTCAGATTAAAGGAAGACATCAAAGCAACCAGAGGCGGTCTGTTGGATTTATTACCAGTAGGTTTGAGCAACATGCAAGTACTACAGAGCTGCTTCAGGAACTCAAATGGGAATCTCTGAAAAAAAGTCAATGTTCTTTTTGAGGAGCACTACTGATAAAATTTAGAAAACTGGCAGTTAAGGTTGACTGCAGAACGATTATACTGCCACAATGGACATTCCATGTAAGGACCACGAAGGCAAGATTAGAGAGATTAGGGCTCATATAAAGGCTTACAGTCAGTCATTTATCCCTAGCTCTATTTATGAGTGGAACAGGAAAGAAAATGACACGGTAGCCACCATGAACCATACGGTGGCCTGCGGAGTATGTACATAGACGTACCTCCAAATCAATACATGTAATTCTGCCAAAAAAAGATTTGATACTTTTTGAACTTCCCATATAGGGAAGAAAACTGACCATATCCTTTTCAATGGCCAATTTCAACAAGGTCAGCAGACATGAAGGACAAGCTCAGATACAAGTAAAGGGAAGAAATTAGCCATATCCTCCTCAAAGGAACCACTGAGTATTTGCCTTACGTAACTTGAGGCACAAGGGAAACCCAAATCTGTTCCTCCCCAAACGGAGGTCCACACCACCCAAAGTTTCGAACACTACAGCAAGTTCCTAGAATTTTCATGTATATGATAAGACTTTCATCATTATGTTCAAGGCACATAAGCCTAATGGAATTACTGTCTTACTGCAATCCAACACATTTGTATGCAGTTCTAATAATGTATTACGAATTACATTTTGATCTTTATAAATGTCAACCTATTGTTATTTACTTCATTATAACATAATAATGTTTGTTGGTTTCATTTCGTTTCGTCGTACATTGCCCATTTATTCCCTTTTTAACTGTCACTGGTTACTTTTTTTTCAGTTTTCAAATATAATGTAATTTCCTATTAGTATTAGCCATTGTATCCATTCCTTCTCTGTCCTGAACCTGAATGGAACCTTTTCTGCTACTTCTTGTGGTCTTGGATATTTCTTTCTTTCACATCTCGTTTGCGACACCATTTTACTATGCATTCTGTTTAACAGTCTACTGTGTAGCATATACCAGCACACTTCGGAGAAAAGTAAACAACATAAAGTTGATTAATACGTAGGAACTGCCTATAGAATGAAAAGAGTGGGATTGGTGATTCAACTCAATTTACATATTTAATCCATTACACACATCCATTTCAGTCCACCTGCCACTGCAGACATACACGAATCATTCTGAAACTTCAACAAGGTCACAAGACATGAGAATCCATTTGTCTCTGTTAATATGATACACTTAAATCATACCAAGGAGTTGGATTTAATAAAAACACAGGTTTCAGATAGATTATATAATGGTAAGACAGAGATTTACGAACCAGGTTTTAAATTATAAGACATTTCCACGGGCAGATGTGGACTCTGACCACAATCTATTGGTTATGAACTGTAGATTAAAACTGAAGAAACTGCAAAAAGGTGGGAATGTAAGGAGATGGGACCTGGATAAACTGAAAGAACCAGAGGTTGTACAGAGTTTCAGGGAGAGCATAAGGGAACAATTGACAGGAATTGGGGAAAGAAATACAGTAGAAGAAGAATGGGTAGCTCTGAGGGATGAAGTAGTGAAGGCAGCAGATGATCAAATACGTAAAAAGACGAGAGCTAGTAGACATCCTTGGGTAACAGAAGAAATATTGAATTTAATTGATGAAAGGAGAAAATATAAAAATTCAGTAAATGAAGCAGGCAAAAAGGAATACAAACGTCTCAAAAATGAGATCGACAGGAAGTCCAAAATGGCTAAGCAGGGATGGCTAGAGGACAAATGTAAGGATGCAGAGGCTTATCTCACTAGGGGTAAGATAGATACTGCCTACAGGGAAATTAAAGAGACCTTTGGAGATAAGAGAACCACTTGTATGAACATCAAGAGCTCAGATGGAAACCCAGTTCTAAGCAAAGAAGGGAAAGCAGACAGGTGGAAGGAGTATGTAGAGGGTCTATACAAGGGTGATGTGCTTGAGGACAATATTATGGAAATGGGATGTAGATGAAGATGAAATGGGAGATACAATACTGGGTGAAGAGTTTGACAGAGTACTGAAAGACCTGAGTCGAAACAAGGCCCCGGGAGTAGACAACATTCCATTGGAACTACTGACGGCCTTGGGAGAGCCAGAACCTGACAAAACTCTACCATCTGGTGAGCAAGATGTACGAAACAGGCGAAATACTCTCAGACTTCAAGAAGAATATAATTCCAATCCCAAAGAAAGTAGGTGTTGACTGATGTGAAAATTACCGATGTATCAGCTTAATAAGCCACAGCTGCAAAATGTTAACACGAATTCTTTACAGACGAATGGAAAAACTAGTAGAAGCCGACCTCGGGGAAGATCAGTTTGGATTCCGTAGAAATATTGGAACACGTGAGGCAATACTGACCCTACGACTTATCTTAGAAAATAGATTAAGGAAAGGCAAACCTACGTTTCTAGCATTTGTAGACTTAGAGAAAGCTTTTGACAATGTTGACTGGAATACTCTCTTTCAAATTCTGAAGGTGGCAGGGGTAAAATACAGGGAGCAAAAGGCTATTTACAGTTTGTACAGAGACCAGATGGCAGTTATAAGAGTCGAGGGACATGAAAGGGAAGCAGTGGTTGGGAAGGGAGTAAGACAGGGTTGTGGCCTCTCCCCGATGTTATTCAATCTGTATATTGAGCAAGCAGTAAAGGAAACAAAAGAAAAATTCGGAATAGGTATTAAAATCCATGGAGAAGAAATAAAAACTTTGAGGTTCGCCGATGACATTGTAATTCTGTCAGAGACAGCAAAGGACTTGGAAGAGCAGTTGAACGGAATGCATAGTGTCTTGAAAGGAGGATATGAGATGAACATCAACAAAAGCAAAACGAGGATAATGGAATGTAGTCAAATTAAGTCAGGTGATGCTGTAGGAGTAATGGAATAAAGGAGTTTTGCTATTTGGGGAGCAAAATAACTGATGATGGTCGAAGTAGAGAGGATATAAAATGTAGACTGGCAATGGCAAGGAAAGCGTTTCTGAAGAAGAGAAATTTGTTAACATTGAGTATTGATTTAAGTGTCAGGAAGTCATTTCTGAAAGTATTTGTATGGAGTGTAGCCATGTATGGAAGTGAAACATGGACAATAAATAGTTTGGACAAGAAGAGAATAGAAGCTTTCGAAATGTGGTGCTACAGAAGAATGTTGAAGATTAGATGGGTAGATCACATAACTAATGAGGAGGTATTGAATAGGATTGGGGAGAAGAGAAGTTTGTGGCACAACTTGACCAGAAGAAGGGATTGCTTGGTAGGACATGTTGTGAGGCATCAAGGGATCACCAATTTGGTATTGGAGGGCAGCGTGGAGGGTAAAAATCGTAGAGGGAGACCAAGAGATGAATACACTAAGCAGATTCAGAAGGATGTAGGTTGCAGTAGGTACTGGGAGATGAAGAAGCTTGCACAGGATAGAGTAGCATGGAGAGCTGCATCAAACCAGTCTCAGGACTGAAGACAACAACAACAACAACAACAACAACAACTGAATGTTGTTAAACACATTTCATCCATCATTTTAAATTAGGTCATAAACACTACACATGGAGTATTGTGCATCAAAATATCTTTAATCTGCAATTAACACTGCGGCATTTCTGTCTTAAATCTTGCTATCGCTGGCAGGGATGACACTGTAAGGTGTCGGGTCTCTACAGGTGTCTGTGTGTTTTGTGCTCAACAAACATTTAAAATACTCATTAATTCCCTTACTGTGTTCTAACTTCTTTCAGAAAAATATTAGTGGACTAATGTACCACCTATTCTTGGTACGCACTCTGAAATTATCTTTTAACAGGTTTCCCTTGAGTCACTTGTCCTGCATTTAACACATTGAGAACTGAATGAAGAGAACTGCAAAGACACCTCTACAGTCAAAGGATGTACAACCTCCATCCTCCTTTTCTTTTTACGAGCATGTTATGAAGGATACAGTATGCACAGTTTATTGATAGCTAGCAAGAGTTTAATCTAAATAAGGTATCTCATTTCTCATTTTAACATAACAATACCAGAATTAAAATTTACCATCATGTCTATTGTGTCGATGAGCACGGACCAATGAAAGATGATTATATAAGTTTTCAATGCAATTTTGAGACACTATTCATACCCTACCCATAGCTCTACATCATCTTATTTGTCTTCCTCATACAGCAAGATTGTGTAGCAAGCAGTATTCCATTATTTGGTTGTTGCCTTACAGTAAAAATCAGATATTCATCGCCGAATACGAATACGATGCTTCAGTGCAATGAAAAAGTCATTAGTTACAATCTGAATGTCATGGCATTTTATGGACACACATTACGTGATTAAAATTACTTTGCGATTGATGTTTCGACAAGTCGGGGGGCCAGCTGCCAGCCAATTGTAGTGCTTTCCTGAGCACCGCGTGCTCACTTTGTTGCCTGTTCTGCAGGTGCATGCAGCACCTTGCGAAGTGTGGTAATCAAGCAACAACAAATGCCTTGTAAAACTGCAAGAGTTGTCAAGCTTCCCAGATTTGTATGCTAAGGCACTGAGGATGTTCAGTGGTTTCTGACCTGTGGCTTTCTATTCCTTGAAATATGGCAGCCAATTCCATTTGTCATCAAAACATATCTACTGGGCAAATCATCTAAAATTTGCACCTCAAATATTGAGGAAATGGAAAGTGCTACTGGTGTGCAGTTTTCACAGAATGGATTGGTAGTCAGATAGCCAATCAACAGTTTTCTGTGCAAACACACACATTCTCAAAAGGGAAAATTCCTATTAACATTAACAAAGTAAAAGAGTAAATCAGAGTGTCAGTGGTGTTGTTGCAGGAGTCTAGTGTGAGTCGTTTACGAGATATCGTATCCTGAAAAGTTCCCACACTGACACTTGTACAATACCTATGTTAGCACACACTAAAGGACTACACAAGTGCATACACTAGTTATGTGGATTCTAACAAGACAACTGACCATCATAGGTTGTGTTCAAAATGACCACTGGCAGCAGCAACACAAGGTTCCAGTCTGGTTTGGAACAACTGCTGCGCACATACTAGCATTTCAGCGGAGATATCCAAGTAGGATACAGTAATAAGTTATAGCATATCAGCGGATGTAGCTGATATGTCCTTGTAGGCAGGATCTTTCACCTTTCCCCACAGAAAAGAGTCGACAGGCATCAAATCTGGGGAACAGGCCAGCAAAGTACAGGTCCTCTGCACCCAATCCAACAATTTGGAAACAATCTGTGAAAACATACTGCAGCACTTCGTGCACTATGGGCTGAACAGCCATCATGTTGGGACCACAGGTTCCTCCTAGTCTGCAGAGGAATGTCTTCTGGCATCTGTGGAAGATGGTCTGTTAGAAGGCTGTGATACTTGTGAGCATTCAGTGTTCCGCCTACGAAAAATGGGCCTATGAGCTGATGGTTTACTATCCTACACCACACGTTTACACTCCACGGAGACTGATATTCCACCTGACAAATCTCTCAAGGATTGTCAACAGATCAATAGTGCATGTTTCGGTGGTTTATCTGGCCATGACTGGTACAGATGGCTTCATCACTAAACAAGATACATGATACATCTGAAGTATCCTGTCTTACTGCCATGTACAGTAGTTAACATGATTGTCATAATCATTTTAATGCAGCTCTTGATGGAGAGAGATGTGATAGAAATGGAACCTATGTCAATGAAGAACACATAGGACACTTGCCTGACTCATGCCACTTCCTTGTGCGATTGTGCGGGGGCTAACTTGTGGATCAACTGCAACAGCAGCAAGCATATTAATTTCCCCCCTCTTCTCACATCACTTGTTTTCTTCTGTTATGTCAGCTAGATGTTACACTACCACTTTCACGTAACTGCTGAGATGGTTGACATCTACTGGAATATACTGCCACATACAGCTTGCAAGAACAAACTGCATTCCTCTGACAATCTCTATACACTGTGAGCATGTCGGCTTTTTCTGCATTGGTAAATCCCATCTTCCACTCACAAGCTATTACCTGGACTGTCACATACTAAAGGACTAGCAAGTTGCATGAACTGAAGGAACACATTAACACAATGTAATTAAATATAACAACATTGTGGATAGCAATTACGCAGCTGAATGGCACAACCAAGTGTCAGTGTGGAAACTTTTCAAAGTACGATATCTCGTAAATGATTCACACTAGAATCCTGCAATAAGCACCACTGACATTCTAATTTACCCTACTTTAAAACCTGTTTTTTTCTATCCATTTTTCCCACCTCTTTTTCATCATTGTGCTGCCAAGCCTTACTACGGATGCAATGTCAGTGGCAAAAGAAATGATGCTGAATACACTTTTCATGAATATAGCATTTGCTTGACACAAGCAGCCCATTGGTACATGTCTCCGAGTTGTACTTAATGTTCATAGAGTGGCTTGATAATATTCTGCCTGTAAGTGCTACTGTAGATTTACTCAACATCGAAGAACATTTCTGCAAGGTGCTGTCTGTGAAAGAAGGTTTCCTTTGCTGTCACCTCTGGCAGCAGGAATTATACTGGATGGAGTGGTATCTCATGAAGTTATACTGAAGTAGCTGTTGTGACAAGAGGATTCAGACAACACAACACTAAGCAATTTCTTCAGGAGCCATTCCCATGCAAGGTGTTTAAAGTGAGTCTACAAAAGCTGCTAGCAAAAATATTACTTTTCCCTGGTTTTAGAAAGGTTATTAAGACTGTTATCTGCAGGAGTCAAGGTAGCGGCCATTCTGCTGAAAGCATTTGAGGGGGTTTCTTGCGAATGTAAGTAGAGATGGTGTAACATACTTCACCGAATCTTAGCCTCCACAGGTGAAGAATTGCAGGCAACAGTGCAACACTATAAATGGACTTCTGTGCTGCAAGACATAAAATACAGACTGTTCCTCTCTGCAACTTCACAACACTGATGGAAAGTGACACGTCATCTGATTGAACAAGTCATTTGCAAAAAAAGTGTTCTGTCTTTGTCTGAGTTGTACCTTTGGAGTGGAAACTAGAAAGTTACTATTCAATATAGCAGCAATTCGAAATATCTGTGCTTTCACAGAAATTATTTGTTCAGCTCAGAAATCCATGTCGGGACTTCACTCCTCTTCTGGAAAATATTCCTGGCCCTGGTTCTAAATAAGTGAAATTTTGCTACATTTTCAGCAGGTACACTGTTTCAGGATCTTCATAGTGCCATTCTGCTGTGCCTCACCGGAGATTAAAAATCTGCAGTCCACCATGGAAAAGACTGTCTTTTCAGATGAGAGATAGATTTTAAAATTGGCACATCAGCAGCTTTGTGGCCAACCTCTCTCATATGATTCAACCACTCACATATTCCTGTATTGCAGTAAGTTGGCTGTAAAGAGTCTATTTAGTCCTATTGAGAAGATATTTTTGCAGCTGCCATTTGAATATTGCTCGTTGCAAGATTGACTGAGTACAGAAGTATGCACTGGTATCTAGACCATTCACAATTTCCCACAAAGCAGCATCCGCACAAGCTAGCATATCACACTGAGGTGATAAAGGTCAAGGGATAGCAATATGACATATACAGATGGCAGTAGTATCACATAGATAAGGTATAAAAAGGCATTGCCAGAGCTGTCATTTGTACTGAGGCGATTCATGTGAAAAGATTCTCAACATGATTATGACCACACAATGGGAATTAACAGACAAACACAGAATAGTAGTTGCAGGTAGATGCAAGGGACATTCAATTTCATAAATCATTAGGGAATTCAATATTCCGAGATTCACAGTGTCAGGAGTGTGCCAAGAAAAACAAATTTCAGGCATTGTCTCTCACCATGGACAATGCAATCGCTGATGGCCTTCACTTAATGACAGAGCAGCGATGTATGTGTATAGTTGCCACTGATAACAAACAAACAACACTGCCTGAAGTAACTGCTGAAATCAATGTGGAACATGTGACAAATGTATCCGTTAGAACATCACAGCAAAATTTGGCATTAATGGGCTATGGCAGCAGACAGCCGATGTGAGTGCCTTTGCCAACAGTACGACATTGTCTGCAGCACCTCTCCTCGGCTCGTGACAATATCAGTTACTGGAAAATTGTGGCCTGGTCAAATGAGTCCTAATTTCAGATGGTAAGAGCTGATGGTAGGGTTCAAGTTTGATGCAGACCCTACAGAGCCATGGACCCAAGTTGTCAACAAGCTACTGTGCAAGCTGGTGATGGCTCCATAATGGTGTGGGCCGTGTTTACATGAAACGGAATGGGTCCTTTGGTCAAACTGATCCAATCACTGACTGGAGACAGTTATGTTCAGCTACTTGGAAACCATTCGGAGTCATTCATGGATTTCATGTTCACAATGATGGAATTTTTATGGATGACAATGCACCCTGTCACAGGGCCACAACTGTTCGCAACTGGTTTGGAGAACATTAGAGACAATTTGAGTGAATGATTTGGCGACCCAGATCACCAACATGTATCCCATCAAACAGCTATGGGGCGTAGGTCAGTTTGTGCACAACGTCCTGCACTGACAACACTTTTGCAATTATGTACAGCTATAGAGACAGCATGGCTCAATATTTCTGCAGGGGACTTCCAATGACTTAACGAGTCCATGTTATACCGTGTTGCAGATGAAAGGAAGGTCCGACACAATATTAGGAGGTATCCTATGACTTTTGACATCTCAGTGTATGGGGTCTATTGCTGAAATTGGTTGGTTTGTTGGTTTGGGGTATAAAGGGACCAAACTACAGGGTCATCAGTCCCTTTTTCCTGACGCAACTGAAATTGATCCCAATGCAATGCTCACATGTGTCATTTTACCATTATTTAGAAGGCAAGTTTTCCAAAAGAAGCACACCCTCTGAAACTCAAATGTGGGAGGACAGGCACTGAAGGATCCTCAGAGCTTACAGTGAAATGAAATGAAATGTCGTGTGACGAGGGCCTCCCGTCGGGTAGACCGTTCGCCTGGTGCAAGTCTTTCGATTTGACGCCACTTCGGCGACTTGTGCGTTGATGGGGATGAAATGATGATGATTAGGACAACACAACACCCAGTCCCTGAGCGGAGAAAATCTCCGACCCAGCCGGGAATCGAACCCGGGCCCTTTGGATTGACAGTCTGTCGCGCTGACCACGCAGCTACCGGGGGCGGACAGAGCTTACAGTGTGCACTATTGTCTCCAAGAAGGAGAAATGGCAGGGAGAGATCTTGAAAGTATGATCTGATCCTGATGGGTGTGTGTGTGTGTGTGTGTGTGTGTGTGTGTAGTACATCACTATCTACAGCACATCACTTGCAATACTGTCAAGAATGCCATCATGCAGATTAGATCAGCATCTACTGGACATGATGGCATCACTATCCAGATGGTAAAACTTATTATTGATCCACAACTGCCCTCTACAACAGACATTTTCAATGATTCCTTAAGCACCAGTGTTTTCCCCAAGGCCTCTTCTCTCTGTATGTCAATTATGCGTCATCAGTTCTGACCTATTGCAAATATCACATGTATGCTGATGAGATTCAGTTGTAACTAAGTACAAAACCAATCAATCTTAAGAAAGCTATTGAAAATTTCAATACTGACCTCGATGCACTATCAAAATGGGCACAGAACACAGGACTAAAACTCAACCCATCTAAAACCCAAGTGGTACTTGTTGGTCACTCTAAGCTCATTAGCCCAAAACATCAGGAATCCGTACCATCTCTAATCCTAAATGGAACAAATATCAACTTCTCTCCCTCAGAAAAGAGTTTGGGAGTAATAATAAATGAACATCTAAATTGGACAGAGCATGTAACTACAGTGTGCAAAAAATCATGCCCTATAAAAATATAAAAAACTCTTCCCTTTTGATCTGAAAAAGAAATTAGTCCAAACGCTTATACTCCCAATCATTGACTACAGCGATATTATCCTATGAGGTCTCTGTCAGGTAGATTCGCGACATCTGGAACTGGTCATGAATGTCTGTGTCCAATATATCTGTGACGTTCGACTTTTTGATCACATTTCACCAGCATATGCACAACTGTCCTGGCTGTATGCAGACGAACGCAGAGATTTCCATACACACTGTCTCGTCTACTGTCTTATAAATGTACACTGTCCCTCGTATCTCTCCTCATCCTTAACGCTCTTGTCTGAACAACATGTCAGAAACACACATTCCCATCATGATAAAATCCTCTCTGTTCCACTACAACACTCAGTCACCTTCTCAAAGTCCTTTACAGTAGCAGGAACCTGACTCTGGAATAACCTCCCTCGTTATATTAGAGAACTTAAAAACATGTCTGGCTTCAAACAACAATTAATGATGTATCTACTTAAGCAACAGTAATGCCTTCCTCTGTACATAAATGCACTTCACCCCATTACTTCCTTCTTTCCTACTATATCTTCCTCAGTTGCCAGTTTTTTCTTAACTGATGCAGCCTCCTTAAATCTCCCTTCCCCAAAACTCACTATACCAGTAAACAGCTACTTTATACACCAATATATTAATGTACATCTGCACAAATCTTCATTACTATTGACAGTTTCTTTTTTCATTTTACAATTACTATTTCATTTTTTCTTTTACTGTTATTATTATTGCTTTTATCATAATTTTTATGTATAGCAGCTGTTGTAAAAATACTACCAGTATTTACTTTATTAGGTCTTAGTCATTGCTCTTTATTCATATTGTCATTACATTAATCGATTTTTCTTATTCAAACTACTGTCATGATGTAACTATGATGTGTAAAATGCTGCATGTGTGAAATGCTGGTACGATGTAAGAGAGGGTCTGATGGCCCTAATCTGATCAGGTTAAATAAATAAATAAATATATTCCCCACAGTCTGAGCAGTTCAGACCTCGGCTCCCTGTTACAGAATGTTTCACCATCACCCTCAACTATGGTCCCTGAAGCATACCCAGAGGTTACAGTAGTGGACGACTGATGGCACTGGTCAGCCATCAGCTTGGGTGCGTAGTTGGCCATTACTGGCTGTTCCCCTTGGGTGAAGAATAAGACAGCCTGAGGTTAGACAAGCTGATAAGAATGACAGATAGTACTGCAAAGGGCATGTATCCATACATTATCTGCTGCATTGCATTGTTTGCTGCAACAGACAGAAGGTTGGTTGGTTTGGGGAATTAAAGGGACCAGACTGCTACGGTCATTGGCCCCTTGTTCCAAAATTTCAAACACCCACACAGAATAAAATGAACAATGGAACAGATGGCAGACGACAAAGGACAAGAAGGACGTAGACTGAGACCAGACAAAAAGAATTAAAATCACACAGAGTGTGCCAGTGGTTGGCTGACCATAGAGACAAAAAAGGAAAAGCCAACCACTGAGAAACACATTAAAAACTCAGTCTAAAATTGTAGGCCAAAGGCCAGACTCT
Organism: Schistocerca cancellata; assembly: GCF_023864275.1. Taxonomy (NCBI): domain Eukaryota; kingdom Metazoa; phylum Arthropoda; class Insecta; order Orthoptera; family Acrididae; genus Schistocerca; species Schistocerca cancellata. The sequence goes on along the minus strand of NC_064626.1, from coordinate 511,829,245 downwards.
ACACAAAAAAGACAAATACTTAGATTAAGTGAAAGTCCCCTGCCCAAATAAAACGCAAAACTAAGCCTGCCATGGCAGTGTCATTTGTTAAAAGGGCAGGGAGCGTGTCAAGCAGCGCGAACGTCTACCTGAACACAGCTAAAAGGGGACACTCCAACAAAATGTGGAACACCGTCAAAACAGATCTGCAGCGACATAGAGGTGGGTCCTCATGGCGCAATAAGTGGCCGTGCGTCATCCGTGTGTGCCCAATGCGCAGCCGGCAGAGGACAACAGACTCTTTGCGAGAGACCCACATGGATGACCGCCACACAGTCGTCGTCTCCTTGATAGGACGGAGTTAGTTTGGCTTGGTCAGGTTGTGCCATTCAGAGTCCCAAAGTTGGAAAACTTTGCGGCGTAAGATCGCTCGCAAATCAGTCTCCGGGAGGCCAATTTCCAGAGATGGTTTACTGGTGGCCTGTTTGGCCAGGTTGTCAACATGTTCATTGCCAGGTATCCCAACATGGCCTGGGGTCCACACAAAGACCACAGAGCGGCCGCAACGGGCAAGAGTATGGAGGGACTCCTGGACAGCCATCACCAGACGAGAGCGAGGGAAGCACTGGTCGATAGTTCGTAAACTGATCAGGGAGTCGCTACAGATAACGAAGGACTCACCTGAGCAGGAGCGGATATACTCTAGGGCACGAAAGATGGTGGCCAGCTCAGCAGTGAAAACGCTGCAGCCAGCCGGCAATGAATATTGTTCGTAATGGTCCCCTAGAGTCAGAGCATAACCCACACGACCAGCAACCATCAAACCGTCAGTGTAAACAATGCTAGAGTCCTGATATGTGGCAAGGAGGGAGAAAAAACGACGGCGGAAGGCCTCCGGAGGGACTGAGTCCTTCGGGCCCTGTGCCAATTTGAGCTGAAGGCAAGGGCAGGGCACGCACCACGGGGTGTACGCAGAGGGGCCCGGAAAGGAGGTGGAAGGGGGAAAACCTCAAGCCCTGAGAGAAGCTCTCTGACGCGGACCATGATCGTGCAACCCAACCAGGGCCAACGTTCTGGGAGATGGACAACTGACTGAGGGAACAGGAGACGATACTTAGGATGCCCGGGCAATCCAAAAACATGTGCAGCATAAGCGGCCAGTCAGCGTTAGTGCCGTATCTGCAGTGGAGGGACACGTGCCTCCACAAGTAATCTGTTCACAGGGCTGATCCGGAAAGCACCAGTGGCAAGTCGTATTCTGCTGTGAAGGGTTGGGTCCAGCACCCACAACGCAGAAGGGGATGCTGAACCATAAGCCAGGCTCCCATAATCCAGACGGGACTGGATTAACGCTTGGTAGAGCCGTAAGAGGGTAGATCGGTCGGCGCCCCAGCTGGTGTGGCTCAAGCATTGGAGAGCATTACGATGCCGCCAACACATCTGTTTAATCTGCCGAATATGTGGGAGCCAACCGGGCATCAAAAACCACACCCAAAAACCGATGTGTCTCCACCACTGCAAGACGTTTGCCGGCAAGGTAAAGCCACGGCTCAGAGTGAACTGTTAGTCGCCTGCAGAAATGCGTAACGCAGGTCTTGGCAGCCGAAAACTGGAAGCCATGTGCTACAGCCCAAGACTGCGCCTTGTGGATAGCGCCCTGCAGCTGATGTTCAGCAGCTGCAATGCCAATGGAGCTATAGTAGAGGCAGAAGTCGTCAGCATACAAGGAAGCTGAGACAGACGGTCCCACCGCCACAGTGAGCCAGTTAATTGCAATTTAAAAAAGGCAGACACTTAGGACAGATCCCTGTGGTACCCTGAACTCGGGAGGAAATATGGGAGGACGCGACTTGCATGCGGAAGGTACAATGCGACAGAAAATTTTGTAGGAAAATTGGCAGTGGACCCCGAAGACCCCAACCATGAAGCGTTGAGAGAATGTGATGGTGCCATGTCGTATTGTATGCCTTCCGCAGGTCGAAAAAGACGGCAACGAGGTGCTGACGGCAGGCAAAGGCCGTACGGATGGCTGAATCCAGGCTCACCAGATTGTCGGCGGCAGAGCGGCCTTTACGGAACCCACCGTGAGACGGAGCCAGAAGGCCCCGCGACTCGAGTACCCAACTCAACTGCCGGCTTACCATGCGTTCGAGCAACTTGCAATGAACGGTGAGGCTAATGGGGCGGTAGCTGTCCACCTCCAATGGGTTCTTGCCAGGTTTCAAAATGGAGATAACAATGCTTTCCCGCCATGGTGACGGAAACTCACCCTCGACCCAGATGCGGTTGTAAAGGTCGAGGAGGCGTCGCTGGCAGTCCACTGAGAGGTGTTTCAGCATCTGACAGTGGACGCGATCTGGCCCGGGAGCTGTATCAGGACAAGCGACTAGGGCACTGTGGAATTCCCACTCACTGAATGGAACATTGTAGGATTCAGGATGGAAGGTGTGAAATGAAAGGCTCCGACATTCCAACTGTCCTTTAATGGAGTGGAAGGCCAGTGGGTAATTCACAGAAGCGGAACTCGGAGCAAAATGGTCTGCTAAGCGATTTCCAATTATGTCGGAGTCAGTACAAACTGCTCCATTCAGTGAGAGGGCAGGGACGCTGACAGGGGTCCGATAGCCATAGAGGCGCCTAATCTTGGCCGAAACCTGCGATGGAGAGATATGGAGGCCAATGATGGAGACATACCATTCCCAGCACTCCTGCTTGTGTTGGCGAATGATGCAGCGGGCCTGCGCATGGAGCCATTTAAAGGCGATGAGGTTTTCTAATGAGGGATGACGCTTGTGACGCTGGAGCACCCGCCAGCATTCTTTAATCGCCTCAGCGATGTCAGGCGACCACCAAGACACAGTCCTCCGCCGAGGGGACCCAGAAGAATGGGGAATGGCAGATTCTGCGGCAGTAACGATGCCGGTGGTGACTGAGAGAACCATGCATCAATGGCCTCATTAGAAAGAGGGGCAATAGCAGCCATGGGGGAGAACAAGTCCCAGTCAGCCTTATTCATAGCCCATCTGCAAGGGCACCCAAAAGAGGGACACTGTGGCAGTGACAGAAAGTGGTCACTACCACACAGGTCGTCACGCACACTCCATTGGACAGACGGTAAGAGGCTAGGGCTGCAGATCGAAAGGTCGATGGCAGAGCACGTGCCATGGGCCACACTGAAATTTGTGAAGGCACCATTATTTAAAATGGAAAGGTCGAGCTGTGTCAACACATGCTCAATGGTGGCGCCTCTACCTGTTGCCACTGACCCACTCCACAGAGGGTTATGGGCATTGAAATTGCCCAGTTACAGGAAAGGTGGCGGGCTATCAGTGCAGCCAGGACATGCTGTGAGACATCATCCGGTGGAAGATAAAAACTGCAGATAGTAACAGCCTGTGGGGTCCACACACAAACAGCGACAGCATCTAAAGGTGTTTGTAGAGGGACAGACTCTCTGTGAAGGAAGTGAAGGACATAGATGCAGACACCACCAGACACCCTTTCATAAGCTGCCCGGTTCCTATAATAACTCCGATAGCCACGGAGGGTGTGGGTTCGCATTGCCGGAAACCAAGTTTCTTGTAGAATAATACAGAGGAAAGGGTGAAGGCTGAGAAGTTGTCAGAGCTCAGCTAGATGGTGGAAGAAACCGCTGCAGTTCCACTGGAGGATGGTACTGTCCATGGCTGAGAAAGGCGTGAAGGGTCTGGGGAGGCAGTTTACGCCACTGGGTCACTTGCTGCCACCGATTCAGTACCCGCGCGACTGACATCCATTGCGTCCGAGGGGCCGGCGAGATCCAGGTCTTCAGCAGACACCAGAATCTCGACCTCATCCTCAGACGCTGAGGTTGTATGAAGCAGTGGGATGGGTGCCACCACAATGTAGGGGTTCTTGGGAAACTTTTTCTTCTTCTGTTTCTTGCTCTGGGCCTTTGGTGGTTCTGGCTGGGAGGGCTTCCCTGAGTCAGTCTCAGTGACGGACGACGACCGTGAGGCCCTACGACCAGTGACCGGTGGTTGTTTAGCCACTTGTGGGTATCCGCTTTTCCGCCGGTCGGAACTTGCGAAGGGAAGTCCCCAAGGGACCCCTTCCTGGCGAGAGGAGCCGAAGAAGTCTTACACTTCTCCAGCTGGGAAGTGGGAACTGACGTCCCCGATGGTTGGGGAGGAAGGGGGGGGGGTTGCTCCTGAAGTAGATGGAGCTGGAGCAACAGGGAGTGAAGTGCCCCCCACAATCAAGGGGGCTGGTGGATTCTGACCGATCATAGAGCCAACCGTACACGGCGACACGGGAGGACTGTCGCAGCAGCGGCGTAGGTCGACGTCATATTTCCGCTTAGCCTCGGTGTAGGTCAGATGGTCCAGGGTCTTATATTCCATTATCTTCTGTTATTTCTGGAAAATCCTGTGCGTTCTTTCTGGAAAATCCTACGGTCCAGCGAACAGGGGGAATGGTGTTCTCTGCAGTTAACACATATAGGAGGTGGGGCACATGGAGTATTGGGATGCAAAGGATGCCCACAATCTCGACACGTGATAATGGAAGTACATCGGGATGACATATGCCCAAACTTCCAGCATTTAAAACACCACATTGGAGGAGGGACATATGGCTTCACATCACAGCGGTAAACCATCACCTTGACCTTTTCGGGTAAGACATCACCCTCGAAGGCCAAGATGAAGGCACCGGTGGCTACTTGATTATCCCTCGGACCCCGATGGACGCACCGGACGACGTGAACACCTCGTCGTTCTAGGTTGATGCGTAGTTCATCGTCGGACTGCAGAAGAAGATCCCTGTGGAATATAATACCCTGGACCATGTTTAAACTCTTATGGTGCATGATGGTGACTGAAACATCCCTCAACTTGTCACAAGCGAGCAACCTCCGTGACTGGGCAGAGGATGTTGTTTTGATTAGAACTGACCCAGAGTGTATTTTGGACAAGCCCTCCACCTCCCCGAACTTGTCCTCTAAATGCTCCACAAAAAACTGAGGCTTTGTCAGCATAAATGATTCACCATCAACTTGCGCACAGACAAGGTACCGGGGTGAATAATCGGCACTGCTGTCTTTAGCCATACGTTCCTCCCATGGAGTGGCCAGGGAGGGAAATGATCTCGGATCATATTTCTTCCCGTTGAGGTTAGACCTCGATCGCTTAGAGACTGCTGGTGGAGGCCCACCAGCGAGAGATGATGTACCACGCTTCATTGCGGGTCATCCGCCCTGATGCCACCCACTCCGACCAGGGGCTCCCCCCACGGGTGCCACCCAGCCACAGCAAAGACCACCTGGCAGGATGGCCTTTGCCAAGAGTCCTGATGCCCCAGAGGGATAGGCATCTACTCCTCGGCATACGTGGGGAGGTAGCAGCTCAGGCATCAGCAGTGCGATCCCTGTGTAGTCAGGGGGCTACCACCAAGAGGGTACATGATGACCCCACCACAACGGACTGGCTACCATGCTGGATGTTGGGTGTCGAATATCCACGTGTATCACAAGGTCGAAGATGGAGGTGCACAATGGAGGGCATGTATGCTACCCGGAACACACTGCAGCTGATGTGGCCGGAAGCTCGGTGTAAGGCCAACTCCATGATAATATCGGGTGTGCCAGATCTTAGGGCAAGATGAATATATAATACACCACATAAGGCCCTTTCCCCAATGGTACGCACTAATGGAAAATTTTGAAATGTAGTGGTCAAACCCCTTAGGGGACCATCACATGAAGGCCAAAACGTTTGTGACTCCTTTTAATCACCTCTTACGACAGGCAGGAATACCGCGGACCTATTCTTACCCCCGAACACGCAGGGGAGGGGGGGATCAGACAGAAGATGTGCTTTGTTAGTTCTGCACATTTTAGTGATTTTGATCAAAATAAACTTAGGTTGCAGTTTTCTCCCAGGGCACACCAAAGTAGAAGCGTGCATAGAATCAGCTAAGTGAAAAATTCCTGCAATACGCATTTTTATTTTTATATAAAAGCTGACATAAGAATTTCCCCTTGTGTGAGGCTCCTTGCACAAGACCATGAGTTGATTTAAAGTTCTAGATTTGCATATTTTACTGTTCACGTCGCTTCTTCTGCATAGTCTTTCACTGATTGTATCAGTACCCATTTGTATTGTGAAATTTCGAACATTTGTATCAGTACCCATTTGTATTGTGAAATTTCGAACATTCACAAGTGTCACGATAAACTAGTACTGATATTGTCAACTGTAGGCTTAAAATGAACTTTTTCAAACAATGTTTCTCTGATTTTATGGGACAATTATGTGAGAAATAGATGGTTTCAGAATTTTTGGATATTTACAAAACTATATTTTTGTTAGTTAGTGATACGAGGGTTTTTGCACACGCAATTTAATTCATAGAAAATCATTGTTTATGGTTCACAGTTCAGCCCAAGTACACATCAGCCCTGAATATCACTGTATATCAATGCAAGTAAATGTGCGTTATTGAGAATTTTTGGACCTTAGCATTGTCCTTTGCATAACCTATGAGCAATCTGTAACAAATCAGCGTTTGTGATTTAAGTTACTGTAGTAGAATTTCTAACTAAATATTGTTACATCAAGTTTTCCCTTAAAGAGGAATAGCCCTATATATTATCTGCATTTATCATAAATTAACTCTGTTATCAAGTTTGCTAACAACTATAACATCAAAATGTTTTAGGAAACTAGTAATTTTTACCACAGGTTTTTATGTTGCCTTAATAGAAACCTCGTTTTGTATATCTACTTCAATTCTTATAGGGAATTGGCAACTGTTTAGCTCAACAGATTAAGAAATAATCAGCACGGTTAAATTAAAGTTATTTGTTCACTGCCTTGCGATACACTGCACCAGCCAAAATGCAGCCCCAATGTGAATGCTGTTCTCAAACACTGGACGAATTGGTTGACATTTGCAAGCAGCTGGAAATTGCCCTAACTGCTGTCAAACAATTGGCAGCTGCTGCAAATTGATATGTTGGAAGAGCTCCTGAGAGTTGTGTGCCTGTGATACCTGTACCAAAGTTAACTTAAGTACTATCCTCTCCTGTGGAGTCTGCAGCTCATGGTCTAGTGGCTAGCGTTGCTGCCTCTGTATCATGGGGTCCCATATTCGATTCCTGGCCGGGTTGGGGATCTTCTCTATCCGTGGACTGTGTGTTTGTGTTTTTATCATCATCATCATCATCATCATCATCATCATCATTTGTGACAGTGGCTAGATTGGACTATGTAAAAAAATTGGACTGTGTAAAAATTGGGACTTTGCATGGGCGCTGATGACTGCGCAGTTGAGTGCCCCATAAACCATCTCCTGTAGATCTTGTGTCCTCTGCAGAAAGTAAAGGATATACTATTACCCATCCACTTGACTGCAAGTGGTGTGTCGGTGGCAGACACACACGCCCCTTCCCCGCGTTGTGGTGCCGCCTACGATGCCATCCGCAACGCCCCCGTCAGTTGACTGAATCAAGTTATCTAGTAGTCGTACTTTTCTATGCAGCACGCACGTCCGTTTCACCGTATTTTATACATTTCTGTCTGGCACATAGATAGCTAATACATACCTACGAGAAAAGTTGAGCCACTCTAGTGATCTCGATACATTATTCTGTCTGGCATTTGTTCAAGAAAAGTCACAAATATTCTACTATTTTCTTGTACAGAGAACCTTTGATATGTAGTGTCATAAATACGGTATTCGCCTAATAAGAAGCTACTTTACATTCAGAAGCAGAAATATTACGCCTGAAGAATGAATTTGCCAGGAAGAATAGGCGTACGGAATTCATCATTTAAGGAAGAGAACCACAATTTTAAGTTTTTCATGTCATAAGATGGCATTGTCTTTTATATGTGAATAATCAGTTTAAGTAAAACTTCCGTAAACTTTGCATGTGATTTGATTATTTTTTATTACAGTAAAAGTAAAGGTAGGTCAAGATATCTTTAGTGCCCCCACCTTGAGGTTTTTCTGTATGCGCCACTGGTCACTGGTAGATCAAGGTGTCCCAGGGAGGACTCAGGGTGTTGCAACAATCCCCCTAACCAAAAAGTTTGAGGTCCTTTGTGGCACACACTGTGTGGTGTCACCGCCAGACACCACACTTGCTAGGTGGTAGCTTTTAAATCGGCCGCGGTCCATTAGTATACGTCGGACCCGCATGTCGCCACTATCAGTGATTGCAGACCGAGCGCCGCCACACGGCAGGTCTAGAGAGACTTCCTAGGACTCGCCTCAGTTGTACAGCCGACGTTGATAGCCATGGTTCACCGAGAATTACGCTCTCATTTGCCGAGACGATAGTTAGCATAGCCTTCAGCTACGTCAATTGCTACGACCTAGCAAGGCACCATTTATCTTTTGCTGGTTATCTTATAAAGCCTGTACCATGAGACCTATGTTCTCCAATTATGGAAAAATTACCTCCTGTTTGCTAGTCTTATTTCTCTGACCTGTTCCAGACCTCACGACCGTTTGCGTGAGCTTTCACAGCGTGCATTTCGGCCTCCTCAAGAAACACGGTGTTGGCACTTATGTCAACACCTCGCACTGAAACAAATGATGCCTGTTGTCTGGGCTCCGAAGTCATTCTTGCATCATTCCAGCGATGGGCAGAGAAGGTTGAGAATACCAGAATACCAGCCTCATGTGAGGAGTTTCAACAAAGCTCACAATTTACAGCACTGCCCCCAGAAACAATCATGGCCCTTTGGTTCTGAGTCAAGTGGAAGGACTGGACCAGAAAGTTCAAGAGTTCTGTGACGAGCTAGGCTGCAACTTCCTTGTCTACGCCTTAGGGTTGAGAAATGTAAGATCCCCCCAAGTGAGTCAGGTATGTACTATACATCAGAGGCTGCTACACAGGTAGCTCACAGTGTGTGGAGTGCACACAACAGTTTTTTAGAGTAGGTGACTCTCCGTCCAATCTAGACAATGATAGCTGTAGGAAACACAAAAGTATCAGTGTAAGATAGTAAAAAATGCCTCCCACACATGAGAATATTAAAATCCTAATTGTTAACTGTCAAAGCAATCACAACAAGGTGCAAGAGTTTGAAGCACTCAATAAAAGCAGTGACACTCACATAATACAAGGTACAGAAAGTTGGTTGGAACTTGAAATTGATAGCTGAGACTTTTTAGGAAAATTTAAGTGTATATGAGAAGGATAGGCAAATGGGAAATGGGGTTGGTGTATTTGTAGCAGTAGACAAGAAACTCAAATCTACTGACACAGAAATCAAAGCTGAATGTGAGATTGTTTGGGCAAAACTCAGTATCAGGGGTGGGCATAAAATGATCCTTCTATTGCCCTCTTAACCATTGTTCATGTAATCTGCTGAATAACAAGACAAAGGAAATACTGTGTTTTGGAAATTAGTTTTATAAACTACAGTAAAATGCATACACCACTTCACTTCACAAATACCAGAACATATCTCTCTCTTGTTACGAGATACTCGAGACCACAAGTTTCTTCTAGGAAACTTCTCATCTAACTTCAGACAATGGTAGAAATCTGAAACTGTAATCATATCCCAGAACAAAGTCATTCAAGATACACACAATACCTAATCTTACACAGTCAATGAAGATGCTTATAACAATCTACCGAATCTGTTGTTTGCCACTGGCAACATCTGCCCTATGTACATCAAGAGTCAAGGAGAAGGGCAGCTGTAAAGGCACTTCTGAACTGTTGCAAACATACAAGCAAACAACAGTGTGAACTGATAACCTACACACAGACTGCTGTTACTGTGGTCTTCAGTCTAAAGACTGATCTGGTGAAGCTCTGTGGAGAGCTAGTCTATCCTACAGAAGTCTCTCCATCTCTGAGTAACTAATGCAACCTACATCCATTTGAACCTGCTAACAGTATTCATACTTCGCTCTCTCTCTGATTTTTTACCTCCACACTTCCTCCATTACCAAACTGACAACTCCCTGATGCTCCCGGGTGTGTACTATCAAACAGCCCCTTCTTCTAGTCAACTGGCGCCATCAATTTCTACATTGCAGTGGTTCGGGGTATTATAGTATTTGAGAGTTGTAGCATCGTGTTTTAGTACCTGAATAGTGTAAATTCGCGTAGTCGTCAGTCATCTGTTTCTGTATTGAACAGCCAGTGTCGGTTGGTCACAGCCAGTGAGCTCCCTGCCGCCATTGGATAAGCAACAGCCAGCAGCAAGTCGCACTCTTAGCTCACTTGTTTTATAGTTTAATTCTTAATTTCTTTGCATGTTTTTGGGTACTTGCATTGTTTAATTCACAAATTTCGGGCATATTATAGTATTTGAGAGTTGTAGCATCGCGTTTTAGTACCCATATAGTGTAAATTCCCATATTTGTCAGTCATCTATTTGTTTTGAATGGCTTGTGAGATGAAAGAAGAGGAAAAAAATTGTTAGGGATGGATAGGGACTGTGCCTGTTGTGTACGGATTCAGGGGGAATTGGTCACCGTCCGTAAACATCTGGAAGCTGTGTTGGCTGTGGTCGACAGGCTCCAGGCTGTTGCCCTGGGCCATGGTGACATTGGGACACCCAAGGCGAGCACTTTGGCGCCTCCGGAACCTGTAGCATCGCCTGAGATCTCTGATGCCACTGCGCCCTTGGATTCACACATCCCTGCACTTCACTTGCCCGATGGTGATTGGTGAACCATGGTGGGGTCGCAAATCCCTGGATGGAAGTCAAAAGTTGGTGCTGGCCGCAAGGCTGTACCCTTACGACTCCGTAACAGATTTGAGGTACTGCCCACTGCTGAAAGTACTTCTGAACCAGCAAGGGCGGCATTGCCTGTTGCGGCAGTGGCCGGTCTTCCTAAGAGGTTTGGACAAGCGCAGCGGGTGGGATTGCTTGTAATTGGGAGCTCCAATGTTAGACGGGAGATGGAGCCCCTTAGTGATATGGCAGCTAAGGACGGAAAGAAAGCCAATGTGCACTTCGTGTGCATACCACGTGGGGGGAGTCGTCCAATAATCCGAGATGCAAGATATGGTAAGGGTCCTTCCAGATGCCAAGAAGGGTACAGGTGCAGCCTACTGCAGGTGGTGGCTAATGTTGGCACTAACAAAGTGTGTCACTATGGATTGGAAGAGATTCTCTCTGGTTTCCAGAGGCTATCTGAGTTGGTGAAGACTGCCAGTCTTGCTAGCGAGATGAAGGCAGAGCTCACCATCTGCAGCATCATCGACAGGACTGATTGCGGACCTTTGGTACAAAGCCAAGTGGAGTGTCTGAATCAGAGGCTCAGACAGTTCTGCAACCGTGTAGGCTGCAGATTCCTAGACTTGCGCCATAGGGTGGTGCGGTTTCGGGTTCCGCTAAATAGGTCAAGTGTCCACTACACCCAGGATGCGGCTACACGGGTAGTAGGGGCTGTATGGTGTGGACTACGTTTTTTTTTTTTTTAGGTTAGACAGTCTCGGGAAAGATAAAAAGGACTCCAGTCTCAAAGGGTACAGGGCAAAGAAACGACGAGAATCGCCCAAGCAACAGTTGATATTGTTGTTGTAAATTGTTGTAGCTGTGTTGGAAAAGTACCAGAGTTTCAAGCGCTAATAGAAAGCACTGAAGCTGAAATCTTTATGGGAACAGAAAGCTGGCTAAATCCGGAAATAAAATTCTGTCAAAATTTTTACAGAGGCGCAAACCATGTTCAGAAAGGATGGATTAAATAAAGTAGGTGGTGGTGTGTGTGTGTGTCTGTTGGTAATAGTTTAGTAGTGAAGTTGAAACAGATAGTTCCTGTGAATTACTATGGGTAGAGGTTATATTCAACAGCCATACCAAAATAATTCCTGCTCCTACCAACCCTCGCCCCCCCCCCCCCCCAAAAAAAAAAATTCAGATTATATAATAACCGAACAGTTCAAAGAAAACTTTAATCTCATTACAAATAAGTACCCCATCCATACAGTTACAATTGGTGGAGACTTCAATCGACCCTCGATTTGTTGGTGAAAATAAATGTTCAAAGCCAGTAGTAGACAGAAAATATCTTCCAAAATTGTACTAAATACTTTCTCTGGAAATTACTTTAAACAATTAGTTCATGAACCCACACAAATTGTAAATGGTTGCAAAAACACACTTGACCTCTTAGCCACAAATAATCCTGATCTAATAGAGAGTGTCATGACAGATACAGGGATTAGTGAACACAATTTCAACTACCAACTTCCTCATCCGAAAATATTTTGTTGACACCCACCTGCATAGGGAGATAGGATCATCATCGTAAAATAGGATAAATCAGAGCTCAAATGGAAAGACTTAGGTGTTCCTTTTCCCCACGTGCCATTTGGGAGGGGAATGGTAGAGAAGTAGTATGAAAATGGTTCGACGAAACCTCTGCCAGGCACTTAAGTGTGAACTGCAGAGTAACCACGCAGATGTAGATTGCTCAATTCGATTCACTCTCTTCATTTAAATCAACACACCTCCCAATCTTCATACTACTACTCATGTGGTGACTGCTGACAGGGGGGCATTGGTGCATAATTATATGGAACTGTACAGCACTGCCTCTCCTTCCCTTGTTGGGAAACTTCTAGTTAATGAAAATGTCTATCAACACCACTGTAAGTTCAACACCAGTACATCCAGGCTAAGCACAATACAATACAATTGGTTCTGGTGGGAGAGAAATAATATCTGCAGATAAAGTGACATGCGAAGGTCTGCTAATAATGGCATTCAGTACTTTGAAAAGCTGCGATTTAATGGTTTCATTTAACTGAAGTGTTCAATGACCTATTAAAAGATAAAGCTCTACTAATTCACGGAAAGGTGTACGTGACAACTGCTGAATGCACAAAACATGTATCAAAATTTTATGAGCTGAGTTAAAATCAAATGATAAGAATTTAAGTTCCAAATTCCACTGTACACACATTGTTAGTGTAAATAGCTGTCATGGATTTGCTCACAAACAAATCTATCAAAAAAACCATTCATTTATGGTTACTGTCATAAGCATTCAACCCTGTCAACAAATAGTACTAGGCATTTAGAACAATCTTATTCCTTGTGATGACTAAGAACATATTAGATCAACACTGAGTAACATATGAATCAACTACCAAGTATTATGTTTTGAAAATTCAGTCTGTTTCAGTTTCATATTGGTTTGCTCATTTTTAACCCCCCACCTCCCCCGGGGTTTCATTAAATTAATCTTACCCTGTACTCTACATATTCCACCATTAAGGTGTATGAAAAGAATCAAAATCCATATCAACAGATAAGTAGGGATTGTAGTACTTCTTAAGCTACTGTATCATATCTTCAGTCTCCTGCAGTTTATTTGTGTTACAAAAGCAATTTAAATGAACCATGCAATTAACTGTAAAATTGCTACTCTGAAAATAAAATAAAAAATATCTATCTTTCACCCAGCTGTAATATCTTATGCCAATCTACGACCGTTTTCTTCACATATGAAGTAATGACAGTAACTCATTAAACAGCTGTAAGATGAAAGCCCATCATTTACAATAAGCGCAGTTAAACATCAAGCTACCAATTTATTTTCGATAATCTTACTTAGAAAACTGGACAATTTATGGGAGACCTGGGTGACTGATAAAATAATATTATTCCTATTCAGTTGCATGTATTACTTTGTTCCTTCACATTTGTAGGCAGCTTGCAAAAGCACCTTTTCAATGATATTATAGATACTGACAATAACAGAAATGCAACGAGAATCTCCAAATTTCGATGTGTGTCTGGAGAAAAGCTAAGAAAATAAATTATTAGGGCATATGACATCCATCTACTGCACAGACATTCCAACTTAATTATTGTCACTTCCAATGACAGAAATTATTGGTCTGCAATAACCAACGATAAGTAAGCTTTCATTCATAAATACATTGCAGCCTGTTTATTACGAAAGAAGTGTGGATTAAACTAAAATGTACATCACCACATAAACGAAAATGTGGTGGACGAACTCCACTGATTGGTGAGAGATACCTGTTGCATGAACACTGTCAAGTTATACAAAATGTGCAAATTTGAATACAAATCTGCTACATTTTTTTGTATTATTTGTCTTACAGTTATTTCTTACAATATACTTAATTACATGATACGCACTGTGTAAATGGGATACATATTTACAGCGTGTAATGGGAAACAAATGCAACTACAGTTGCAACTACGAAGAGACTGTCTCGCTACTTTTTGGCGATTTTACTCTGTATAAGTACACGCGTTATGTAGTCTTGCAACATATTTCAGATCGACAACGAATACTGTATACGGAATTACAATGCTCAGAAATTCGTTTTCTTCTGCGTGTCATCACGTTCCAATGCCACACTGGTGTGTTGATTTGCTCTTTTAAAGTTAACAAAACAATTTCAATACCCTCCTTTGCTCTCATAAGTATTCAAAATGATTTATCAATGCCTGCGTGACACCTCGCATTCATCAGTTGATTCAAGGTTATTGAAAAGACTAACTGATTACACACACACACACAAAAAAATCGAATAATCGCATTCGTGTCCAAATAACTTGTCACCCGGCTGCATTCTCACAGTTATTTGAACGTTGCATACGCCAGTAAAAACTGAGGTCTCTAATCGCGTCCATGAACAGGAACAACCACAGGCAGTCGGGCATCTACCATCTTCGCTGAGCTTTGCTTATGCTGCCATCTGTTCGTAACTTACGTAACAGGCTGTTTACCGCGGTCATTCTCGATTTAAATGGCTAATACCAACACACACATTAATACACATATGTTCAAACAGTTACATAGCTTTCATTGCAGCGCGTTAATTGCAAGCCCAAAACTATTAGGTAGGTTACCATCAAAATGCAGTATTAAAATAAACATTGACTGAATTAAAGCCATTCAACGTAATTAACTCTCCACCTACTTCACACAATTCGAGTTTCTACAGCTAGTGGTAAAAAAGTAAAGAACGTACCTATGTACTTTTGTGCTAGTTTCCACTGACACACCTGGCACTTACTTTGCCCTCATCGCGCCTAGCAGCTTAGTCCCTTGCTCTCAAGTTCTTTAAAGTTGTCTTTCGGTGATTTACCAGTCAGGCTGGCCAACCGGATGCCAACATTTACAGGCATTTTCGTATCCGCGAAACCTAAGGCTCTACAAGATAAAATAAACAATTATTACTCGTGAGGGAAGTGCCATAAACGTTTAATTAAAGGAATTTTCTGAATTACCTGAAACTTTTAGTTACCAGTACTTGAAAAATGCGCCAAAGTATGTTTAAAATTCATTAGTGACAGTTTACAATGGCCGTTTAGAGCAATACCCGTATTTAGCATTGGTAGTGAAGTCGGAAGATGAAATTATAAAAGTGCTGTTACGTGATATAGAGATTCTGAAAAGTGAGATCCGATTATTGACGGAGGAAAATGAAGACCTGAAGCGTCAACAGAACTGTAGTTGCGTGAAAACACCAGTTGTTGTGGACTATAACCAAGAAAATGAGTAAAATATCAATAATGGACAAAGACGCGTAAATCAGCGAAGCGATATATTATTTCTCATTTCTCAAAAGAATGCGTAGCAGTTGTGGGACAAACTGAATACTGTAGTCAATAAATAAATTTAAACAGGCTAAAGCAACATACAAGAGTAAATAAACTTCGCAATAATGAAACTAATACTGTCAAAGATGAGACTGGCGATATGGACGACAGTATGCTAAAAAAATGGCCATGTGCGAGCAGGACTCGTGCACTGAGGGCTCTGTACAAACTTAATTATGTATACAAATAGTTCGTCCATCCCTGGAATCGATTTTTGCCTACTATCGATATCAATACTGGCAAGATATCGGTTCTGGAATTCCCATTGTCTATAGTAGTTCCTGAGAGTAGCCTGGACATACGGAAGGAAGCTAGCTGAGGTCTTCAGTTTCTGTATGAAGAGAGGAAATATTTAACAAAATGTAGTTATTTACTTACTAAAACAATAACTACAACTTATAATTTATGTTTGCATGCAGTCATATTTTCTTCTATACTTTTGATGGATGATGAATCCAATGAAAATTCTAATGGCAAAAAAGGTATTTTTATGTGATATAATTACACTTTAAGAATTTTCAGATATTTTTCCTTAATTTATACTGATAAGCCCTGCTTCTTGCCAAATTTCAAGATTCTAGGTCAATGGGAAGTACCCTACAGGTTTTACTGAGCGAGTTTGTAAGTATCAAAATATATGGAAAATGGGTATAACTTTCAATTGTATTGACTTAGAACCTTAAATTTTGTACACCTTTAAGGGACCATAGACCTAAGCGTTTGAACATGATATGCCTATGCATTCTGGAGAAAAGAGGTCTTAACAGATGGGCAGACAGACAGACGGATAGGTAACAAATGATAAGAAACATATTTAATGTGATTTAGTTACAAATTAACAGGTTTCGGATTTTTTTTCTTTACTTAGACTGTGAAACCTTACTTCACACTAAATTTCACGATTTTAGGCCAAAGAGAAGTACCTATATGTTTTGATGCATAAGTTTGCGAATATCAAAGTATGTGGCATAAATGACCATACCTTTTGATTGCAATGACTTACAGCGCCAAGTGACTTTAATATGTGACATAAATCTGAACTTGATAGACCTACCCATTCCTGAGAAAAAGGGCTCTCAACAGTTGGACAGACAGCAACACAGTGAGCCTATAAGGCTTCCCTTTTTACCAACTGAGGTATGGAACCCTAAAAAGGTTGGAGTACCAAATGCAAAAATTGGTGTACATCCAGGAATCCAACCTCAGCAAAGAGTAAACATCTGAATAACATATTGTGTTTGGGAGAAGCTTCACATGATGAATGCAGCTGGGACCACATAGCTGTATTCAGACACATGGAGACAAATTGTCTCTGAAACAGCAACGAGTAATAAATTTACAGTGAGACAAGAAACATCATTTGAACAGCCAGACATCTACAAAGCTTCTAAACTTGTTATAAGCGATGTGAAGGTCAGTAAATGATAAGTACAGAGCAAAGATAAATTCCCATATCAAGGAACATTGCAACATGTTAGGATAAAGTTAGTAACCCACAATTACTTCTCATTTGAAGTGAAGGTATATAAAGAAATCCATGGCACAGCCATTGGCAACGACATGGCACCCTCTTATGCCAACATTTTTATATGTCATCTATAGGAGACCTTCCTAGCCTCCCAAAACACCAAATCCCTAGTCTACTTCAGATTCATTTTTTATATCTTCATGATCTGGACCCATGGCGAAGACTCCCTATCATCATTCCTTCACAACTTCAACCCCTTCCCTCACATTTCCTTCACATAGTCCTCCTCACCCCAGTGTGACACCTTCCTAGATGTTGACCTGCTCCACTCTGATGGCGGCATCTGCACCCCTGTCCACATTAAACCCACCAACTAACAACAGTACCTGCATTCTGAAAGCTGTCATCACTTTTACACCAAAACATCCCTCCCATATAGCCTGGCTACGCAAGGACAGCATATCTGCAGTGACAAAACTCCCTTGTTTAGTATGCTGAGGGTATCATTGTGCTCTGAAATGAGTGACATCCTACCCAAAATACTTCCCACCCCTCCTAAAGTGGTGTTCCATCGCCCACCCAACCTACACAACATCCTAGTCCATCCCTATGCCACTCCCAATCCCAGCCCTTTGCCACAAGGCTCATATTCCTGTGGAAGGCCCAGGTGAAAACCTGCCCAACCCACCCACCCCGCACTTCCTATTCCAGTCCTGTCACAGGATCATCAGAGGTCAGGCCACCTGAGAAACATCCATGTCACTTAAGGTCTGCTGCAATCATTGCATAGCTTTTTATATTCGTATGACTACCAACCATCTGTCCACCAGGATGAATGACCACCGCCAAACTATGACCAAGAGAAAAGTAGACCACCCTGTGGCACAACATGCAGCAGAACATAACACACCTGATTTCAATGGCTGCTTCACTACCTGAGCCATCTGGATCCTTCCCTCCACCAGCAACTTTTCGGAATTGCACAGATGGGAGTTATCCTTACAACACATTCTCCTGTATTATCCTGGCTTCAATCTACAGTAACATATTGTCCCCACAACCTCCACCCAACAGTTTCCACCCCCTATGTCCTATCATCGCATCCCCATTCTTGTCTCCCAGCATGTTTATTTGCAGCTCTCTGCCAATGTATCCGCCCATATTTCCCCACTCCTCTCCTTTCTTGCTCTTTTCTTCCCACCACCCAGCCCTACAAAGTGCTGACACTGCACCTATTGGTGCCTAATCCCTGCACACTCCACCAGACAGCATTCGTCTCTCTCCCCACCCATACACCCATAAACTACTGTCCTTTCCCCTTCTCCCCCCCCCCCCCCCAGATTGCTGCTTGCATCCAACATGATGTTTCATTCTGACCCAAGGTGCTGGAATTGGCTGTCGTGTGTGCGTGAGGTGTGCTTCCTTGTGTGTGTGTGTGCGTGTGTGTGTGTGTGTGTGTGTGTGTGTGTGTGTGTGTGTGTGTGTGTGTGTGTGTGTGTCTTTACTGACAAAGGCTGTGGTCAAATACTGCATGTGAGAGTGTTTTAATCGTGCCTGTCTGCAACTTGGTGTGTCTTCTTTATGGTAAGTAACAATATATCTTTTCCTACCTGGAGTTTCCATTGTTTAATTTTTGTGTAGAATAATTAGACACCGATTGTTGAAAAAATGATCAAGAGTAGATATGGGAAGTTATTCTCCCATCTTTCTTCTTCCAATCTTGTCAAACATATTCGAAAAAATCTGCTGCAAATGAGATCATTTTGAAAAACCGGTTTAGTTTCCAGAGTAGATAAACTATTACAGACGCAATGAACAAGATTGTTAACAAGAGTAACAAATCATTAGACAATAAGAAGAAAGTTGCACAGTTGTGAGTTCACAAAAGCCTTTGGGTCAGTAAATCATGCACTTTTTATCCATAAACTTGACAGGTATGAAATTATTGGCAGTGTTCAACATTGGCTTACTTTCTGCCTATACAATAGAAGAAAAGAGTGATTATCTCTACAAATGCAATAAATTATTCTACTAAATGGAAGACAGTAACACAAGGAGTCCCTCAATGTTCTATCTTAGGACATATTTTATTTCTGATTTACATTCATGCCATACCAGTGAATACAAATGAACCATCAGCTTTATTTGTATAAGATACATGTGCATCAAATGAGGTTAATGAGTCAGAAAATAAGCCTGTCTGCATTGTAAATAGATCATTTAGAAATATGGTTTCAGCTCAATGGATTAAGCCTGAACATCCCAAAAATCCACATGACACAGTTCAAAGCAAAACAGTCAACATTCCAGGAAATTAAAATAATCCTTAAAAATCAAACTCTAGACGAAGTGGAGTCGGTGAAATTTTTAGATTAAACCTAGGCAAAAATTTGAACTAGAATAATTATGTGTAATATCTAGTAAACAATCTAGCTTTACATTTGCATTACAAATATCAGCTAATACCACTGACATGGACACAAGGAAAATTGCATACCATAGCTTCTCCCATTCAGTCATAAGGTATGTTACTGTTTTTTGGGAATACTCAAGCGACATATTGTGCATACTGAAATTACAGAAAGAATCATTTAAAAATGTGTGCTGTGCATCCAAGGAAATCATGTTTCCCTTTATTTAAAAATCTGAAATTATTAATGGTCCTCACCCTGTATATCTATGAAATAATTTTTTCATAGCAATTTAGAACTATACAATGAAAACTGTTTCGATCACACTCATAATACAGGAAATAAAAATACTCCCTGCCCATAGTTTAAATTAATGTCTTATACTTCCCAATATATCACAATGAAAATTTCCAATAAGCTAAAAGCAATGTAGATTTTGAATATGAACATAGAGTCACTGAAAAGGACACTAATGATACTCTGCTTCAGACCAGACATTTCAAGTAATTTCCATAATATGAATTTGACCCTCACTACCCCAACAGAAATAATGTCCATCATAAAATCTTTAAAATCAAAAACATCTAGTGGGTATGATGAAATATCAACAAAGTTAATTAAAGAATGTGATTCTGAGCTAAGTAACATATTAAGCTATCTGTGTAACCAGTCGTTTATCAGTGGAATATTTCCTGAATGGCTGAAATATGCTGAAGTTAAGCCACTGTTTAAGAAGGGAGATAAAGAAATAGCATCAAATTTCCGTCCAATTTCACTGTTACCAGCATTCTCAAAAATTTTCGAAAAAAGTAATGTACAGTCGCCTTTATAACCATCTTATCTCAAATAACATACTGTCAAAGTCACAGTTTGGATTTCTAAAAGGTTCTGATATTGAGAAGGCTATCTTCACTTACAGTGAAAATGTGCTTAATTCATTAGACAAAAAATTGCAGGCAACTGGTATATTTTGTGATCTGTCAAAGGCATTTGACTGTGTAAATCACAATATCCTTATAAGTAAACTAGAATATTATAGTGTAACAGGAAATGCTGCAAAATGGTTCAAATCTTTATTCTCTGGCAGGAAACAAAGGGTGTTATTAGGAAAGAGACATGTATCAAGCTATCAGGCATCATCCAACTGGGAACTAATTACCTGTGGGGTCCCACAAGGTTCCATTTTGGGGCCCTTACTTTTTCTTGTGTATATCAATGACCTTTCATCAGTAACATTACCAGATGCCAAGTTTGTTTTGTTTGCCGATGATACAAACATTGCAATAAATAGCAAATCAAGTGTAGTCTTAGAAAGATCAGCCAATAAAATATTTGTGGACATTAATCACTGGTTCCTAGCCAATTCTTTGTCACTAAACTTTGAAAAAACACACTACATGCAGTTCAGAACTTGTAAGGGGTGTCCCAAGAGTATATGTCTAACATATGATGACAAGAAGATGAAGAAGTGGACAATGTTAAATTCTTGGGATTACAGCTTGATAATAAATTCAATTGGGAGGAGCACACCACAGAACTGCTGAAGCGTCTTAACAAATCTCTGTTTGCAATGCGAATTTTGTCAGACGTAGGGGATATAAAAATGAAAAAGCTGGCATACTATGCTTACTTTCATTCCATAATGTCATATGGGATTATTTTTTGGGGTAATTCATCAAGCCAAGCTAAAGTTTTCTGGGCACAAAAACGTGCAGTAAGAATTATATGTGGTGTGAACTCAAGAACATCCTGCAGAAGCCTGTTTAGGGAACTAGGGATACTAACTACAGCTTCCCAATATATTTATTCCTTAATGAAATTTGTCATTAAAAATATATCACTTTTTCAAACCAACAGCTCAATTCATGGAATAAATACTAGAAATAAGAATAATCTTCACAAGAATTTAAAGTCACTTAGTCTTGTACAAAAAGGTGTGCATTATTCAGGAACACACATTTTCAATAACTTGCCAGCAGCCATAAAAAGCTTAACAACCAATGAAATTCAGTTTAAGAGAAGCCTAAAGGATTTATTGGTGGCCAACTCCTTCTACTCCATTGATGAATTTCTTAGTAAAACCAACTGATTTGTATATAAGTACAACATAACTTCTGCACAATTTCAGTGCAGTAATGTGTTCACTGAAAATTGTGTGTGTGTGTGTGTGTGTGTGTGTGTGTGTGTGTGTGTGAGTATAATCTAACTTCTGCACCATTTCAGTGCAGTAATGTGTTCATTGTAAATAAGTATTACAGTAGTTGTATTACATGTTTATTACCTTATAAATAAATAAAAAACTTTTTTATTTTAAATTCAGTGCATTAGTATTTGTAAAATGACTCTTAGTGTTCATTAAAAAATGACGATCATTCCACTTGGGACCTGTGGAATGGTACATTAGCTTATTTGTTTTAGTTGTAAATATTTGTCATGTATTGTTGTTTTTCTGACATGTTCCACATCCAGGAGGACCTCCTCACTACGGATCAATTGGAATGAAAGTAAATCTAATCTAATCTAATCTAATCTAGTGATGCTACAATTCAGTTGAAGATTTCATGAAGAATGAACTGAATATGTTATTCAGGTGAAGATTTAATGAAGGATGAACTGAATATTTGGGCAAGATGTGTTTATCAACTGTTTTGTTATGTAAATATAGAAGTATTTTTACAAAAATGTTACATTAATGTATAAATACTGATCTATCTTACTAACTGTTGTTTTATATGAGTGAAGTTGTATTAAGCATATATTAACTCGTCTGCTGTATTCTAATGAAATGACTAGCATTTGTATGTTATGAGACAAATAAATCATAAACTGACACAGTTTTCTCTTTCCTTCTCAGTTATTGGATAAAAGAATTTTCTGAGTAGGTAGCATGGCCGTGGTTGAGTTATTTCCATCAAATTTTGTTGTAAGCTAGTATTTTAAATACTAGAATTTGATAAATGATCCACATATAGCCATGATTTCACACAGAAAACGCATATTATATGTGAACCTACCATGTCCCACATCATGGTAAGTTGTCGCAAATATTTTCTATGGAATATGAAAATAAAACTAAACGAACGAAAGGGCAATTACCAATTTCCATCACCTCACATCAAAACATTCCACAATGCACTCCCAATGGCAGTATTCATACAGGCTGTGAACTTCAACTCAAAGTTCTTATTGTGACGTTTGTGGGTTGAGGGGGGAGGTGGAGGAAGGGAGCCGGAAATGCGTCGTCGTCTGCTAAAATCAGACGCTAACATATTTTCCGCAAGCTCACTTCTGTTATAGTATCTTATTTTGTGCTTTTGTGCCTTCTTAATCTTTTTTTTAATTATTATTTTGCTTTGTAAGACTACAAATTGCAAACGTTTCATGATTAATTGGATATTCCATTGACTGTTCTTCCATAATTGGGGGCATACATGTAAAAGAGTAAAATTATCTAAGTTTTATAATAACAAAACAGAGCTAACACCTCATGTATAAATAAGAACAGAAACTGATGAAACAATTTTCATCCTATAACCTTCAATTAACTGACAAAGGGAGCTCTATTGAAGGAGAAGAACACAAGTGTTATTTGTTAAATGGGAGAAAACATAATGGACAAGGTAAACAGGGTCTATCTATTCCCTTATAAAAATTGTTTGACAAGTTTCTATGTATATATTTTTTGCTAGCAAATAAATATCGTGGTTTTGAAATGTTGTTTAACTTCTCAAAAATTTAGATTACAAAACTGATCAAGAATACTCATAATGAAATTTGCTTTGGCCATTAATAAGCTTTATCATCATAAATTCCTCAATTCTAGTACTATACTCCTGCTTTTCCTATAATGGATAATATCTTGTAATCTCACTTTCACAGTTAGATACTGGGCTAAGCTGATTGATGTGATGAGACGTCCAATGTGAATACATCCTGATGTTGACATGTTGTGGTGTGATGGTCTGTTGATGGCTAGTGTGAATCAGCCGTAACTAATTGCAAGTGGCTGCAGCCTGCAACCAACTATATAACAGTGTCAAAAAGAACAATAATGCTATCCTATTTGAAATCAACAGTATAACAATAATGGAAATTCTTGGATGGAGCAATATGTAAAATAAGTGAAAGGTGACCACTCACTTGTAGTGGATTGATACATGGAACACAGTTGCACATAACAGAAAACAGTATTCGCACTAGATTTTGAAGACTGTTTTTCTAACAATAAAACACACATTAACACACACAACGGCAAGGGCACATTTCTGTGGCAATGGCAAAACTCATCTGATGTGGCCATCGGAGTATGTGTTTGAATGCCTGCGCAGTTGTGTGTGTGAATGTGTGTGCTATTGCTAGAAAAAGAGTTAGTATCCGAAAGATTGTGTTAGTACATTTTTCTGTCAGTGTCCATGAATCGGTCTGCTATAGGTAAGTGATTGCCTTTTCCTTATTTTATGCAACACTAGTATCTCAAGTTTTCACCTCTTGCCGTTCTATAGCAACTTTGAACTTGTATCCAAAAACATCAACTCCCATAAGGAAATATACTATTCCAATTTAGCTTATTCACATAATAAATAGAAATGCACATTTCCTTGCTAAGACATTACTTTTAAGTATTAAATCAGTAACTGTTTAAGCGAAGTCTGCCTCAAATCACACAGCAGTAAATTATATCTCAATGAATTGTAAATACCACAGACTAGGTACACTGCCTTAGAGCAAAAGATGTCTCAAACGATTTTTTGAATTATGTATTTCAGCCTCAGATCACACAAATGGTATTATTGCTAGTTTCAACTTCTGAGCAGGTCATCATCAGATGATTATTTTAATAGTGGAAAAATTAACCATATTGGTTGCTAAATGAACAAAGTAAATTCTGTAAAAAGTTTTTTCGAATTATTTGCTAATATGTTATTATGTCTCTTCTGCCTGCTATTTGACTTTTTCGTTTGTTTGATTACTTTTTTCTCGTGGCTCACACTTGTCAAACTGCTCTTAATTTAGCAGTTATTTCATACTGATTGTTTACAGTGTACATATGCGATTGCCTGAGACGAGTTTACCACAAGTGTATCACATATATAGGCTACAGTTATTTAACACACTTTTTGCACATCTAGCTCACCTGTATTTGTATTTATGTTATGTTTCACTAGTTTGCAGTTTGGGGAAGAGGTATTCAGGTCTCAGTTTTATGTCATGAATATTTTAAGCTCATAGTGACAAACTTTATGTAATGATGTAGTTAACTGTAGCCTTCAGTTCAAACAATCACAGTGGAGATATGTTTACACACTATCTCCCCTGGCCTGTTTTGTTGTACATTGATGTGTTACTAACTGACGTATTCAAGTGATTGTAATTTTGTATAGAACTTAATTTAATTTTGTATTTCAGCTTCCTAGTATTTTGCTACCTCTCTTAGTTTTCCTCTGTAGATAGATCATCTGATAATTATTTGCTAAGAAGTTGAAATTGGCAAAGATACCATTTGTGTGAATTGAGGCTCAAATGTGTTATGAAAGAGTTTTTTCAGTGTTCATTTCAGCCCACTAAATAGATGAGGTATTATTGTGCACTCACAAGAATGGAAGGCAAAATTAAGACAGTGCTGATTTTCTATATTCTATCAGAAATTGAAGTTATGTGAATAATGAGATGGGTGCATTTCTTCAGTCACTCTGACTATTTAAGGTTAAGTATTCTGTGAAACTTCACTGGCTCCTTTCTGTAAGGTGAGTGCAATTTCAGATGCCTATAATTAATTGAAGTTAGGCGAGGATACTGCCAGAAATAACTTGAGACCTCAGATATCTCATTATTAAATCATTAAAGAAAAATATGCTAATGTTAAGAGAATATGCTGGTATAACAGTGTCCTTTGTTATATGAGTTAATCTGATCTTGCTACAGGACTGTTTTTCTGGAAACAGTCTCATAACATGTGCAGATCCACAAAATGAATCTCATTTGATTGGAAGACTTAACTGACACCCTGAAAAATATGATAAACAACAGTACTAGTGACTGCTGGTAAATGCAGCCTTGCCACTCTTTTCCCATAATTAGAATTTTAACGCCCTATGGAAGCAAGAAAACGTTGAAAGTAGCTGGACTGTGAAAAGACACGCAGATCGCCTGAAGCAATGCAGTCTGACACCCCTCAGTGCCAGTCCTTGGAAGACCACTGGACAGAGACTCGAGGATCAATGGCCCACTGGGCAACGACTATAGCCTTGTGGCACAGCCGCAGGATGTTGGGCTTTGTATGGAAACACAGACAGTATATCCAGTGGAACGAACTCCTGGCGAAAACATATACGATCTGGAAATGGAATTAGGTAGATAGCTCACTTTAGCAGGTGGAACTGAACTCATAATGTAGAAAGCTGGCCGTTTTACCAGAAAGCGCTGAAAAACTAGAGATAAACACCTCAAAAACAGATAGAGAACGTGCAGTCCTGGGCTTTGAAAATGTGATACACCACCAAATATTTCGGCTGTGCAAAAACCAAATGTGTATGCAATGTAAGACCCGTCAGCACTGGCTCACGTAAATAGATCATAAGTTAGGAGGAGACACCGATGGTAACAATGTAGTGCAGCTCATTTGTCGAAGTAACAGAGAGAGAAAGAACGACATTCTTTTCCTGTAAAGGATGGTAGCACACATTTTACTGCTTAACCAGCTGTAAGAAACAGTTTGATCGGTCAGTGTTTGGAAGATCCATACCCAAGCAAATTAAAATCTGGCAATGTGAGGTTTCCTTTTAATTAACACTCAATCAGAAATCAGATCATCTTCAGAAGCCTTCAGCGCCAGTTTCCTTTGTTGACAAGGGGAGAATCTAATGTGTCTATCGACAATTTTGATCAAGTTTTACAAGGATGTTCTATATCGAAAATAAAGAGGCATATGTTTAGACTGTTTGCTAGACATGCTCTAGTTTTTGAAAAATAATTCAGTTCAAATTTGGTGAATGGAAATTATATGTTGAGTGCTATGCAACGAAAGATCAGCTGAAAACAAACATTTTTTATTATTGTAATATTGGGTCAAAAGTTAATAACATTCGAGTTATTAACATTTTTTATTTTTATGTTGTAGCTTGGTACCCGTCTAGCAGTGCAAGGTTGACAATCGAGCGGTCAAGGTGCTAGACTACATAACCACTGGTCCATATTTGATTCCTGGTCATGGCTTTTTTCATTAGAGTTTTTCTTTTTGGCGTCTCTCATAATCTTCTGGTAAATGGAATAATTTTCTTTGCCCTTTTTTAAGTAAAACATTATGAGGTGTGACTAATAATCAAATAAGTATACTGTGTATAACATATTTACAGTTACTTCCATTGTGATACATAGCACAAAAATGCATTTGAAGTGTATTTTTGAGGAATCCTAACCGATCATCTACTCACAAGTATTCTCGTAGAGTGGGTGAAACTTACCTTCTAAATAGGCAAAATATAAATACTTCTCACACCATGTATAACACATGAACGAAATCTCAACCCTTTGACACTGTTCATGGAAAACATATCTGATTCACATTGGTAAACACAGATCAGCTGCATATCAATTTTGATTGGGTACAAAACACATAAAAGCATATCAAAAGACAGGTGTGGCAGCTAATTATGGACCAATGCATGAATTTCTATCAGATCAATCCTACTTTGTAATTCTCTGTTCTGATGTGATGTCACATGATTTTTAAGATCATGATTTTTAAGATGAAATTCTTTACCTGTTGGCAAAAGTAAAAGTTATACAACTGACAAAGAAAGATACATTATGGTAGTACAATTTCACAGTGCAAGTCGGTTAAGCAACATTATCTACAAAAGTCCAGTTATAGCACATCATGTATGTTTGGCCACCCTATGAATCGAGTATCAGGCAAAATTTATTTTGCGGCACATGAGATTTCAAACTGTGATCCAAATATGATTGATATAGTTGGGAGGTCAGCTTCCCCAATTTTGATCACATATCGAACATGTTTGCAAATTTCCTCTGTAGAGCTTCAACTTCTTGAGAGACCAATAAACCAAATTTTCCATTGTGTTCTTGCAAACACAAGAACTCTGTCGTCAGCAGTTTCCTGGATGCAGTGACAGAATATTGTGCAGTCTACGAGTGTGTCACATTACTCACATTACCAGTGCCAACAGACGTTTTTTTCTCGTCTCAGTGTGTTGATGTACATGTTATACTGACACGATACTCACATCCAGTCTCGTCGGTGTTTATGACAATATCTCGGTCATAGGTTGCAAACAGGGCTTTGAGCTGCCATTGGAAGAGCTAGACAACTTCAAGTGCTGTCACTTCTTACTCAGAAACGTATTTGTCGACATGACGTTGGTGTATTCTGTATCTTGCTTTGAACAGCTTTGCCCATGATTATGATGCCATGAACTGATAACCACTCTTCTCTGCTTCCTACTGCATACTTGTTGTTATTGCCCTTTGCTGAAAAGTTTTTGTTGCTACGTGCTCTGCACCCTCTTTGGATTCAACATATGTGTAGAACAACCATTTAACTAAATGAGTTAATTTACCGACTTCGTTTTGAATGTTTCATTCCCATCTCTTCAATAAGTCCTTTATCATTAACCTTAAAGTTTCTCTCTTCCTCTGTAGCGTTCTCAAATTACAATTACGATGTCGCTACGCCAATGTAACTACAGGTATTCTGATGTCCAGTGGTACTTGCTTCCAAGCCTTACATATTTGATTCTGGTTGGTACCCTAAATCTTCATCTTCTCATCCTGATTTCGTAGGTCACGACGTTAATGCCCTTGAATTGTGGTCAGTATTGGTATTTTCGACGCTCTCTGGAAGAGGCGCTGTTTCGTGTTCATAGAGAACCTCTTTGAATTTTACAAAAGTCATTTCCCAGTGCATAATTCAAAACTACTGATACAATTCGTTACTGATCAAATGCGATCTTTTAGAAATCGATGCCCTCACAGCTGACAGTGCAAAGCCATTGTCTTGGAATAGATTCAAGACAACTTTTTTGGGTCAACAAGTTCCTTTCTGCTTACTTCACTCATGTTTTCTCCGATATTTGTAACATCTTTAACGTTTTGAAATTCACATTCCGTGGGCGAGCCTGTCAAAGGTTATTGATTCTCCGCCATTGCAGTAGTTGGTAATACCAAAAATGTAGATAAAATACCTTCAGCACCATCCAAAATTTTCGCTGTTTAATATCTGTTGATAACTTGTACTGTACTTCTGACTTTGAATCTGTAAGCTGTATTACAGAAACTATATTTAATACGTATTCCATGTAATAGTGTATTTATTTCTGATTCTATACAATTGATTGTAAATATAATGAAAATGTTGTAAATTGCTCGGAAATAGCTAAGGGAACTTTATTTAAATATATCAGTAGCAACAACGAAATGGCATAGCTGTGCCATTGGTTATCTTTGCGTATGGAGAGTCTCTGTAGAATTGCGAGCAGAGAGGATGCAGAGTAGATTCAGTCATGAAAGAGTGTGCAAGTATTTGTTGGGCGCTCCCGCAGATGCAGGGTGCAGCTATGATCGCGTCAGTGTAGGTGCGTCTAATTCGTTAACCCCCAAGTATTGAGAGTATGGTAGGAGTGGACAGGAGGAGGAAGCTGCAGTTCTAGCTATTGGCTGTCCCATAATTATCCGTGGCTCTTGAGAGGACTCTGGGTTCTCAAACAGCAGCAGCAGCAACAGGGGCTGGTCAGCATTGTCGTCAGCTGCATTCTTAGTCGTCTGCACAGCTACTACAGCATAAGACTGCTGACTGACAGATATAGGACTGTAGAGGCTTTATCCAGTTGAATTTCTTTCACAAAGTTTGACTAACATGAATAATAACCTCTAATAGTTAAAACTTGTACAGCAGCTGTCAAGTCATTGTCCTCAGTCATTATTACCAGGCAGGGTACCTTTCCTTTCCACGCATTCACCAAGTGTCATAAAAAGGTGAAAATTGATTAGCTATTTACTGCCAGTTTTGTGTCTTTACTAATGACCACTTTTCAGTCTCAATTTTCTGCCTCAGTAACTGTTCATTCTTGTATTACATAAAAGAGGTTTAAATAATTTGCAGCTTTGCGTATTAACTCCATACATTTAAAGTAATATAAAATTTTACTGGCAAAACTAATAACTAAAGATACAGCACAAATTAAGAGTATTTATTTCATTTATTCTGTATTTAGTTCAGTTAGTGATTTCTGTTGGCTTGGTATGGATCTTATTGTTGTTATTTTAAAAGTGAAATCAGTTGCTCATTTGCTTAGAGTAAATTCAATTCAGACTTTCAACAATCAAACCACAATTACTTGCCTTTTTCTAAATTTTGCATTATACACTCCTGGAAATGGAAAAAAGAACACATTGACACCAGTGTGTCAGACCCACCATACTTGCTCCGGACACTGCGAGAGGGCTGTACAAGCAATGATCACACGCACGGCACAGCGGACTCACCAGGAACCGCGGTGTTGGCCGTCGAATGGCGCTAGCTGCGCAGCATTTGTGCACCGCCGCCGTCAGTGTCAGCCAGTTTGCCGTGGCATACGGAGCTCCATCGCAGTCTTTAACACTGGTAGCATGCCGCGACAGCGTGGACGTGAACCGTATGTGCAGTTGACGGACTTTGAGCGAGGGCGTATAGTGGGCATGCGGGAGGCCGGGTGGACGTACCGCCGAATTGCTCAACACGTGGGGCGTGAGGTCTCCACAGTACATCGATGTTGTCGCCAGTGGTCGGCGGAAGGTGCACGTGCCCGTCGACCTGTGACCGGACCGCTGCGACACACGGATGCACGCCAAGACCGTAGGATCCTACGCAGTGCCGTAGGGGACCGCACCGCCACTTCCCAGCAAATTAGGGACACTGTTGCTCCTGGGGTATCAGCGAGGACCATTCGCAACCGTCTCCATGAAGCTGGGCTACGGTCCCGCACACCGTTAGGCCGTCTTCCGCTCACGCCCCAACATCGTGCAGCCCGCCTCCAGTGGTGTCGCGACAGACGTGAATGGAGGGACGAATGGAGACATGTCGTCTTCAGCGATGAGAGTCGCTTCTGCCTTGGTGCCAATGATGGTCGTATGCGTGTTTGGCGCCGTGCAGGTGAGCGCCACAATCAGGACTGCATACGACCGAGGCACACAGGGCCAACACCCGGCATCATGGTGTGGGGAGCGATCTCCTACACTGGCCGTACACCACTGGTGATCGTCGAGGGGACACTGAATAGTGCACGATACTTCCAAACCGTCATCGAACCCATCGTTCTACCATTCCTAGACCGGCAAGGGAACTTGCTGTTCCAACAGGACAATGCACATCCGCATGTATCCCGTGCCACCCAACGTGCTCTAGAAGGTGTAAGTCAACTACCCTGGCCAGCAAGATCTCCGGATCTGTCCCCCATTGAGCATGTTTGGGACTGGATGAAGCGTCGTCTCACGCGGTCTGCACGTCCAGCACGAACGCTGGTCCAACTGAGGCGCCAGGTGGAAATGGCATGGCAAGCCGTTCCACAGGACTACATCCAGCATCTCTACGATCGTCTCCATGGGAGAATAGCAGCCTGCATTGCTGCGAAAGGTGGATATACACTGTACTAGTGCCGACATTGTGCATGCTCTGTTGCCTGTGTCTATGTGCCTGTGGTTGTGTCAGTGTGATCATGTGATGTATCTGACCCCAGGAATGTGTCAATAAAGTTTCCCCTTCCTGGGCAATGAATTCACGGTGTTCTTATCTCAATTTCCAGGAGTGTATTACACTGAGGTTACTGAAAGTCGTTTTTTACATAACAGAGTTTAGCTTAAGCCAGTCATTTAACTTTACTTTCATAATTTACTATTTCAGAATAAGTAACTGCAAACTCAGTGCTTTCTGATTCATTTATTTTCTTGTGAACTGTTGTGCTGTGGAAAAGCATGACAAGTTTCTGTTGCCATGCCAGTGATTATTTGCTTAAATTTCTGTGTCATTACCTTTCTTCGGTTCTGGAGATTCACTGCCTTGGGGCTGGTGACCGTTAAATGTCCCCTTTTTAGCTAATCAGTGTTTTCTTTGTTCTATCAGCCAATTTTGTAGTAAATATTATGTGACACCTTTTCCCCCTGTGCAGTTTGTGAGCGTTTGCACTATACTCCACCAATTTCAAAATTATCATCAGTATTTAGCTTAAGTTTAGAATAGATTCTTCATTTAGAAGGATCTGTTGTACATTTTCCTCCGACTAACCAGTGTTATTTTCCTTCGGTAACGATAGCCATACTCACTGTAAAATTTCATTGCACACATGCGATCACAGTCAGTTATATTGCAATCCAGTAGGCCAATTAGGAAGGGGGAGGTTACATGTGGCGATGCTAGTGACAGGAGAATATCAATTTGGTATTGTTCTTGGCTTGAATCTTCCAGGTCCTTTGCTGTCTATGACAGAATTACAATGTCATTGGCAAACCTCACCGTTTTTTTTTTTCTTCTCCATGGATTTTACTTTCTACTCCAAATTTTCCTTTTGTTTACTTTACTGCTTGCTCAATGTACAGATTCAAAAACATCGGCGATAGGCCACAACCCTGTCTCACTCCCTTCTCTATCACTGCTTCCCTTTCATGCCCCTCCTCTCTTATAACTGCCATCTGGTCTCTGTACAAATTGTTAATAGCCTTTCGCTCCCTGTATTTTACCCCTGCCACCTTCAGAATTTGAAAGAGAATATTCCAGTCAACATTGTCAAAAGCTTTCTCTAAGTCTACAAATGCTAGAAACGTAGGTTTGCCTTTCCTTAATCTATTTTCTAAGATAAGTCGTAGGGTCAGTATTGCCTCACGTGTTCCAACATTTCTAAGGAATCCAACCTGATCTTCCCCGAGGTCGGCTTCTACCAGTTTTTCCATTCATCTGTAAAGAATTCGTGGTAGTATTTTGAGCTGTGACTTATTAAACTGATAGTCTGGAAATTTTCACACCTCTCGACATCTGCTTTCTTTGGTACTGGAATTATTATATTCTTCTCGAAGTCTGAAGGTATTTCGCCTGTCTCGTATATCTTATTCACCAGATGGTAGAGTTTTGTCAAGGCTGGCTCTCCCAAGGCTATCAGTAGTTTTAATGGAATGTTGCCCACTTCCGAGGCCTTGTTTCGACTTAGGTCGTTTAGTGCTCTGTCAAATTCTACGTCTACATCTACATGGATACTCTGCAAATCACATCTAAGCGTCTGGCAGAGGGTTCATCGAACCACCTTCACAGTTCTCTACTATTCCAATCTCGTATAGCGCGCGTAAAGAATGAACACCTATATCTCTCCGTACGCGCTCTGATTTCCCTTATTTTATCGTGGAGATCGTTCCATCCTATGTAGGTCGGCGTCAACAAAATATTTTCGCATTCGGAGGAGAAAGTTAGTGATTGGAATTTCGTGAGAAGATTCTGTGGCAACAAAAAATGCCTTTCTTTTAATGATGTGCAGCCCAAATCCTGCATTATTTCTGTGACGCTCTCTCCCATATTTCGCGATAATCCAAAACGTGCTGCCTTTCTTTGAACTTTTTCGATGTACTCAGTCAGTCCTATCTGGTAAGGATACCACACCGCGCAACAGTATTCTAAAAGTGGATGGACAAGCGTAGTGTAGGCAGTCTCCTTAGTAGGTCTGTTACATTTTCAAAGTGTCTTGCCAATAAAACGCAGTCTTTGGTTAGCCTTTCCCACAACATTTTTTGTGTTCCTTCCAATTTAAATTGTTCGTAATTGTAATTCCTAGGTATTTAGTTGAATTTACGGCTTTTAGATTAGACTGATTTATCGCGTAACCGAAGTTTAACGAGCTCCTTTTAACACTCATGTGGATGACCTCACACTTTTCGTTATTTAGGGTCAACTGCCACTTTTAGTACCATTCAGATACCTTTTCTAAATCGTTTTGCAGTTTGTTTTGATCTTCTGATGACTTTATTAGCCGATAAACGACAGCGTCATCTGCAATCAACCGAAGACAGCTGCTCAGATTGTCTCCCAAATCGTTTATACAGATAAGGAACAGGAAAGGGCCTATAACACTACCTTGCGGAAAGCCAGAAATCACTTCTGTTGTACTCGATGACTTTCCGTCAATTACTACGAAATGTGATCTCTCTGACAGGAAATCACAAATCCAGTCACATAACAGAGACGATATCCCATAAGCATTCAATTTCACTACGAGCCGCTTGTCTGGTACAGTGTCAAAAGCCTTCCGGAAATCCAGAAATACGGAATCGATCTGAAATACCTCGTCAATAGCACTCAACACTTTATGCGAATAAAGACCTAGTTGTGTTTCACAGGAACGATGTTTTCTAAACCCATGTTGACTGTGTGTCAATAGACCATTTTTTTCTTAGAGGTAATTCATAATGTTCGAACACAATATACACTCCTGGAAATTGAAATAAGAACACCGTGAATTCATTGTCCCAGGAAGGGGAAACTTTATTGACACATTCCTGGGGTCAGATACATCACATGATCACACTGACACAACCACAGGCACATAGACACAGGCAACACAGCATGCACAATGTCGGCACTAGTACAGTGTATATCCACCTTTCGCAGCAATGCAGGCTGCTATTCTCCCATGGAGACGATCGTAGAGATGCTGGATGTAGTCCTGTGGAACGGCTTGCCATGCCATTTCCACCTGGCGCCTCAGTTGGACCAGCGTTCGTGCTGGACGTGCAGACCGCGTGAGACGACGCTTCATCCAGTCCCAAACATGCTCAATGGGGGACAGATCCGGAGATCTTACTGGCCAGGGTAGTTGACTTACACCTTCTAGAGCACGTTGGGTGGCACGGGATACATGCGGATGTGCATTGTCCTGTTGGAACAGCAAGTTCCCTTGCCGGTCTAGGAATGGTAGAACGATGGGTTCGATGACGGTTTGGAAGTACCGTACACTATTCAGTGTCCCCTCGACGATCACCAGTGGTGTACGGCCAGTGTAGGAGATCGCTCCCCACACCATGATGCCGGGTATTGGCCCTGTGTGCCTCGGTCGTATGCAGTCCTGATTGTGGCGCTCACCTGCACGGCGCCAAACACGCATACGACCATCATTGGCACCAAGGCAGAAGCGACTCTCATCGCTGAAGACGACACGTCTCCATTCGTCCCTCCATTCACGTCTGTCGCGACACCACTGGAGGCGGGCTGCACGATGTTGGGGCGTGAGCGGAAGACGGCCTAACGGTGTGCGGGACCGTAGCCCAGCTTCATGGAGACGGTTGTGAATGGTCCTCGCCGATACCCCAGGAGCAACAGTGTCCCTAATTTGCTGGGAAGTGGCGGTGCGGTCCCCTACGGCACTGCGTAGGATCCTACGGTCTTGGCGTGCATCCGTGCGTCGCTGCGGTCCGGTCCCAGGTCGACGGGCACGTGCACCTTCCGCCGACCACTGGCGACAACATCGATGTACTGTGGAGACCTCACGCCCCACGTGTTGAGCAATTCGGCGGTACGTCTACCCGGCCTCCCGCATGCCCTCGCTCAAAGTCCGTCAACTGCACATACGGTTCACGTCCACGCTGTCGCGGCATGCTACCAGTGTTAAAGACTGCGATGGAGCTCCGTATGCCACGGCAAACTGGCTGACACTGACGGCGGCGGTGCACAAATGCTGCGCAGCTAGCGCCATTCGACGGCCAACACCGCGGTTCCTGGTGTGTCCGCTGTGCCGTGCGTGTGATCATTGCTTGTACAGCCCTCTCGCAGTGTCTGGAGCAAGTATGGTGGGTCTGACACACCGGTGTCAATGTGTTCTTTTTTCCATTTCCAGGAGTGTATGTTCCAAAATCCTGCTTCATATCGACGTTAACGATATGCTCCTGTAATTTAGTGGATTACTCCTACTACCTTTCTTGAATATTGGTGTGTCCTGTGCAACTTTCCAGACTTTGGGTACGGATCTTTCGCCGCGCGAACGGTTGTATATTATTGTTAAGTATGGAGCTATTATTAAATGATTTAAGTTGCTTCACTACTCCGAGGACATTTACTTCTACGACACTCATGTTGGCAGCTGCTCTTGATTCGAATTCTGGAATATTTACTTCTTCTTCTTTTGTGAAGGCATTTCGGAAGGCTGTGTTTAGTAACTCTGCATTATCAGCATTGTCTTCGATAGTATCTCCATTGCTATCGCTCAGAGAAAGCATTGATTGTTTCTTGCCACTAACATACAGGTCTACTCACACTTAACGGAACGTCTCCGTCACGTCACGGAACATCAATTGCCACAAGATCGTCCGAGCATTCGCACTACCAGGAACGTCAGCGTAACGTCCTGTGACGTCACAGAAGGTTCTCACCAGTGCGGCTTTGTTTATTTGCAGTTTGTGTGACGACTGACGAAGGAACTACTGGAAGCGCGAAGATGCCTAAATTCAATTTAATAAGTTTAGCAGTGATTGCGATAGCACTTGATGAGGAAGAAAAATTACAGCGGAGAAGGATGTTGCTTAGAAATATGTTGAAACGTAGATACAGCGTCGGAGAGTTCCATACACTATAAAAGGAGCTGGAAGATGAGGAACAGCCCTTCTTCAAGTATTTTAGAATGTCGAAACAGCAGTTTTTTTTCTTGTTAAATAAGATCCATTTCACGATTACAAAGAAGGCCTCGAGGTTCAGACAACCAATATCACCATGGCAGAAGTTGATGGTGTGTTTAAGGTAAAATCGGTTGGACATTTCCATGAAAGTGTTTTTGCTGTCACTTCTGTTATATGCAGTTTGTCGTAAACTACTTGTATTAAACATATTTTTAAATTTTGTCACCACACAGACTTAAGTTACTGTACAGTTTTAGTTAATGCTATTCCACATGTGAAACTGTGAGCAAAATACAAGTAACTACGTCTGTTTCTTTTTTTTCCCCACTCTGTGTATTAATACAGTTTTAGTTCTCAAGAAGTACTTTGCGAAAAATAAGTGGTGTTATACAATACCTCTTGTTGTCAGTTTATAAATTTTTGCCACTATTGCACTCGCTAAAGCTCCACCATCTGTACTAGAAATTGGTCTGAGTTTGTAAGTGAATGCTTTGGTTGGCTGAATGTAAAGAAGCAGATACTTCTTCATACCTGTTACAAAAAGTTTTGCTATTGAAACATCATTCTAGCTTTCCGTTGTGTTTGTACATATATATAGGCTTCTGTGGAATCTAGGATGTAATGTATTTGTCATACAGTGCAAGTGCACTATAGATAAACTGTGACAACAGATGGGAAGCATGGAACTTCAAAACTTTTGAAAATTCAATTTGTGTACTAATGTACATGCATGTTCTGTCATATATAGCAAATTGTGAAAAGTAGTGTACATTGTAAGTTATGCTAGATAACTTTTCTATATGACTGTTCATTCATGACTAATGTTTTTCAGGCATTGGGCAACTGGTGACTCCTTTCTGACAATGGCGTTCAGCTTCTGACTTGGACATTCAACTGTCCATTATATAATGAAAGACGGCTGCCAGGCTATAATT
Source organism: Schistocerca cancellata (assembly GCF_023864275.1). Lineage (NCBI taxonomy): Eukaryota > Metazoa > Arthropoda > Insecta > Orthoptera > Acrididae > Schistocerca > Schistocerca cancellata. The sequence continues at coordinate 511,792,212 of NC_064626.1, read as the reverse complement.
GATACAATTCTGCCTGAAGAAGAAGACTGGCAATGCATAGCACAACAGTTTTGGGATGTCTGTAACTTCCCCAATTGTATAGGTGCAATTGATGGGAAACATATTGCGATTGTGGCTCCTCCAAACAGTGGATCCCAGTTAATTACAGACAAGCATATCCTATAGCTCTTCTTGCACTAGCTGATGGAAACTATAAGTTCATAATCGTAGACATTGGGTGTTACAGTAAAAATAGTGATGGCAGCATATTTGCCCATTCCAAGTTGGGGAAAGCTTTGGAACTTGGCAAATTGCAAGTGCCAGAAGATAAGAGGCTTCCTGGTACTGGTGCTGTAGTGCCACATGTGATTGTTGGTGATGAAGCCTTACCATTAAAACATTATTTATTAAGACCGTATCCGAAAAATCAAGCAAGTGGAGATATTAGCATCACTGCTTTTAATGCCAGGCAGTTCACAGTTCGTCGAGTCTCTGAAAATGCGTTTAGGCAATTAGCTCATAAATTTAGAATTTTTTTAAGGAGAATTAACGCAGTGCCAGATAATGTGGACAGGATAGTTATGACGACATGTATTTTGCATAACTACATTAAAGAAAATGTTCCTGCACAACTTGAAGCAGCAAATGGGACCCTCTGGCTGTAGGAACTAGATGGACAAGGTGGTTCCTCGGCATCATCTGCTTTTACTGTGAGGGAACAGTTCAAAGATTTTTTTAATTCCCCTACTGGTGGACTCTTTAAGGTGCCTCTTACGTGAGGAAGACATTTTTATCAGTTTTAATAAATTATTGTCTCTTATTGATGTATTCACGATAGTTAGGAAGTGCTGTAGTTCGTATCCTGCCATGAATCAGAGAGCATTTCTCACGCTGGCTGTCTAGGTGATGAAGCGACCATATGTCGCGCGTAGTGTGGTGGGGCTCGGCGCTGGAGCGTAGCAACAAGCGTTAGCCTGGGAAATATACATGACGGGTAGTACCGCCGTCTTGGCGCGAAAGTCACCGATTTTGTTTATTTATATTTAATAATTAAAGTCATTTATGACAACATGAATACTAGGAGGAGCCTTTGGATGTTTAAAGCTATTTATCATAATTTTGCCTCGTTAAAATTCACACCCGTTCATTAACAAACGCATATCTTAGTAAGTACGAACTTGATCGGAAATCCACGAACTGTGACGAAACTAGTAAGAAATACGGACTGCGCGCCAAAGTCGGTAGTCGGCGTTAAGAGCTCTTCCTGTCTTGTTCGATGGTCGCCACGCTCTCGGTTACGAGTAGTTTGTGACATGAGTATTTCATTATTGATCTAATAGGAATAAAAGTGATATTACGGCATTCTCAATATTAATTTCGAGTAAATAGATACCCCAATGTTGATCGACAGCAATGTCAGATAATTAGCTTCCACCGACAGAGACATCCAATGCGCCAATGAAGAATCTGCACGGGACGACATTTACGAGAGCTGCACCGCGCACAGGTAGGAGGAAATCCGACGACACGACCCATCAAGGCGGATCAAGGAAGGTCCGACTTACACTCGCAAATTCCGGTTGGAAATGCTGACCAGTTATACTGTACGTCACATATACGTCAAGTTTGCACTTGGCGTCCATGCCGTCGGATAAAACTGCGTGAGCGGACAAATACTATCAAGAAGAATATTATTGACGATACCAAATTTGCATTCGAGAGTGCCAACTTGTAAAAAGTGTTACGAACAGCAAGTAATAGTGATTTCAAGTGACTGAAACAGAAGCAGGAAGTGAATAGTGAACGTACAACGGGTAGAGGGTAGCAACATTAAAAGTGAACGGTACGCGACGCGCAGTGCGTAATTGGTGTCGCGAAACGCAATAAAGTCGTGTTGTGGAAAAATCGCGTCTGAGGATTACGAACATTTCGCGGTCGCGAGTGGAACGATCGATCGTCGGGAAGACATCGAGGAAAAGGAGGCGGCAGCAACGGACGTGGCAAGGACCGCCACAGATACAGAGGAGGCAGCAACTCGCGGCAGGCAGTTCGAAGGAGCGAGCGGCCTAACAGGGGTGCACCGGAGGCGCGCTCGCGGCAGTTCGGAGTTCGACGCTCGGATGCAGGGGTCGAGCCAGCCTCAAATTAATGCCATGGCTGGAGAACAACGAAATTTACCTAACCTAAGTCGAACTTTAAGCATTCTAGGGGTGATAGATTCGAGATTCGGGTGCAGAAGGGTATGTTGTTGAGAAACGGGGAAAATGTTAAAAGAGTGACTTAACAGAAAATATAGAGCAAAATATGGCCCAAGCCAACGCAAATTTAGTGGAGAGTAGTGATGAATTGTTAACACTTGCTAGGTCTAAAGAGCGACCGGAAAGTGAAATGGTTGATGTAGTAGGGAATGATGAGCAGGGAAAGATGGCAGAAACTTAAGAAACAGCAGAAACAGGGGCTTTGTCTCCCACTGGAAACGTTGTTAGAGAGGGTGCAAACACAATACCGGAAGCTATACAGAGTAGAGGTAAAGAAATGGGCATCAGGGAAATGTTGATAGCTATAATGAATGGTAACAAAGCGTTGAGTAAGAAAATAGAGGAAATTAAGAAAAATACTAATAGGCTAGATGAGTATATCAAAAAAGCTGACAATAAATTCTCCGAAATAGAGGGAAGGATATCAACAATAGTAAAAGAGAAGAAAACGGTAGCAAGTGATTTGTCAAAGAGGATAACCATAAGTGAGACTGCAATAGTGCATCATAGTAGAGATATCAGTGAACTTAAACAAAGTATCACAATATCGATAAGTATGTTACTAAGGAGATTAAAAAGCAAAAAGGGGAAATATCCAAAGTAAACGAGAGAGTGGAGGAAGTAAAGTCAGAATTGTTGGATTTGTTAGAGAATAATACGAAAGAGATATCTGACAGGGTAGCTAGTATTCAGCAAGAAGCCAGTGATTTTACAAACAGGGGCACTGATATCTTTGCTGAAAAGGTAGAAAAGAAATTAGATGCTAAATTTAAAAATCTAATGGAAACAGGTAATAATAGTGGAAAAATTAATAATGAGGACCACTATCTCAGGGTGTGTACTTTCCATAATTTCGATGCGAGAGGGTAGTTACATCCCAAATCATTTATAAAGCAATTTAAAGGGGTTTTGCCAGAAAACTGGGATGACAGAAGAAAACTGGGATGTGTAACTAGGAGAATGGAAGGGGATGCTCTGTCGTGGGGAATGAGAGCAGGAGAAGCATTCCAAGCTTATGACGAATTTATTAAGAAATTTTTGGACAAATATTGGTCTAATAGTACATAAGGTAATGTATGTAATAGTATCTTTCAAGGGAGAAATTTTCTTGGGAGTAGGTACGATAGTTACAAAGATTATTTCCAGAGTTTCTGTGAAAAAAAATTGTATTTAGATAATCCACTGAGTGAGGAAGATCTCATTGCAGTAGTGTTGGTGAAACTGCCGATATCTGTGCAAGAAAAGCTGATAGGCATACCTAAAAAGAAAACTGAGGACATATTACAAGCACTTAATCAATTAGATGCTTTATCAGGGGAGGAAACATCCAGTAACGGCTGGAGAGGTGTAAATTTGAGGTCAAGGGAAAATGAGAGCTGGAGGGAGCGTAACAGGAATCACAATAACATGAGGGCTAACGAGAGGCTTGATAACGGGCGTAACAGACGTGGTAGAAGAGGTTGGAACCGAGGAAGTTCGAACAGCCATGGTAATAGACGGTACGAAGAACAGGGAGAGAGATATGAGGGTGGCAGAAACGGAAGAGGTGCCGAAAGAGAAATTACCGAGCGGGAAAACTAGAGGGGAGTTTGTGTGGGGTCTGAGCACGAACTCAAATGAACAGTGGACCAATACAGATCAAAAGGGTAATAAAAGAGGATTGGTGCGATATTAAAGAAACCCTTTTAGAGAAAGATGAAATGGTGAGTAGGGAAGAGTATCAACCGATAATAGATGTGGATATTAATGGTATCGAAGCAGTAGCAGTCATTGATACAGGTAGTGAGTTGTGCGCCGTAGCAGAGAGGCTTTATGACCAAATAAGAGACCAGGAAGAGGTACCGATGTTACCGTGACAAGGAGTTAGAATTGTGGGTGCAGTAGGAGGAATAAGTAAGGTAATAAAAAAGCAAGTGTTATTGGAAGTGAGATTTCAAGGAATTGTATTAGAAGTTAATGCTATAGTGGTACCTGACCTTTGCGTTGGGCTTATATTAGGGGTGGATTTATTGGTAGACCATGCAGCTGTTGTAGATTTAAAAAGGGGTAGTGTGATCCTGACGGTAAATGGTACTAGAAACCAGTTTAAGTTTGGCAGGGCCATTCAAGCTAAAGAGAAAGCGCAGGGAAAATTCTACCTGAAAATAATGTGTGAGTGTTTCCAATGGGAACCAGATACGAAGGGGAGTGACTGTAGGAAAGAGAGACGAGAGTCAGTTGAGGCAGAATGGTCAGTAGAAGATATCAAATCTAAATTGCACCAAACTGCAACAAAAGAACTAGGAGAGTTGCTGGTAAAGTATCAGAAAGTATTTTCAAATAGACCTGGGTTAATGAAAGGAAAACCTTATGAGTTTAAAGTCAAACCGCACCAACCATTCACACTGAGACCCCATGTGATACCTTTGGTAAGAAGGGAGGCAATAGAAAAAGAATTACAAAGGATGATAAAATTGCAAATTATCGAAAGATCGACGGGTCAATATTGCAATCCGTTAGTATATGTGACAAAGAAAGATGGTTCAGTGAGAGTAACCTTGGATGCTAGGATATTGAATAAGATAATAGAGCCTCAGAATGATAGGCCAGAATCTCTTAAAGAATTATTGCAAAAGTTCGAAGGGGCCAGTAAATTATCTAGCCTCGATATGACTGCCAGGTACTGGCAAATAAAATTGATCGAGAAATGTAAACAGTACACAGCATTTTATATAGAGGCAGGTGTTATCACTTCAAAGTTCTCCCATTTGGATTGAATATATAGGTAGCAGCGTTCATAAGGCTGTTGGATAACATACTGGGAGAAGAATTATTGTCTAGAATCACCGTTTATGTGGACGGCATCCTTATTGATGCCAGTGATTGGCAAGAGCACAATAGGATTCTGGAAGACGAGTTGAAAATATTTCAAGAGGGCAATGTTACCGTGAATTTAACTAAGTCCGAATTCGGAAATAGCGAAGTACAATTTTTAGGGCATGTTATAGCAGCAGAGGGTATTAAGCCGAATTCTAAGAAACTGGAGTCTATCAAAGAATTCCCACAGCCAAGAAATAAGAAACAAATAAAGTCGTTTCTCGGTTTGTGTAATTTTTTCCGAAAATTCGTGGAGGAACAGGTATTAAATGCAGGGTCACTGCATACTTAAACGGAAAAGAATGTACCTTGGTTGTGGACAGAGCAGTGTCAGAAAGAGTTCGATGACATAAAAGAAACCACCCTAAACTGGACACAGAATTTTGTCTGTCAGCAGATAGTTCGGACTTTGGAATTGGTGCCCACCTATTCCAAATGATAGCGACGGAAGAGGGGGTAGAACATCGAACTATAGGATTCGCGAGTAGGTTGTTGACAAAATGCGAGCGTAACTATACTGTTACTGAAAAGGAGGCATTGGCCATAGTATGGCCTTCAAGAAGTTCAGATACTATTTAATGGGTAGAAAAGCAAAAATATACACAGACCACAAGGCTTTATCTTTTATGAAAAGCTCTTCAGAAATACCAATATGAGATACATTACAGACCTGGTAAAGACAACGTAGTAGCGGACGCGCTGTCCAGATTGCCATTGGGGATGAACCAGGAGAATCAAGATTTGTCGTATTCTCGAGAAATCCTTTTGATATATATGAAAGGGGTGGAATATGAGGATAAGATTAAAGGATATCTGAGGAATATATCACAGGAACAAGAGAAAGACGAAAGGTTGCGTAAGGTAAAGGAGAAATGGGAAGAAAATGAAGAACCACAAGTGAGGCAATATTACCTAGTAGAAAAGGGAATACTATATAGCAGGACTAACCTGGTATGGGAAAACTGGAAGTTGTGTTTGCCTGAACATACCATAAATGAATTTCTCTGGTATATTCACATGAGCTATGGACATATCAGACCTAAAAAGTGTTCTGAAAAATTGGCATAAACATGTATCCTCAGTTATATGGCGAAGAGGGCTAGAAAAGTATTGGAAATATGCGAGAAGTGTCAGAAAACGAAGACACCTACAATTAGTAGCAAGGGTCAGATGTATTATACCGGAAGAAATAAGAGAGATGGCATCGGTGGATGTATTTGGGCCACTACCGACCTCAAGAGGGGGGTTTAAATACGTTTTGGCGATAATGGATGTGATTTCGAAATTTTTGAGGCTGTATCCCTTAAGGAGATGTACAGGGAAAGTAATGGCAAATAAGTTAGAAAAGGATTACGTTCGCACCGTGGGTAAACCAAAAAAATTGCTCAGTGATAATGGGTCTCAATTCGTATCTAGAGTATGGAAGAAGATGTTGGAGAAGCTAGACATCAAAGCCATATATATAACAAGGTTTCACCCAGCTTTGAACCCGGTAGAGAGAGTGATGAAAGAGCTGGGACGGCTTTGTAGGGCCTACTGCCACGACCATCACACTGCTTGGGGAATGTATATTAAAGAGTTTGAGGAGATACTGAACGAACTGCCACATTCGACAACTGAGGAATCTCCATATGAGTTGCTAACGGGCAAAAAGCCTAGAAATATGATTGAGAATGTTGTGAAATACCCAAAGAGATCAGGCATGACTGTAGAAGAAAAACGGGAATTGGAGTTAAGCAGGATGAAAGCAAAAGGGGCTTATCGGAAGGCAAGGCATGATAGGAATATTATACCCAAGGAATATGTAGTGGGAGACGTAGTACTGGTTAGAGCTCACAGGAAATCGTTCAAAATTGACGCTGAAATAAAGAAATTTTATGAGATTTTTGAAGGCCCTTATGTGGTAAGTAGGGTACCACACCCTAATGTCGTGGAGGTGGCTCACCCTGAGTCAAAAGTAGTCAGAGGAATTCACAATGTAGTGGATGTAAAACGGTATCGTGGTATTAAAATGTAGACTTTCACGGCCGGAAATAACATGTCCATTATAATTATCCGGGCTGTTATGCCGTGGTCGGTTGATGAATTCTGTGTCGATTCCCAACGTTTCGTATCCGACTGCGGGTGACATCTTCAAGGGGGTCCGTAGCTCAATGGAAGGTCCAACACACCCACTGGCTCGCTACTGACTGCCGCTAAATTCCGTGTCCCCGCGCTCCCACGCCGCGGCGTGACGTCACGTGTTTTGAAAACGTCAGTGCAATTGGCCGCTGTCCGTCGCCGTCGATCGCCGTTGCCATCACCCAGTAGTGGACGGGTGGTACATATCTTCTTTAACACCGGCATCCATATACCGTTTAATTTCACACCCTCCTCCTTTCGGTTGAAATTATTTGGGTGTTTAGCGATTTCGATTGCCTCCCTGTAGAGCCTTTCGTAATATCCGCTTGTGGCCGCTAGTACTTGCGTCTCCTCGAAACGAATATTGTGGTTCCCTGGCTGGAAAGCATGCCCCGCAACAGCTGATCGTTCCGTTTCTCCTCTTCTACAATTTCCCTTATGCTCTTCCAAACGTTTAGAAACAGTTCTTTTAGTGGTACCCACATAAACATCACCACAGCTGCATGGGATTCTATACACTCCAGCTTTTTCCAGTGGTTTGCGAGCGTCCTTGGCAGGCTTAAGGTATTCCTGTATAATCCTGGTGGGCTTGTAAATTACGGTAATATTCCGCTTTGTCAAGATCCTCCCTATTCTTTCCGTTACATTTTTAACAAACGGCAGGAAAACCTTAGATTTTGCAGTAGCCTGTACGTCAGTATGATTTCTGCGTGGCTGCCTCAACGCACGTTTTATTTCGGCGGACGAATATCCGTTCTTCATTAGTGCATTGTGGAGATGTTCCATCTTAGCGTCGAGCAACTCAGGTTCACAAATATTTCTAGCTCTGTCCGCTAACGTCCTGATAACACCCCGCTTCTGTTGTGGGTGGCGGTTCGAATCCCGGTGCAAATAACGGTCCGTGTGCGTGGGTTTGCGGTATACTGAGTGGCCCAAACTACCATTTTCGTTTCATCAGCAGATTGAATGGCATAGTGGTCCAGCCGGAGGACATATTGGTCAGCTTCGATGTGGTATCGCTGTTTACCATGGTTCCACTTAATGATGTATTGGAACAGCTTGATCGAATTTTTCCTGCCGATATTTCAGAACTGTTTAAGTGTTGTTTTTGTAACACCCTGTATAGTGGTACGTTTGAATGAAAGAAAGAACGCTCTTGGTAACTTTTTGAAAAACGGCGATAGAGCCGATACGAAAGTCGAGCGTCTTGTTTAGTGTTGAGGTGACGTATTCTTCGACAGGCTTCACGAATTATTGAAAAGGTCTCTACATAAAATGAAGCACGTCTTTTACTTTTCGGATTTGTACACGGTACAGCATAAAAATTTCTGCTCAGAAAAATACTGGAAATATTCAGCACAAAAAATCTGACAAACTATTTGCTGTTCTAAACAGGATCCGCATGCAGTACACAATTTAACAGGTCCTGAAATGCTAGGTTCAAGTCAATACAACAAAAATTCGGTTAATTAACACTGTGTATTTATATTGCTGGCGTTTGTAAAGCTTAAAAAAAAAGAAAAGGTCGTATGTAATGTTTTGACCATGGCACATTGCATATGGTGGTCCACTCGTAGATATTTATCGTTGTACAGAAAACTTTCGCACATACATGTAAGTACCATTTAAAATTCCTTACTAGAAAGTGTTTCATTTACCTGGACGCTCCATCTCTAATCCAATTTCCTTCCACAGTGATTCCTTCCTAACGGTATCACTGTATCTACAGTCGCTCATGTTGTACAGCTCTGAGTGTGAAGGAACTAATTCCATTAAATGCTCGTCGAAGTCCACAGTCTAAACAAAAAACGAAATAAAATAAAATAACAATCAAAGGAAAATACATGTAATTAGAATAAATAACATAGCGAAACTTTGAGCAATAAAAAATTGATACTTACATAACCAAATCGTTCGTACTTCTCCTCTCTATAACCTCACTCTTTCCAAATATTTAAATGGCTCGAGCAAACATGGAGGCGGTCCTTCGCTAGAACCAGAGATGTACATCACGTCGACTCTCTGTCATGAACAGGGAAACAATCTCCAAAACAATGCATGACGTTGATGTTACGGAGACGTTCTGGGCTGGTGACGTCGAGTGTGGACAGCGCCATTAGAAACGCAGGGGGAATGTTTTGACGTTACGGACGTGACGGAGACGTTCCGTTAAGTGTGAATCGACCATGCTTCACATACGACCAGAATCTCTTTGGATTTTCTGCCAGGTTCGAGACAAAGTTTCGTTGTGGGAACTGTTATAAGCGTCTCTCATTGAAGTCCGCGCTAAATTTCGAGCTTCTGTAAAAGATCGCCAATCTTGGGGATTTTGTGTCTGTTTAAATTTGGCGCGTTTGTTTCGTTGTTTCTGCAACAGTCTTCTAACCCGTTTTGTGTTCCAAGGAGGATCAGCACCGTCATTTGTTAATTTATTTGGTATAAATCTCTCAATTGCTGCCGATATTCTTTCTTTGAATTTAAGCCACATCTGGTCTACACTTATATTATGAATTTGGAATGAGTGGAGATTGTCTCTAAGGAAGGCATCAAGTGAATTTTTACCCGCCTTTTTTGAATAGGTATATGTTTCGCTTATTTTTCGAGGCTTTGGGTATTATAATATTCAATCTCGCTACGACAACTCTGTGTTCACTAATACCTGAATCGGTTTTGATGCTAGTTATGAACTCAGGATTATTTGTTGCTAAGAACTCAAGTGTGTTTTCACAACCGTTTACTATGCACGTGGGCTCATGAACTTACTGCTCGAAATAATTTTCAGAGAATGCGTTTACCACGATTTCAGATGATATTTTATGCATACCTCCGGAATTAAACATTTATTTTCGCCAACTTGTCGAGGGTAAATTAAAGTCACCACCAACTATTATTGTATGAGTCAGGTACGTGTTTGAAATCAAACTGAAGTTTTCTTTGAACCTTTCAGCAACTGTATCATCTGAACTGGGAGGTCGGTAAAAGGATCCAATTATTATTTTATTCCGGTTGCCAACAATGACCTCTGCCCATACTAACTGAAGTATCTACTTCAATTTCACGACAAGTTAAACTACTTATAACAGCAATAAACACGCCACTGCCAACCGTGTTTAGCCTGTCCTTTCGGAACACCGTTAGGTTCTTCGCAAAAATTTCGACTTAATTTATATCTGGCTTTAGCCAACTTTCATTGCCTGTAACGATTTGAGCATCAGTGTTTTCTATTAGCACTTGGTGCTCTGGTACTTTCCCAACACAGACACGACAATTAACAACTGCTATACCAATGGTTCCTGTATCTACGTTCTTCCTGTGTTCAGCCTGCACCCTTTGTGACTGAAGACCTTCTTGTGTTTTCTGAGACCCTCTAACCTAAAATACCTCCCAGTCCACGCCACACAGCCCCTGCTACCCATGTAGCCGCCTCCTGCGTATAGTGGACACCTGACCTATTCAGCGGAACCCAAAACCCAACCAACCTTTGGCGCAATCGAGGAATCTGCAGCTTACACGGTCGCAGGACCTTCTGAGCCTCTGATTCAGACCCTCCACTCGGCTCTGTACCAGAGATTCGCATCGGTCCAGTCGACCATGCTGCAAATGGTCAGCTCTACTTTCATCTTGCAAGCAAGACTGGCAGCCTTTACCACTTCTGTTAGCCACTCGAAACCAGAGAGAATCTCTTCTGATCCAAAGCGACACACATCGTTGGTACTGACGTGAGCAACCACCTGCTGTTGGCTGCACCCTGTGCTCTTTATGGCGTTTGGAAGGACCCTTTCCACATCTGGAATGACTCCACCCGGTGTGCACATGGAGTGCACATTGGTTTCCTTACCCTTTTTGTCAGTTAAGTCCCTAAGGGGCCCTATAACGCGCCTAACATTGGACTCCCAACTACCAATAAACCCACACTCTGTGATGGCCCATATCTTGCAGGCTGAGTGGTTTCCTCTGAAACAGTGTAAGTAGGCTGTTTATATTTTCTTATTGGCAACGTTACGTAGCGCTCTGTATATATTTTCTTATTGGCAACGTTACGTAGCGCTCTGTATGAAAATCACTGGCTGTGCTGTGTGCAGTCTGTGGCTAGTTTGCATTGTTGTCTGCCATTGTAGTGTTGGGCAGCGGCAGCTGGATGTGAACAGCGCGTAGCGTTGCGCAGTTGGAGGTGAGCCGCCAGCAGGGGTGGATGTGGGGAGAGAAGTGGCGGAGACTTGAAATTTGTAAGACTGGGATATATATTATGATTATTAAGGTAAATACATTGTATGTTCTCTATTAAAATCTTTCATTTGCTAACTATGCCTATCAGTAGTTAGTGCCTTCTGTAGTTTGAATCTTTTATTTAGCTGGCAGTAGTGGCGCTCGCTGTATTGCAGTAGCTTGAGTAATGAAGATTTTTGTGAGGTAAGTGATTTGTGAAAGGTACAGGTTAATGTTAGTCAGGGCCATTCCTTTGTAGGGATATCTGAAAGTCAGATTGCGTTGCGCTAAAAAAATATTGTGTGTCAGTTTAAGCACAGTCATGTACAATTTTTCAAAGGGAACGTTTCAACAGGACAGGCGACAGCATCTGACTCAGCGACAGTGTCAGCCACAGACAGCATCTGGAACCTGTTTGACAGATAAACCAGGGAAGCCTTACATGCGGCCACCAGGGAAATATTTTGCTGCCTGCGCAGTATCATATCTCCCATTTTGTCTTCATCTACATCCTCTTCCATTTCCATAGTATTGCCCTCAAGTACATCGCCCTTGCATAGACCCTCTATATACTCCTTCCATTTTGCTGCTTTCCCTTCTTTGCTTAGGAATGGTTCCTCATATGAGCTTTTGATATTCATACAGGTGGTTCCCTTTTCTCCAAAGGTCTCTTTAATTTTTCTGTAGGCAATATCTGTCTTACCCCTAGTGTTATATGTCTCTACCTCTTTACATTTGTCCTCTACCCATCCTTGCTTAGCCATTTCGCACTTCCTGTCGATCTCATTTTTGAGACATTTGTGTTCCTTTTTGCTTACTTCATTTACTTCATTTTTGTATTTTCTCCTTTCATCAATTAAATTCAATATCTCTTCTGTTACCCAAAGATTTCTACTAGCCCTCGTCTTTTTACCTACTTGATCCTCTGCTGCCTTCACTATTCCATCTCTCATTGCTACCCATTCTTCTTCTATGGTATTTCTTTCCCCTGTATTTGTCAATCGTTCCCTAATGCTCTCTCTGAAACTCACTACAACCTCTGGTTCTTTCAGTTTACCCATCTCCTTAAAGTCCTACCTTTTTGCGGTTTCTTCAGTTTTAGTCTACAGTTCAAAACCAATAAATTGTGGTCAGAATCCACATCTGCCCCTGGAAATGTCTTACAATTTAAAACTTGGTTCCTAAATCTCTGTCTTACCATTATATAATCTATCTGAAATCTTCCAGTGTCTCCAGGCTTCCTCCACCTTCATAGACTTGTTTCCTGACTCTTAAACCAAGTATTAACTATGATTAAGTTATGCTCTGTGCAAAATTCTACAAGGCGGCTTCCTCGTTCATCCCTTACCCCCAGTCTATTTTCATGTACTAATTTTTCTTCTCTTCCTTTCCTTACTATTGAGTTCCACTCGCCCATGACCATTAAATTTTCGTGTCCCTAAACTATCTGAATAATTTCTTTTATCATATCATACTTTCTTCAATCTCTTAATCATCTGCAGAGCTAGCTGGCATATAAACTTGTACTACTGTGGTAGGCATGTGCTTCATGTCTATCTCGGCTAGAATAATGAATTCACTCAGGGCCAGATGTAGGAGTTTTACGAAGGGGCAAGTTTATATTTTCCGCCCCTTCTTTCACTCCCACTCATAAGAATTAAAATTTTCTGAGAGTAATTTGGGAAATATATTTCGAAATAAATGTCGGTATTGGACAATATTAACTTATTTTATTAAATGAATTAAGGTCAAAGAAAACAGACGTAAGCAATTTTAAAATACACTAGGATATACCATAAATATCGTACAATAACCAATTTAAAACTTTGTTTTCCAAGCTTTTTTGGCTGCAAAAACGTTTATGATGTCATCATAGTTTATGGAAGCAGCTCATTTGTGCTCTATGGAGATTATACTGAGATTTGTTAATCTTGCTTGCTGAAACTTCTTTCTCCAGTGGAAACAGAAACTGATATGGGAAGGAATATTCTTAAGTCTGTAGTAATGTTGGGATACCCCTCTACCAATATATTTTTATAAATCAAAGTTAATGTAGATGATGCAGTGGCATTTTGCAAGTCTCTTTCTATTACCAAGGCATGGTATTTGAAACTTTCAATTTCAAAAATAAATTCTTCCTTGTTTAGATCTTCTGTGTAGGTATCAGACAGTTCTGCTGCTTTGACCTTTAAGTCCTCCACTTCCATTTCTTGAATTTGGACACCACACAGAAAACTAAATTTTGCACTAATGTTCACCAGTACAGTAAACTGGGTACTCAGCTCCATTATGACTCTGTCAATTATTTCTAACATTGACATCATGAACAAAACTTTCTGTGAACGTTTGGATACTTCATCCTCACAAAGCTCATAAGTCATTTTTTTCTTTCTTTCTGATCCTTTTTTCTGAGAATACCGTTGATACCATATTATCTTATGCTAACACTTTGGCCTCAGAAATAGCTTCAGAGGTACAAGTGTCTATGGAAGTTTTCAGAAAGTTCAAAAGGCCTTGAATGTTTCGAACAGCTTTATCAATTGTAAGGTCTTCTCTTTGCACAAACTGATTAACATGATTATTTTTTTTTCAATGTTGCACACCAGGAACAAGCTAAGGCAATAAATTTGAGTTTACTCATATTTTTTAAAGTAGACCTTGCCTCTGTTTTTGTTTCTGGTGTTGAGAATTTATAAGTTTCAGTTTCTTCCAGAGTCTTTACAACTTTATGAAAATGCTTATAAAGTGTGGCAACTGCCTATACCCTTGCAGACCAGCTAGTCTTGCTCTGTGGTTATAATGTTGTGGGTACATGTTTTTGTAAGATTTCCCATCTTGATGTGGAACCCACAAAGAATACACACAAATGGTGGACAGTTCCAAAAACGTTTGGGTTTCAACAGATGTGTCGGCTGCATGTGCTCCTACTAAACTTAAAGAGTGAGTAGCACATTGTACGAAATAGGTCAGGTTATTCTTCTCAAGTATTCCTGATTCGACCCCTTTGTACTTTCCAGCCATGTTTGCCCCATTGTCATAAGACTGACATCTGCAGTATTTAATGTTCAATCCATCTTGTCCTTTTTTTTCAGTTTTTCTTGACTAAGACCTTCTCCTGTTTTGTCTGTTACTACAAAAAAGTCAACAAAACTATCCACAACCTCTGAGTCATTTGCCTTGACACAGCGAACTACTTGAGTCATCTGTTCATTGTGGCTGATACCTAGAGTGCAGTGAAACATCAATGAAACGTATGTAGCATCTAAAATATCTTTAATTGTATCTTGTCTTATTTTGTCGGCAATAAAGTCAAGTAACTCGTCTTGTATATGTTTGGAGACGTAGCTAATCTGCCTTTTCTTGTGGCGTTCAGTATGCAGACGAAGGGGGACATAAGATCAATGGTATTTAGAAATTTCCCACTCTGTGGATCACCAAAATCACCAACTTCCTTTGTTCCCCCAAACGGACTTCCTGGCTTTGCTAGAAAAACGACAGCGTCAATAATACAGTGCAACACTCCTTGCCAGTGAGATTCCTCTTTTTTTATCTGGTGTTGCAGCTCTCTGTCAATACCTCCGCTTCCGTGAGAAGACTCTAGAGACTTCCAAGAGCAAAAACTAAATTCATTGTTTGCTGAACTTTCATGGGCAAGCAATTTTTCTCTAAGCTTTTTTCATTTAACAATCTCTTCCTCTTTATCTATCCAAAACATGAGCCTAAGTGACAAGATAATCTGCAGGGAATACAATATAAAGCGTTTTTGCTCTCACTATAACCCAGCCATGATCTTTTAACTTTTGTTCCATTTCTAACTGCTTTAGAAACCAATCTTTACTTAAAATACGAACTTCTCTATAGCTCTTACTGATGTGAGGGTCACGTTCGTTTTCTGCTCTCATTTTTATAATGTTACATCTTTCAGAGTCAGAAAACCTCTTCAGCCATGTTCCAGGATCTTTATAATCGAACTGAAACTCAGAAGTTTCATCCTTTTGCTGAAAACTAGCTGATGTTCCAGGAAGTAGTGTTACACTTTCCTTCACAGTGTCATCTATTCCCTCCAAACTCGGGCCATCTTCGGTTTCACCTGAAACCAAAAAAATATATAATCCATAATGAACTTGAGAGATTTACTGTCTTTGAGTAATTTGTTTACGTCCTTTTCTGTTGCCCCTCCCCGCTACATCTGGCCCTGCATTCACTATGCTGTTTGTAGTAGCTTATACACGCTCCTATTTTTTTAATTAATTATTAAACCTACTGCTGAATTACCCCTATTTGATTTTGTATTTATAATGGATTGACTCAGGGATCAATCCCTTACAGTACTGTGTCAATCCATATGAAGTGGTCCAGTGAGGATTGCTTGATAATTTTCAAATATTTTGATTTTTGTATGTGATTACCTTATAACTGAGAAGTTCAAAATAGCTTTAAAAAATTACCTTAGACCTTTACTGAATGGTAGCCATTGTTATTTGTAAGTGCAAGACGATTTTCAAGTTTGGAGAGGTTAGCGATAACCTGAAGATCGCTGATTGGGATTAAATTACAACTTGCAACTGGTATGCTAGTTTATAGAAGAGTCTCCTTTACAACATTTTCTATCACACAAAATACCCTAAATTCAATTTATATTATATGAGCTTAACTGATATTTTGTTTTCTTTACTGACAGCAGACTTTGTGAAAAAGGAATCCAATTTTCGTGTCTGAGATAACAACACTGTGCAGATGCGGACACTTCGAGTATTTGCTGCAATAAATAATTATAAAAAGCGTTGTTATTAAGCTGTTTCTAAACGTTCACAGTTGTTATAAATATGATCTAAGTGTTGTTAAATTAGTGGAAGTGTTATGACGACTAAAATAAGATTAAACGGGGTAAGAAGTGCATTTTTCTTCTCGGACCTGTAGCACGAATCGTAGGCCTAATTTCACACGCGCGAATCGTATGTAAGCAGTGAATCAAACTTCTAGGTAAACGTTTCCAGTTGGTATAAATATAATATAAGCGTTTTTACATTAGTGGAAGTGTTAGTGAAGTGTTAAAGAAGATTAAGAGGGGTAAGAAGTTTATTTTCCTTCTCGCGCCTATAGCACGGATTTTAGGTTTAATTTCACGTGCGCGTATTGTAAGTAAACAGTGACTTAAACTTATATGTAATCACCAGTTTTTTTTTATTCAGTACTCTTTCAATTTATTTATATCTGCCTGAATAGTTTCTAGGGTCCTTTGTTTACGTTTTGGTCAGTGCTTAAATCAGTTTATACAATTTCTGTTTTTACCATGAGTGAGAAGTGTGTGACATGCCGTAGAATCGTTGGTTCCGGGGTGTGGTGTGATGGGTGCTGTAGTTTCTTTCATTGGGGCGAATGTAGTGGCGTGGGAAATGGGGACATAAATGAGACTCACCAGTGGTATTGTAGGATCTGCAGTAGAGACAGGAAAATACTGGAACAGGAAGGGAAAATTGCAGCTCTTCAAGCTGACTTAGACAAGGCAAGGGAGGATCTGGACAGGTTAAAGAGGGAGAAGGGTAAACAGAGGTGGGAAGTAGCAACAGGTAATAGGGGAAACAGGCAAAGGAGAGCATCTCCTTTGTATTGCATCTTAATCCGAATATTTCATTCCAAAGAACTGTTTGGTAGATAGCAACAATAGTATGAATGCAACATTAAGGAGCTTCCTAAGAATTTCATCCTAAGAAAAAAAAACCTCCCAAAATATGCACCCCCCAAATTCTGCCACCCAGGGCACCTGCCCCCTTTGCCCCCCCCCCTACATCTGGCCCTGCATTCACTATGCTGATTGTAGTAACTTATACATGCTCCTATTTTTTACTCATTATTAAACCTACTGCTGAATTACCTCTATTTGATTTTGTATTTATAATCTTGTATTCACCTGACCAGAAGTCTGTTTCCTCCTGCCACCAAACTTCACAAATTCCCACTATATCTAACTTTAACCTATCCATTTTCCTTTTTAAATTTTCTAACCTACCTGACCCCTTTAAGAGATCTGACATTCCACTCTCCAATTTGCAGAACGCCAGTTTTGTTTCTCCTGATAATGACATCCTCCTGAATAGTCCCTGCCTGGAGTTCCAAATAGGGGACTATTTTACCTCTGGACTACTATACCCAAGAGGATGCCACCATCATTTAACCATACAGTTAAGCTGCATGCCCTCGGGAAAAATTATGGGTGTAGTTTACACTTGCTTTCAGCCATTCGCAGTACCACCACAGCAAGGCCATTTTGGTTAAAGTTACAAGGCCAGACCAGTCCCACCAATGGCAAGTTCCATGGTTCATGGTGGGGGGGGGGGGAGAGAGAGAAGTAAACAATAGTTGCTATAATAGATTTTACGCGATGCTCAAATAACTATGCCTTGCCTCTCTAGCATTCTCCAGGTAGAATCTACACACTACAGGGTTGAGAAAATTTCATGGAAAGACATTTATGTGCTCACGTCTCGTTGTTGATCTTAACTATGTTCCCAAGAACAAAATTGTCTGTTTTTTATAAACACAACACAAATCTGATGATACCAATCGTATTGAATACTTATTCAGTGTTTAAAGTACAGCTCAATATTTGTTGCTGTATTGATTGTATAAGAGGTAACCATTTCACATGGTAAGGTATACAGAGTTGTATCATCAATACTATATGTTATGTTAAATGAGCATCAAACAGTATTTACATAAGAAACAAAGATGCATAAAGATTTCAATGTAGATTACTTGTTTGACACTTTCATGGGTAGTCAGCGCTCACAGTAGTTAGGTTTCGACCCCTTGAGTGTTTGATAGTGCTCAACCTTAGTTCAGCATCGTGGTACGTGATGTACTGCAACTGCTTTCCTCTTCACGTACTTTCACACT
Organism: Schistocerca cancellata; assembly: GCF_023864275.1. Lineage (NCBI taxonomy): Eukaryota > Metazoa > Arthropoda > Insecta > Orthoptera > Acrididae > Schistocerca > Schistocerca cancellata. Next base: position 511,773,895 of record NC_064626.1, on the reverse strand, counting down.
ATTGCATTCATGTGTATCATAAACTCATAACTATATTTGTCTTGCGGTGTGGTCCTTCTTGTGTCTCTAGTTTCCTTATAATCCTGAAACATAATTTGTATTATAGGTATGGTGCTCTCACTTATTCAGATTACCACTTATATTGTACTCGCTTGTTTACCTACAGTAAGACTTTTCTGGCCCATCAAATATAATTAGTCAGTATACTTTCAATAGTTAAATATGTAAATATTGTACATATATAGATATAATGTATATAGCAGTGTAACATAAGTAAGTATCTCATAGTTTAGGATCCCTTTCCGTGTATATAACCCCTCAGCTTATCTTTGTTTATTTGTATTGTGTACATAGTCATAACTGTAGTATAGACTCTCCTGTAATTTTCTATGCCCTTGTTTATACAATAGGCTTCACAAATGCTAGTGCAGGCTGTAGCTTATAGGGTTGGTTTGTTTTTGGTTCTCCAACTCTTTAATCGGTGTCTATCTGGCGCGCACCCACCTGTGATTTGTTGATCAGCTTGTTCCCCAATGTGCATGAACTGCATTGCTCTGATACCACTAACGCCACGGCGAGTTGTGTATTGCATTTCACGCTACTGTTTGCTTCACACATTCGTTTAGTCATTTACAACTGGGCTACGCACAGGGCAAAGCATTGCATTTAAAGTATCTTCGTCTCTAGACACATAAAAGTAAAATTCTTCCTTGTTACATACACTCATCTTATCTTTTATACATTTTACATATAAGAAAAAAAATTTTTCTTATCACCTAACAACATAAATTCCGGAATGTGATTTTCCAGCATCCTAAATCTAATATATATACACAACTTAAAGAGTATACAGCCCTTCTTCAGTATATAAACGTTCTCAAGTCTTTGTGTGGATAAAGGCCCTTGTCTTTACGTGTGTTCGCGTGTACCAATGTGTATGCTGCCAGGTAGAGGATTTTAGTAATTACGTAAGGTCCGGTGTATAGTAGTTGCCACTAATGGTTCAGTTTTCCATTTTTGTGGATTTGGGATGTGTTCTAAGTAGCACCTTTTGTCCTATATAAAATTGTGTTGTATGTTTCAGCTTTCTGACGTAAATTCCTTTCCTATATTTAGCCCAGGTTTCAAGGTTGACTACAGCTTGCCATATTTGTCATCAGTAGTGGGACTAAGTACGTGTCACCCCACTCTGCATTGTTACCAAAGACGGCAGATCCAAGATGAAGGTGATAAATATGGCAACGTCCCAAAGACATCATGGTGGGAAGTTAAAACTTTGGTGGGATAATAGGTCATTGGGCTACCTGCACTAACCTAACCCCCTGTGCTCCACCCCTCTACCCCCCCCCCCCCTTTGGAAAATCGCGGGAATTTCAAATTTTGGGAGAAGAAAGGTCACTTGGGCTACCTCCACGAACCTATAAAAATGGCGGGAAAAAAGCTCACTTGGGCGACCTCCACTAGCCTAAGTCATCCAGCCACCAAATCGTCCTATGAACTGACGGGAAATAGACTCAGCCTGTGCCGGGCTGCTGGTTAAGATGGAGATAAGTCTTTATTTTGCATGCAGCATTTATTTAAACAATTTGATGCAGTGAGTCAATACAGTGTGTTTACCATGAGGTCTGGAGTCCAAATGATCTAGTACACAGTACTGCCACTGGAGGACGATTCCATCCTATGGCGGTCTGTGGGAAAATGACTCAGCATGCTTTGGGCTGCTGGAGACAGGAAGGAGTGAACTTTATTTATTTTGGAACAGTTTTGTTTTTGGGTGGATTTCAAGTAGTTTATTTACTACACTGATACAAAACACTTCCTCTGACATGCTTGGGGTCACAATACACAGCCTACAGACCTGCAAACTACTAGTAAATTATCGAAATAGTGCAGTACACCGATGTACAGTCACACGCAAACAACTCGCAAATTACCTAAATAATGCATTGCACACCCTCCAGACCTGCAAACCACTCATAGATCACCGAAATAATGCATGTAAATCGCTCTGCAGACAGGCTCACTAACTGCAGATTGTCGAAATAATACAATGCAGAGGCCGCAGACCTGCAAAGTACTCGTAAATCACCGAAATGATGCATGTACAAGGCTCTGCAGGCATTTTCACTACTCGTAAACTGTCGAAATAATGGACTGCACAGCATACAGTCCTGCAAACTACTAGTATACTACCAAAATAATGCAGTAAACTGATGTACAGACATGCAAACAACTCTTAAACCACAGATATAATGCATAGCACAGCCTACAGACCTGTTCTCAAAATAATACAATAGACTCGTTTTCTATGCGTAAATAGCCGAAAATAATGCAATGCACAAACACTTATTGCACGTAAAAAACTACTATCTTCAACCACAACATATCAGAGGCTCCAATGCATGCATGCACTGAGCCTCCACCAGACAGACAAACACAGGGACGCGAGCCATTCCTCTTGGGCCACTGTTGCCTTCAGTCAGCAGGTGAAAGTCGAGTCTATTTTCCTGTATACAGTTAGAATCCTTCGAGTGTTTTACTGATGTAACATATCTATGTAAGTAAGAGCCAAGCCACACTCTGGACATGCAATGTGTTTACTATTGCTGATGCAATGCCTCTCTACATGCAGTCCACCGAAGACCTAATTGCTGAGTAACTCACCCTCACACATGCAGCTGGAAGGTTCCCAATTATACTCACGTCACAAGCACGCTATAGAAATCTGTTCCAATGCTTCATAGAATAGTTCAGGGTGCATTGTTCCTAGCGATCCTAATGGGACATGCTATCTGCACCAAGCTGTGCATGCGTTTACTTGCCCAGTGTCGCTGACGCATCGCCACGAAATAGTCGCATAGTCCCTCACCATCGGACGTGCTGTAGGGAAGCAGCCTACTCACGCTGTAGTAAATTCACATCAGTTTCCATTGTGTGCCAGCCAGTCTGCTGTAACTAGCTCTGATGTCATAAATGTTGCGCAATACCTTAAAAGTCAAGCAAATGACCTAAAACTTCTCTAGCATGTCAGGAATAATACTAAATTAATGTGTGTTAAATATCAGTTCGATAACTTCAGCCATTTTGAAATTTGGACGTTTTTCTGAAAAAATCATTGGCGCAACAGAAAAGAGCTAGAGACTTCAAAATTTATATTTAGATTCATCTTTCATAATGATTTAATAAAAACAGTACTTTGGATTTCACAGATTAAGACTTTAGTGGAAATTCATGATTTTCTGGTTTTCGTCTCAAAACTGAAGGAAGCAAGATAGATTAAGTAGGCTAATACATAAGGCTAGGATGTTTAGATTTAAATAGGTTGGAGGTCCGCTATGACTATGAAGATGTGAAAAGTTTCTTTTTAATACCTATAAAATTATAGCGATAGCGGATCTCAAAAGGGCCAGTTCAGAGCTCATCTGCTGGGTGCAGCGTAATTTAATTAATTCTCTCGCCCAAAATATTTAACTTAGCCACGTCAAAATTTTATTATCAATACTTACCTGCGTGCTGAATGCACGTTTAAATTAAGAGCTTCATCGGCCATCAGCAAAAGAAGCTATAAATTATTATGTAACTTGAAGTGGTGCGTTACTAGCCCAGCGGCTAGTCGGGAGAGCCGATTTGAACAGGCGTTCTCTTAGCCGTCCGCACCGGGGCTATATATATAAGAGCGCTGCGCGAGGAAGGCAAGGCCCCAGTTCTCTCCAGACGCTGAATAGCACGTCAGCTGTGTCGGGAGTCGCTTCGCTCGGAAGCACTGCTACAAACAGCCTCGGGTGCCGTATTAAGTTACTAGAGATACGCGGAACCGTGAAAGCATTTCAAGTAAAGGATTAATTCTGAGATGATTTGCATTATCTAGCTTCAGTTTGTGTATTGTCGTATTTTCACGTGCCGTCGCGGGACAGACATTCTACCAATTATTATAGCGTGGCGTTTGATGAAATATTCTCATCAAATCTTGGCGAGCATTCTTTTAACATTTAATTCGGACATTTATAGTTGCATCAGCGCATTAGACTCTGAACTGCTCTGTTAGATAGGTTGTAGGGATACTTGTGTTTGTTATCAGTGAATTTCAGAATATACTCAACTATTTTGGAAAATCGTTTTGATTAGAAATCCCGAACAATCTCCTAATTCCTCAGAGCTATAAGCTGCAGCTATAATGGTATTCTCAGATGAAGTGGGCACTAGGAACTCTCTTTACAGGCTCCACGTTTTATTAAATCACTTTCTGGGTGCTAAAAGGTAAATAGAGAGCCAGTGTTGAGAACGGCGAAAGACAGCAATAACAACATTTTAAAAGCCTGAAACTGATTCAAACATTTTGAATTGCAAACATTTATACAGCAAATTTATTTTTACAACTCACTCGCCGCCCCACATATGGTGCATCGGCCTGGAAATCAACTAAGTGAAAGTGATTTTTAACTATTCGGATTCGCGAGTGGAATGCGACACGCAGCTGAGTAATAGAACAGTGAAAGTGTTACGTGGGCATGTGGACAACGCAGTTGGATTAACAACGCATCTGGATTGACGGAGCTGGCACTGAGTCTAGCGGTGCTGCCGGCATCGAAGCCAGTTTCGCCGTACCGCAGTCGTCTGCCGCAGCAGCCGGAGCCGCGCCTGCAGTTGCGGGCCACGCAAACACACATCAGCCGTTGGAGTGCCGTCTGCAGTTCAACGTGCCACGTCGCATCAGTAATCCTGGTACGCCGCACCGACAACGTCTTGCAGAAGGAACTAAGTTAAGTGAAAAACTGTTAAAAATTTTACTAACCTGCACTAAAAGACTGTCTGCGATGGAACCGCCAAAAGAAACTGAGGTTAAACTTAAATCAGAACCTATGCCTGTTGAAGGAACTGTAAATCCAGACAACGATTCAAGTGTAAATATGCATGAAAGTAGTAATGTTAAAGTGAAATATGAAGTATTGTCTCCTGACAGTAGTGTGCGAAGGGGCAATGATTCAATAATAGAGACCCCGGTAGTAAAGCAGAAAGTAGAAATTGTAAATTTGTTGGATGATAGTTTCTCTGATGAATTAAAAATGAAACAGTCATCAGAGATGGTAGAGTTTAAGAAGGAGAAGTTAGATAGGACTAATCAATCAGAAGTTTTATTTAATTTTGATGATTCTGGTGTTGGAGCTAGTTTTTCGTCACCTGAGTGTGATAAAAAGCCAGCTAGTGAGCAATCCAAAGATGCTGGGGCTATTGATTTAAATGTTATATTACAAGCAATAGCTGCCAGTAATGCACAAATGACAGCTGAGTTAAAGTCTGAAATAATTGAACAGGTCAAAAACAGTAATGCAAAAATAGCTGCCAGTAATGCTGAATTAAAATCTGATATAATTGAGGTAAATAACAGGATTGTGGCCAGTCAAACTAATTTTAATAAACGATTGGAGGTAATGGACGATACCTTCAAGGCTGGTTGCAATAAGTTGAAAGAGGATCTAGACAGTTTGAATTATAAAATTGACTACAACCATGAGGATATTAAGAAAAAGGTTGCTCAACAGTTTTCTGAAATGTATAAAACAGTTAAATCCGAAGTTGCTGAGGTTCGCAAAGACTTCCAAATGGAAGATGCGAAGCTGGAGCACAAGTTAACAGAAAAGATCGAGGCGGAATCTGAACTGTGCTCAGATAGATTTAAAGATGTTAATATTAAAGTAAACATATGTCAAGCAGACGTAGATGCAATTAAAACTGATACTACTCATATTGTACAAAGAGTAGATAATGTTGAAATGAAAGTAGAAAATATCAGTACTAACATTGCTAACATTGAGAGTAAAGTAGCTTCAGTAACTTCTGGTAATGGTAGTATACAACAAGTTGTAGCTGCAAACGCCACTTTGATCGGGTGTCGGCAGTTCTTGCGGTTTGATCCAGATAAAAATATCCACCCGCTAGATTTCTGGAACGATTTTGAAGATGTGATTCCACCAACTTGGTCTGAACGAGAGAAAATCTCATTTATTAAAAGCCATTTAGCAGGTGACGCCATGCGTTGGTCAGCTGATGTTATGTTGAAGTGTAAAACATTAGCGGAGTTTAAAACAGCTTTCATTAATGAATATTGGTCTAGTAATAAGCAAAATGAAGTGTTGAGAGAATTTTGGAGTGGAAAACGCTTCAATGCAGGCAAGGAATCAATTAAAGAGTTTGCTAGGTCATGGATTTCACGTTTGTCACATTTGGCGGAAAAGCTAAAGCCAGAAATGATTATACTAGGTCTTGAAGCCAAACTGCCATGGTATTGGCAAACTAGAATTATATCTGCCCCTAGAGACAATCTGGATCGTTTCATTGAGTATCTGGAACGTTTAGAACGTGTTGCGGCCAATGAGGAGCAAGCACGTAATAACAGAAATGCCAATAACAATAATAGTCATTTTAGGAACGAGCAAAATGGCAATGTAAATATCAGAACAGTAGGTGTTCGCCATCCTAAGAGAGGTAGGAATTGGGGAAATAATTATCAGAACCAACAATGGCGTCCAAGAGATAATAATTTTGTTCCAAACAGAAATATGCATGTAAACAACAGTACGGAAAGTAATGCTGTGCCAGTCAACTATAATGAAACTAAAGGAAATAGCAGTAGGCCGAGGCAGGAAAACTAGTTCCCGTCTATGAGGACACTGGCGCTCACCAGGCGGTTACTTTTCCTAAGCCAGTAGTTAAGGGAATTGGTAAGACAGATCAGAATACTCAGACTGAACATGTGGATGAAGAGTCGGTAGCATCTAAGGATACAACAGAAATATTAGATCACTCACAGTATTTGATAGATACCGTGTTAGAAACGCTTTCTAAGTGGGAAGAGAAAGAGAAGGCGCAGCACAGTAACGATAGGAAGGTGCTACAAAATACTGAATTGACAGGTGAAGAAGCAGAAGAAATTCATGCTTATATTTACGATGAGGATGATATGCTCTTATCTAAAGTGCCTGTGCAGGATGTTAATAATGTACTAATAAATTTAGGACAGGAGATAAGTGAGAATGTAGAGGGTAGACTGTTGAGGGTCGATGAACCCAGTAGCTGTGACCAGTTGTCACTTGAGAAGGAAACCGACGATAATGGTGAAAGTGGTTTAGCTGTAACTAGTGTTATGCCCGGTCTGGAGACGCAGAATCGCTCAGACTGCAGTAATTTGGGTTATGTTCAGCAAACTAAATGTAATGAAGTCGTGCGGTGTTTCGATTTAAAATTAATAGACCGACTGGAAAAGGCAGCTGAAAATGTAATTCAGGAAACCCCTACACACTGTGACCTAAATGTAATGAAGACAGATGTCAATCACTTTAGTTGGAGACAAATCCAAAAGGAACTACTAGATGAATTTGAGAAACCACCTGTACTACCTAGAATAAGCCACCCTATAATAATAGTGAATATGTTGGGTATCAATGTACGTTGTCTCTTAGACAGTGGAAGTGAGGTGAGTGCAATATCTCAGTCCTTCTTTGATGCATTACCTGGTAAAGACAAGCTTACAGTAATGAGGGTATCAGGACTAATAATAATTGGTGCTACTGGCAAGGTGTCAAAAACGGTAAAGCAAGAAACTTTGCTGCCCTTTAACATTAATGGTAATTTAGTTGATCATCCATGTTTAATTGTAAACAATCTCAGTATTGAGGTTTTAATTGGCATAGATTTCTTGTCAAAATATCAGAGTGTTGTGGACTTTGAAAGAAGCCAGTTAAAAATGGTCTTACCAATAACCGGAGTAATTATAGTACCTTTTAGTGATAAACACGTAGTAACTGATGATGAAACTTGGGAGCTGCCTATACGAGTTCTGAAAAATAGGAGGTATTGGGACGAAGGTGTTAATCTTAGTAACAGTAAGTTGAACACAGAAGAAGAAGAAGCAATTATTTTAGACAAAATAGAAGCTAAATTGCAGGAAATCGATAAAATTTCCGCCAATCAAAAGGAAGAACTGAGACAGGTTTTAAAAAGGCATCATAAGGTATTTTCAGATGGACCTGGCATAGTCAAAGGTTATGAATGTCAATTAAAAGTGAAACCCGGCGAAGTGTTCTTCAGGAAGCCATACCAAATACATGTAGCTAGGAAGGAGGCGGTTCGAAAGGAAATACAGAGAATGCTGGAGTGGGGTGTGATTGAGAAAGCGGTCAGTGAGTACAATAATCCTCTTGTTGTTGTACCAAAAAGAGACGGGAGTGTCAGATTGGTCTTGGACGCTCGTTGGTTAAATGAAATAGTGATAGGGAAAGTGATAGACCGCAGAACATGGACGAGTTATTGCAAAAATTCCGGGGAGTAAAATTCTTAACTTCTATGGACATCACGTGTGGATATTGGAATTTGCCACTGGCGGAAAGTTCGAGGAAGTACACAGCTTTCTTGTACGAAGGAGTTTGTTACTAATACCGTGTGGTACCTTTCGGACTTAATATCTCTGTTTGTGCCTTCGTACGTGTGATGTGCCATGTTTTAGGACCAGCTTTAAGTAATAAAATAACAGTCTACGTAGATGATCTGTTAATAGCAACTCCTACCTGGGAAGAACACATAGCTTTATTAGAGGAAGTGTTAGAAGCTATTGAGAGAGGGGGCATGAAACTAAAGATTGAAAAGACAGAGTGCGTTAAAGAGGAAATAGGTTTCTTGGGATATAGGATAAGTGGAAAAGGTATTCTGCCTGACCCAGGCAAGCTAGCAGTCATTGAAAAATTTGAGGCTCCCAGAAACAAGAAGCAGTTGAGATCAATGTTCGGTCTGTTCGGCTTCTATAGGCGTTTTGTTAGTGACCAGGCTTTTAATGCTCCCTGTCTTCACCTCCTGCTGAAAAAGAATACCCCTTGGGTTTGGACAGCAGAATGTCAACAGGCGTTTGAGGTGCTTAAACAATCTTTAATTAATAGTCCAATTTTACATCATCCTGATTTTGAAAAACCATTCTGTATGTCTGTTGATGCTAGTGGCTATGGTATAGCTGTGGAAATATTCCAGGTAGAAATAGAGAACGAACAAGAAGTGCACAAGACTATAGCTTTCGCAAGTCGATCTTTACAGGCAGCAGAGAGAAATTATGGCATCTCAGAACTGGAAGCATTAGCAATTGTATTTGGGATACAGAAGTTTGAGCAGTATTTATTAGGGCACAAAATAATTGTTTACAGTGACCATAAGGCGTTGACCTTTTTAAAGACCTGTAAGTTGAGGAATTCTCGTTTGGTAAGATGGTCATTGTATCTCCAGCAGTTTGACCTTGAGGTTAAATATATTCAAGGGAAAGACAATCTGGTAACTGATGGGTTATCTAGAAGTGCGGAGCTCTGTGATGACGCGGGAATTACAGCAACAGACCTAAATGAAGTTCGAATGTTTGCATTGCACGAAGTAAAGGAAGAAAGTGCATTAAAGAGAGTGATTAAGAACTTGAGACGTGAGCAGAATGAAGATGACCAACTGAAATTAGTGAAGAGCTATTTAGGAAATGCGAACTATCCTAAGGTTTCGCAATACTATTGTTTGCATAAAGGTATTCTGTTTAGGAGGAAAAAGATAGGTATTTCTGAGTGGAAGCTGTGCTTTCCCTCACAACATGTAGACTTACTAACCGACTATGTACACCTGAGGTATGGGCACTACGGTGCAAAGAAGTGTATTGCAAAATTAAAAGAGAAGGTTGTGTTTGACAACATGTACCGCCGTGTGGCTAAGCGTCTAGCATCGTGTGTAGTGTGCCAGAAAGTCCGTGCTGCTAACACCAGAATACAAGGAGATATGCATTCAGTAGAGCCCACTGAAACCCTAGAATTACTGGCTTGTGATTTGTTTGGCCCTCTTCCTGTTTCGAGAGGCGGTTGTACCCATGTTTTTGTTGTTGTGGATGGATTCAGTAAATATGTTAAGCTATACCCAATTAAAAGAGCAAATGCAAAAACATTGGTTGAAAAGTTGGAAAAAGATTTCTTCGTGAACGTTGGCGTTCCGAAGAATTTGCTGTCAGACAATGGGTCTCAATTTACTTCTGATAGATTTAAGGAATGTCTAGATAAGGCCGGCGTGAAACATCTGAAAATATCTGCGTATTTCCCCCAAGGAAATATGAGTGAACGTATTATGAGGGAATTGAATAGGCTTTGCAGAACTTATTGTGCTCGAAAACACTCAAGTTGGGCAGAGCACATTAAGTATTTTGAGAATGTAATTAACAACTTAAGACATGATGCAACTGGTTTTGCACCTTGCGAATTGATGTTTGGCCAAGAACCTCACAATGTGATTGCAGATATGGTAGAATTCCCTATTCTAACGCAAATATCCACAGACGAGAAGAAACTAAAGGCTAGGGCTAATATCAGAAAAAGAGCGTTGGAAAGGAAGAAGCGGCATGACGCAAAAGCTGTACCTACTAGCTTTGAAATAGGTCAATTAGTCCTTGTTAAAACCAAAGAAAAATCAAAGAAAGTAAATGCAGAAACAAAGAAATTCATGTTCGTATACCAAGGACCTTTCAGGATCATAGGAAAACCACATGCCAATGCATATAGGCTAGAGTACCCTAAAAGTAAGAAGCTATTAGGTCTAAGGAACGTGATTGACCTAAAGAAATTCATAGGCAGCCAATGAATGCTGTAGGGAGGAGGTTGTTCTGTAACCTCTACACAGTGTGGCAGCTGTGCAGTCCCAGCTGTGTGAGATCTTCTTTCCCTTTCAGGTCTCACTCATTCTTCCTCTTTCCTGTCCTCAAAAATTTCGACCTTTTCTTTCTTAATACTAAAATTTTCCGTTATGACTATCAAGTCAGCATTCAGCCAATGAATGCTGTAGGGAGGAGGTTGTTCTGTAACCTCTACACAGTGTGGCAGCTGTGCAGTCCCAGCTGTGTGAGATCTTCTTTCCCTTTCAAGTCTCACTCATTCTTCATCTTTCCTATCCACAAAAATTTCGACTTTTTCTTTCCAAATACTAAAATTTTCCGTTATGACTATCAAGCCAGCATTAAGCCAATGAATGCTGTAGGGAGGAGGTTGTTCTGTAACCTCTACACAGTGTGGCAGCTGTGCAGTCCCAGCTGTGTGAGATCTTCTTTCCCTTTCAGGTCTCACTCATTCTTCCTCTTTCCTGTCCTCAAAAATTTCGACCTCTTCTTTCCAGACATGAAATTTTTCTGTCATGGCTATCAAGCCATGAGTTCTGTAACCATTCTGTCCACCGATTAGTGAAGAAAATACCTAATGTGACAAACCTAATAGTGATAAACAATAGAGAAGTATGATGTAATTAAGAGACAATGTATTTGAGTAACAAGTATGTATAGAACCCTGGTAAAATAGTAAGTACAAAGTGTTGTTTTATTGGAAATGGTCCACCAACAGCAATTTAAAAAAATATATGGATTCGTGTACAAGCAGGATCTGAAGTGGTAGTGAAACCTAATGTATGCATTAGAGCTAACTAAGAAATAGTACAAGAGATTGCTTAGTGTTAGGAAAAATATGCAGATAAGTTGTAAGATTAAACTCACCTGGTGTAGCAAGGAAAGGCAGTGTAATAGAATCGAGCAGTGTTTGTGGTTGAGACGTGAAGGACACGTCCCTGAAGTATTTATAAGGTTGGAGCTGGCCATTATTTTAGTGTAGTGTGTGACAGGATGCACCTACACGTATTGAGGTTATGAGTTGGAGGCGTGAATGCGACCATAGGTACCCTTATGTTAGATGAGACAGAGCAGCTCATGGTGTCCTATAGGTTTAAGGAATTTAGCATTACGCTCGTCCATAATTACTTGATGCACTTTAGCGGTAGGTCTGAGAGAGACTACCTGAGGTTTCAGCGTCCGATCGAGTGGAAATGGTTTGCCACGTGAGCAAACTGATCAGCTACAATACACCATGAATATGAAATAAATGTGCTATCCTATGCTTTAAATATTAATAGAGTGAGTGTTAAATAAGTACACACTAGCAAAATAAATAACATAATGGCAGACGTGAAACATTAATTTTAGCACAACATAAATACACTTCAAAGTAAGTAAGTACCTAATTGCAGATGTGGAACTAACACAACAGCAGAGGACCAATAAGTGGATTTTGTAGTCAACTAAACGTAGTGTGTTTTGAACACTCAGAACTGTACTATTACCAAAAGTTACTCACGTGTACAAAGAAGCTGAGAAAACAACCACTAATCATACTCATACTATCTCTAAGAATAAGGTAATCTAAGATGAGTCAGTTAAGTGCTTAATATACAAATGTGTCAGGAATGTACCGAGCATTGGTTCAGTGTTCCGGCCCAGAAATAATAAATTGATGTTAAATAGGATTCATGATTGTATGCCTTGAGCATAGATTTTCTCTAGTACGTGACTAACGGCGTTTTGAGCCATTTGTTTACCGATTTTATGACATTTAAGTAACCGCGAGAGTAATATTGAAAAAGTTCTGTTAACTTTGTTCCAGCAACATATTAAAGGATAAAATGTATATATCCCCATTTCATTGTCACCCACCCTTAGATGTTAAGTGAACAGAGTCTGAGGCACTCTTTTTGTTTGTTCTACAGGACAAACCAGATAATGGCAGCCTGGTAGCTGCGTGAAAGTGCGGAGTGACTTGGACACAACTCACAGTGACCCCTCCCCTTTCCCCCATGTAATTTAGAGAGAACGTGAAGGACGCACACCATAGCAACTTCCCCTCCTCTACCCTTGTGAATGGAAGTGTAGGACGCCAGCTAAAGCGGCTACAACCACGTGTGTAAAAATTATTTGTGAACTTCTCTTTCAGGTTTAGAAAAGACTGCTAAGAGATAATCATCTGTTTATGTATCATGTTATTTTCTTTGAATTTGTGTATGTAAAAATGTATTTAATGTATTTAATGGATCTAAGATTTTCATAATTTTTCAATTCGTATGTATTTGTTTGTCTAAGGCAATATGTATGCCAAAATATTTCATTGACTTTGCTTAAAATTTTGAGTAATGACATTGTTTAAAAGGCAGTGAACATGCCCACAATTTAAATAATTAATGTAGGTAATCAGTTTTCTTTAATGTTTCTACATGTTTATATTTCAATTTTGATTTTTTATAGGGAGTTAAACTGTACTCTTGCTTCCATTTTTGTAATAAAATTTTTTTTTCATTCATTAACATTCATAAACAAAAAAAAATTTAAGTAGAGGGTGATGTAGGGAAGCAGCCTACTCACGCTGTAGTAAATTCACATCAGTTTCCATTGTGTGCTAGCCAGTCTGCTGTAACTAGCTCTGATGTCATAAATGTTGCGCAATACCTTAAAAGTCAAGCAAATGACCTAAAACTTCTCTAGCATGTCAGGAATAATACTAAATTAATGTGTGTTAAATATCAGTTCGATAACTTCAGCCATTTTGAAATTTGGACGTTTTTCTGAAAAAATCATTGGCGCAACAGAAAAGAGCTAGAGACTTCAAAATTTATATTTAGATTCATCTTTCATAATGATTTAATAAAAACAGTACTTTGGATTTCACAGATTAAGACTTTAGTGGAAATTCATGATTTTCTGGTTTTCGTCTCAAAACTGAAGGAAGCAAGATAGATTAAGTAGGCTAATACATAAGGCTAGGATGTTTAGATTTAAATAGGTTGGAGGTCCGCTATGACTATGAAGATGTGAAAAGGTTCTTTTTAATACCTATAAAATTATAGCGATAGCGGATCTCAAAAGGGCCAGTTCAGAGCTCATCTGCTGGGTGCAGCGTAATTTAATTAATTCTCTCGCCCAAAATATTTAACTTAGCCACGTCAAAATTTTATTATCAATACTTACCTGCGTGCTGAATGCACGTTTAAATTAAGAGCTTCATCGGCCATCAGCAAAAGAAGCTATAAATTATTATGTAACTTGAAGTGGTGCGTTACTAGCCCAGCGGCTAGTCGGGAGAGCCGATTTGAACAGGCGTTCTCTTAGCCGTCCGCACCGGGGCTATATATATAAGAGCGCTGCGCGAGGAAGGCAAGGCCCCAGTTCTCTCCAGACGCTGAATAGCACGTCAGCTGTGTCGGGAGTCGCTTCGCTCGGAAGCACTGCTACAAACAGCCTCGGGTGCCGTATTAAGTTACTAGAGATACGCGGAACCGTGAAAGCATTTCAAGTAAAGGATTAATTCTGAGATGATTTGCATTATCTAGCTTCAGTTTGCGTATTGTCGTATTTTCACGTGCCGTCGCGGGACAGACATTCTACCAATTATTATAGCGTGGCGTTTGATGAAATATTCTCATCAAATCTTGGCGAGCATTCTTTTAACATTTAATTCGGACATTTATAGTTGCATCAGCGCATTAGACTCTGAACTGCTCTGTTAGTTAGGTTGTAGGGATACTTGTGTTTGTTATCAGTGAATTTCAGAATATACTCAACTATTTTGGAAAATCGTTTTGATTAGAAATCCCGAACAATCTCCTAATTCCTCAGAGCTATAAGCTGCAGCTATAATGGTATTCTCAGATGAAGTGGGCACTAGGAACTCTCTTTACAGGCTCCACGTTTTATTAAATCACTTTCTGGGTGCTAAAAGGTAAATAGAGAGCCAGTGTTGAGAACGGCGAAAGACAGCATTAACAACATTTTAAAAGCCTGAAACTGATTCAAACATTTTGAATTGCAAGCATTTATACAGCAAATTTATTTTTACAACTCACTCGCCGCCCCACAGTGCATCTAAAAGGTTCTCAATATTACAATGAAGTCACATGACTATGTAAATAGGAGCCAAGTCTGCCTTATCCTAACAGGAGCTGTTTACGAAAATATGCCACAATAACGCCGAAGGCATTTCTCCTGATGGTCCTAACGTGGCACAATGACCATCATGTGTTAATCTTCCTGGTAATCGTTAAGTCCTGCTTTCAACAAACATCTCCGAAACGCAAATGTTCTCACCACTGTGTAGAGGCTCCTACATCCTGGCACAAACGATGTCCTGTGAATGAATGGAGCATTATGATTGGCTCTTACTGAACTTACCCACCAAATTACTGATGCTGCTGGTGTGGAAACACTGTCTGCCTTTTTATTTCTGCAGACGTGACTTTCAGTGGCAAAACTATTTTGTACAGATCACCATATTGCACTAACAGTTAAACCCTGCAAAATTCACCTACAGATCGTCAAATATGGAAAGACTCTTGCTCAATTGCACTGCTCTGCCACTGAGGATGGAAGCTTGGATACCAGTGTGTGAAATCAATCTCCAACCCGGCAGTATATCGCTGTGTACCATGTCGATGTAGTAAACACACAATATGTATCCTGAGCCATACAAAATCGCTCCTTTTCCATTATGCACATAGCTATCGACAGCCAAACATTTATACATATACCGCAAAGACCGACAACATTACCACATGCACCGTAGGTAGACTCCTCGCATCACTATATATTTCCCGCAAGGTCGGGAGGTCATCCACCGCAGCTGACAGTCATCTGCTCCCTACGTGTGAACAGAGTACCCTCAGCAGGTCAAAGTCACTTTGTGAACTGTCGCACAAAGACGGCCTTGTTTCCCCTAGGTACAAAGGTATTACTGTTTCTGGGCCCGACCTGCATGGTTGCTTGCTTTCTACACATGCCACCAGACTCTGGAGATACAAGAACACATGTAATTTCACATGGTTTGCCAGAATATCACACCATTTATGAGATACATCTCGATATCAAGCACACAGCAATATCTCTTGCATAGCAGTAGTGATGCTCGTACAGTATAATTCTGAAGATATAGACTGGTAATTGTTTCTCTAGAAATTCAAAACTTTACTGATGTGTAGCGTGCTGATAACCACTGAGTAACTAGAAACTTATACTGTTTGCGAAGACCTTTATGTGAAAACTCGAAAAAATAGAGGAAACTTATACTTCCACTCCCAAATACCAATGTCGGTGATGTAAAAGATTCCAAATCGTTCTTGTAATTTACAAAATCAACTAAGGTGTTTCTCATGTCTAGAGAACCAGCAAATGTGTCTTCCGCCCATCTTTCACTTGCTACATACACACAACACAATCGATGTCCCTTCAACTAAATAAAGATGCGAGGTATATGAAGCAGTCAACTGGGCAATTTACATTCGAGGGAATAAATGTCCAGCGCAAACACATGTCTATATTGAATCTTCTCAAATTTCCATGCTATCACGAAAGCTATCCAACACGTACATAGTATTAGTCCGCTATTCGCCCGTCTAGAGGACGCCATGGTTAAGTGAGCTACATTCATGCATCCCAACAAGCCTCTCCATTCGGAAAGCTCTACCATTAGCCTGAAAAGTGAATCATTCTCGCCCCAGGCCACCGGCAAAGACAGAATCATTGTAACAAACCGGCCACATATATATATTATCACTGTACTTTCGCAGCGCAGAGTGGCTTCGCTGTTTGAGGCGCCATGTTGCGGACACCGTGGTCCCTCCCACCGGAGGTTCTAGTCCTCCCTCAGGTATGGGTGTGTGTGTTGCTCATAGCATAACTTAGTTTAAGTAGTGTGTAAGTCTAGGGACCGCTGGCCTCAGCAGTTTGGTCCTTTAGGAATACACACACATTTGAACGCGCACATCTCTGTACTTGCAATTGAAAATTATGATCATGGTCTCAATTGGACGACATTCAACAGTGAGCCAAGTATCGGAAATACACCATGCTGATGGCTGTGGGTCTGAAAATAGAAATATCTGACCATTCTTATGACTTGACATACTTTCTCCTTTGGTATCACAGTATTCCACATCAAATTTGGAAATTTGTGGTAAGGACTATGGCACCAAAGTGCTGAGTTCATCGGTTTCTAGGCTTACGCACTGCTTCATCTAATTTAAACTAACTTACGCAAGGACAACACACACGCCTATGCCCGAGGAGGAAGCGATAAACCCCACAAACCGTGACAAGACGCCTCAGACCACACCGCAACGTTGAGCGGTCCCACATCGAATCCATACTTAGCTTACGTCTGGACATAGATCCTTCACACTTGTCAGAACACACACACACACACACACACACACACACACACACACACTCACACACACATACTTTATAAGCCTGATGCTCAATGTGAACCTATCATGCATCCCCTGCTACTAATTGTAATACTCCGCCAATAACCGATTGGTGGCGATATTCATGTTAAAAGCTATACTGGGTTTATAAATCGACATATGGCATTATCTCCACATGACTTGGTTTTTCCAGACAAATACTGCTATACTTAACGTAGACAGCGATCGCTGGAGTGTATATTATCAGACCAACAGTGCTGTTACACGTAGCCCGCGCTGCAATGTTGGGATAAAAATCTCTGAATTTTGAAAGTGATTCGGCTAGGGAATGTGGTATGAAACTAGTATTTGTAACTTCCTCATTGCCGCCGATTATATTTCTTCATTATTTGTAACATATTCTGTCTCGGTGCCATGTCAGATTTCTGCAATATATCCACTAGGTTATAGCCGAAGGTTGATTGAGAAGGATCACAAACTGTAGATGGTGTGCTGATTGAGATCGTAAGAAATGTACACAGGCTTTTCAGAGCTCTAGTGCTACACTCTCTGGTAGAAATGATGTCTGGAATTAGGAATCAAGTCTTTCCATTCAACCACATACCTGCATTACGTCCTGTGAAGATGCCCTTTAATGAATACTTTTACTAGTGAATTTCTGGCACTCTCATATCTCGAAAGGTATCATCTTTTTCGCATCTATCAGCTGCAGCGAAATTTTAGGTAGTCGTTATGCATCTTGCAACTGCCCCCTCAGACTCTGCACAGCCAACCTGCAGATTTGTGCCTGTTATCATTCCAAGTCGTAACTGAGCAGAAGGCAGAGAGATCTGTATCTACCACCTCCTGCAGCCCGTGTAGAAAGAGAGTGATCTGAGTTAGTGATGTATGAGTGTGTTTTGACCATTCAGTGGAAATGGGGACATGTTGTCATAGCTACACCAACAGTGCGCAATGTGTAAGGTCCGCGCCAGATGAATCACGCTCCTGCAAACTTAGAGACTGAAAGGCCCCCTCGCACTGTTTTTGACCGATATAATCGGCAGCTGCCCAGAAGCTGAAGTAGCATCTATACAGGAATCACATGGCATATTTGTAAAGCATCAAACAAACACACATTCGTTGTGGTGGTACACTCTGATGTAAGGGATACATCTTGTAGACGACGTTGGATGTTAGGTGAGAGCATTTTTTCTTTTTGTTTGTATATAAAGAAATATAGTCCTCTTATCGACATTTATTAACTCATAAAGAAAAATTACATCATCATCATCACCTTCATCATCTTGATATTCTTCTAGTAGGATATATACAACCTTGGTAGTGGTGGTGGGCTCTACAGTGATGGTGGTGGTGACAGCGAGGCTGGGCTATCTGGTATAGCTCCTGAAACAAAAATCAATAAATAAATAAATAACATAAAAATAGAATGAACTTAGTTCTATGCATCACATACACACAGTGTCAGCTATGCACTGCAATCCACCACGAGTTTTCTGTGTATTAGCTGACCCTGTCATAGATCTGAGGCCACGTCAAGTCAGACAACACCACATTTATAATGAACCTTGTACTGCATGGCTCACTAAGCAATACCACATGTATGCTGTATATTTAGGAATCAAGTATCGTCGACATATATGGAAAAACATTAATGCTGTACAATTTGACTTATATTAGACGACGAGCAATTCAGTCAACATGTAAAATTGGTAAGCGAATCTAAGGATTCCATTCAACTCCTTGCTGACCAGTCCGGAGGGGCAGTTGAAGATAGCAAAACCAAAGACTAAGTATTAAATTTTACCTTTGAGACATCGTTATCGCATGAAGAACCGTACAAACATGCGGTCTCTTGACCTTCGGGCGGACGCTCCGTCTGGGCAACATATAAATAAGTATACCTGACATAGAAAACCAACTTAAAGATCGTAGAAACAAACCAATTATCTGGCTCGGATGCCATCCCAGTTCGATTTTTGCAAAGAGTACTCTAAGGCATTAGTCCGTTACTCAGTTTGCATTTATCATGAATCTCCCTCTCTCTCGTCCAACACGAAGGCACGAACGACTGGAAGAAAAAGAGCAGGTGAATCCAGTATATATGCGGAAGGTTAAGCAACGGACCCGCAAAATTGCATACCAATAGCCCTAACTTCGGTTTGCTGCAGAATCCTTGTAGGTATCCTCAGTTCAAATATAATACACTTTCTTGAGGCTAAGCTGTTTATGTTCATGAATTAGCACGGTTTTTAGAAACCATCACTCGTGCGAAACCTGACATGCCTTTATTTCACATGATATATCGAGAACTATGGATGAAGGGTAACAGACAGATTCAATATTTCTAGATTTCAGGAAGGTATATGACGCGATGTCCCATTGCAGCCTATTAATGAAGGCATGAGCATATGGAATAGGCTCAGAGACATGGGAGTGGCTATATACAATACACTGTCCGCAATGGCGAGTGTTCGTTAGAGACAAGGGTATCGTCAGTAGTGCGATAGGATCACTGCTGCTCTCTTTATACATAAATGATTGGACAGACGGTAGTCTGCTGACGGAGTTGCGGTGAACGATAAGACATCACAAAGTTGAGTAACTGTAGGAGGAGACAAGGCGACTTAGACAAAATTTCCAGCTGGTGTGATGAATGGCCGCTAGCATTAAATGCGGAAAAATGCAAGTTAATGCTGATGAGTAGGAAGAACAAGCCTGTAACGTTCGGATGCAGTATTAATAGCTCACTGCTTACTTCATGGATATCTTTGATCTGTACCAGAACAGACTGAAGGAAGACATCGAAGCAATTTAGTGGATGGCTGTTACATTTGTTACTTGTAAGTGCTATGGAGATGCTTTGGGAACTCAAAGAATCCTTGGAGGACGGCGTTCTTTTCTAGGAACACTATAGAGGAAATTCAGAGAAAGGCATTTGAAGCTAATTACCAAACGATTCTACCGCCGCCAACATGCATTGCACATAAGGATTACGAAGACCAGATACGAAAAATTAGGTCTCATATGGAAGCGTACAGTCAGTCATTCTACCATCGCTCTATTTTAGATTAATTGTACATGAAGTCCATTGAAATTAAGGAATTCGAAACATGCATTGGTATAGACGTGTACAAAGGAAAAGATCTCTGATAATTCCTTCTCTATAATGCATTAAAAACATGTATATGTGAAAAGCAGAAATTTCACCCGTCTCAGACTTAGCTAATATTGACTACAGCACTGATCAGGTGCTGTGATTGAAATGATTTATGAAAGTGACAACTGTACGCGAAATGGAAACGTAGGATGGTGTAATGGGGCGGAGTCTCTATTACATCCCAAATACAGAGTATTACAGAGCAAAGGAGATTGCTATTGTCAAGCCAGTCTTGTTATGGTGTCAAAGGTATAGTGTAAATTTATTCAAGAAAGACTGAAAGAAGCCATGAGGTAGATTAACTTAAATATCACAGGTGGTTAAGTAAATCACATTCTTTCTCAGCATTTCCATTCTCGGTAGCATCAGTGGAGTTTACCCCAGGGTAGCTCGTCCAATATGGATGCACTCGACATCCCTCTCCACCACCCTCACCATCCATCACCGTGTCACTCATCAACAGTCATCACGAGTAAGCCTGTGATCTGGAGTCATCATCTTGAGTCCTAGAATTTGCTGTAGGTACCTCTTTCTCTCTGATTCGTATCAGTTCCACATGTTTATTTCTGCACATATATTCGTAACCTGAAAGACCGTGATTGTGATTGTTTCATTTTGTTTCAGTCAGCTTTGATGAGGACGTTAAACCCATTCACACAATAGTGTGGATGGGTATAGTCGAGGGGGGAGAAGAAGAAGAATGATATGCCATTTCGTCTGATGACTGATATGTAATTACAAATAAATAATTTGCATTCATGAACTTCTTGTTGCTACCCACAGAGAGCTCTTCCAGTCATGGGAAGAAGAAGAAGAAGAAAAAGAAGAACAAATGGAGTTGGAACTGATTGATGGTGAGTGCTTTTTTTTAAATTTTTAAAATGTTCAGATTGTTTTTCTGAGCTAGTTAGCTTTTGTTGTCCTCCATGCAGCGTCCATTATTAGTTATTTCTATATCTGGGTAGTTGAATTCGTTAACTTAATCTAGTTCATGACCATCAATCCTGATGTTAACTTTCTTGCACTTCTCATTTCCGCTACTTCTCATTACTTTCATCTTTCATCGATTTACTCTCAATCCATATTCTGTGTTCCTTGGGCTGTTCATTCCATGCAGCAGATCATGTAATTCTACCACATTTTCACTCAGGATAGCATTACCAACAATGAATCGCATCATTGATATACCTTCACCTTAAATTTTTAATCCCACCTCTGAACCATTTTTTTATCTTCATCACTGCTCCGTCGATATACAGATTGATCAGTAGGGGTAAAGACTACATTGATGGTTAGATTAGATTAGTTTTTTGTTCCATAGATCTGTGCTGAGGAGATCCTTGTGGATGTAAAGCACTCCGTCTTCAGGCCACAAGTGGCCCATCGGGACCATCCGACCGCCGTATCATCCTCAGATGAGGATGTGGATAGGAGGGGCGTATGGTCAGCAGACCGCTCTCCCAGTCGTCATGATGGTTTTCTTTCACCAGAGCCGCTACTATTCGGTCGAGTAGCTCCTCAATTGGCATCCCGAGGCTGAGTGCACCCCGAAAAATGGCAACAGCGCATGGCGGCCCGGATGGTCACCCATCCAAACGCCGACCACGCCCGACAGCGCTTAACTTTGGTGATCTGACGGAAACCGGTGTATCCACTGTGGCAAGGCCGTTGCCCTTGTGGATGTGGAACATGTCAATTTTTTTTCTTATTTTTAAGCAGAAATAACAATACTAATAGTGTGAATATATAGAATACATCATTTGTTTCTATTAAAAAATTCGTCAGTGGAGTAGAAGGAGTTGGCCACTAGTAAGTCTTTCAGGCTCCTTTTAAACTGATCTTTATTTGTAACCAAATTTTTTATGTTTGCTGGCAAATTATTGAAGATGAGTGTTCCTGAGTAGTGGACCCCTTTTTGAACTAAAGTAAGTGCTTTTAAGTCATTGTGCAGATCATTTTTGTTCCTGGTATTGTATGTATGAACTGAGCTGTTTGTTGGAAAAAGAGATATATTATTTAGGACAAATTTCATTAAGGAGTAATTATGCTGAGAGGCAGTAGTTAGTATACCCAGTTATTTGAAGAGGTTTCTACAGGACATCCGTGAATTTACTCCACAAATAATACATATTACATGCTTTTGCCCTCTGAAAACTTTTGTTTGACTTGAAGAGTTACCCCAAAATATTATACCAAATGACATTATGGAATGAAAGTAGGCAAAGTATGCAAGCTTTTTTATTTTTATGTCGCCTATGTCTACTAGCACTCGAATTACAAATACAGATTTGTTAAGGCGTTTCTGCAGTTCTGTGGTGTGACCCTCCCAACTGAATTTATTGTCAAGTTGTAATCCCAGGAATTTAAGACTGTCAACCTCTTCTATCTGCTCTTCTTCATACTTTATGCATATGCTGGGTGGAAACCTCTTACAGGTTCTGAATTGCATATAGTGAGTCTTTTCGAAGTTTAATGTCAGTGAGTTGGCTTTAAACCATTTATTAATATCCATGAAAATATCATTAGCAGATATTTCTAGAACTGCACTCGACATACTATTTATTGCAATACTTGTGCCATCTGGAAACAAAACGAACTCTGCTTCTGGCAGTGTAACTCATGAGAGATCATTAATGTACAGAAGAAAAAGCAATGGCCCTAAGATGGATCCTTGTGGGACACCACATGTAATTTCTTCCCATTCTGATGATGACTGATGACTTAATTCACTAGTCCCTTGCAGGAACACCCTTTATTTCCTGTTAGCAAGGTATGACTTCAACCATTTTGCAGCACTGCCCGTGACACCAAAGAATTCTAATTTATTTAAAAGGATGTTGTGGTTCACACAATCGAATGCCTTTGAAAAATCACAGAAAATACCTGCTACTTGTAACTTGTTATTTAATGAATTAAGTACATTTTCACTGTAGGTGTAAATAGCCTTCTCGATATCAGAACCCTTGAGAAATCCAAACTGTGTTCTTGGTAATATGTTATTTGTGGTCAGATGGTTGAGAAGCTGCCTGTACATTACTTTTTCTAAAATTTTTGAGAATGTTTTACACACTTTACAATCCGAGCACTCATTATTCCCTCTTGGCTTTTATACTTGTATATTACCCATCTCACACTATAGCTTGCCCCATACTTTCTCAGAATTTCGAACATCCTGCGGTATTTTTGCATTCTTGACCGCTTTTTCCACGTCAGCAAATCCTACAAACATGTAGTGATTTCTTTTTTTAGTCTTGATTGCATTATCGGGTGCTGCGTTGGAATTGTCTTTATGCTGTCTTCACCTTTCCTAACGCTAAACTGATCGCCATACAACACACAACTTTAAATTATCATCTCCATTCTTCTGTATATTATTCCTGTCATCAAGTTGACTACAGAAACTGCTAAGATGATTGTGTGACAATTTCCAAATTGGTCAGCTCTTGCTGTCTTCAGTTGCATGTCATCAGACTCATACATTCCACAAAGTAACGCGAATAATCGTATTGTTGTCACCCCCACCCCATTTATTTTAGAAATTATAATGCAATGTTAGTCCCCTCCCAAAGTTCTCTTACATTCCGATTCATATACTGCGACCCATATATATTCTATATTGATTACTCCTTCCTCTATCATGACATCAGAGAGGTCCTCGCTTTCGTAGCGACCCTCAATGCCTTTGGAAGTGAAATCCCCATTGCTCTCTTAATGTCATCAATATAGTGTTTAATACGAAATAATTTGATCTTGCGTATTTTCCACATTGTTGAAAATACTTTTCAATTTCTCCAATCATGCAAGTGCTTGAATAAATGTAACTATATACACCCTTTTTTATATCATTCGAAGATGAGGAGCTGTGGGGGACTGAGGAAAAGGAGAAGGATGAGGAGCAGATGGAGGTGGAGGTAGCTGATGGTAACAAATTATTATTATTATTATTATCAACATCAAAATTATTCCTATTACCTCATCAACACCAAAATTGTCCATCTTTAGGTCTTCGTCTTTCACTCCACCCCATTACACCAGTCTACACTACCATTTCGCATACAATTGGAAGTGAAATCCCCATTGCTCTCTTAATGTCATCAATATAGAGTTTAATACGAAATAATTTGATCTTGCATATTTTCCACATTGTTGAAAATACTTTTCAATTTCTCCAATCATGCAAGTGCTGATCGGTGCTGGAGTCGATATTAGCTGAGTTTGAGACGGGCGAATTTTCTGCTTTTCACATATACATGTTTTTAATGCATTATAGAGAAGGTATTATCAGAGATCTTTTTCTTTGTACACGTCTATGGCAATGCATGTTTCGAATTCTTTAAGTTTAGTGGACTTCATGTTCAATAAATCTAAAATAGAGCGATGCTAGAAAGACTGTCTGTACGCTTCCATATGAGACCTAATTTTTCGTATCTGGTCTTAGTGCTCCTTATGTGCAATGTATATTGTCGGCGGTAGAATCGTTTGGTTAATTAGCTTCAAATGCCTTTCTCTGAATTTCCTCTATAGTGTTCCTAGAAAAGAACGCCGTCCTTCAAGGATTCTTTGAGTTCCTAAAGCATCTCCATAGCACTTTACAAGTAACAAATGTAACAGCCATCAACTAAATTGCTTCGATGTCTTCCTTCAGTCTGTTCTGGTACAGATCAAAGATATCCATGAAGTAAGCAGTGCGCTATTAATAATGCATCCACACGTTACAGGCTTGTTCTTCCTACTCATCAGCATTAACTTGCATTTTTCCGCATTTAATGCTAGCGGCCATTCATCACACCAGCGGGAAATTTTGTCTCAGTCGCCTTGTGTCCTCCTACAGTCACTCAACTTTGTGATGTCTTATCGTTCACCGCAACTCCGTCAGCAGACTACCGTCCGCCCAATCATTTATGTATAAAGAGAGCAGCAGCGATCCTATCGCACTACTGACGATACCCTTGTCTCTAACGAACACTCGCCATTGCGGACAGTGTATTGTATATAGCCACTCCCATGTCTCTGAGCCTATTCCATATGCTCGTGCCTTCATTAACAGGCTGCAATGGGACATCGCGTCATATACCTTCCTGAAATCTAGAAATATTGAATCTGTCTGTTAGACTTCGTTCATAGTTCTCGATATATCATGTGAAATAAAGGCATGTCAGGTTTCGCACGAGTGATGGTTTCTAAAAACCGTGCTAATTCATGAACATAAACAGCTTAGCCTCAAGAAAGTTTATTGTATTTGAACTGAGGATGCCTACAAGGATTCTGCAGCAAACTGAATTTAGGGCTATTGGTATGCAATTTTCCAGGTCTATTCCTTCACCTTTCGTATATTTATATATACTGGAGTCACCTGCTCTTTTTCTTCCAGTCGTTAGAGTCTTTGTGTTGGACAAGGAAGAGGGAGATTCATGATAAATGCAGACTGAGTAAGGGACCAATGCCGTAGAGTACCCCTTGGAAAAATCGAACTGGGATGGCATCTGAACCAGATGATTTGTTTGTTTCTTCAATCCTTAAGTTAGTTCTCTATGTCATGTATAATTTGGTTTTGCTATCTTCAACTTCCACACTAGACTTGTCAACAAGGAGTTGAATGGAATCCCTAGATTCGCTTACCAATTTTACATATGGACTGAATTGCTAGTCGTCTAATATAAGTCAAATTATACATCATTTTCGTTTTTCCATTTATGTCGATGGTTCTGGATTCCTAAATATACAGCACACATGTCGTATTGTTTAGTGATCCCTGCAGTATGAGGTTCATTATAAATGTGGTATTGTCTGATTCGAAGCGGTCTTAGATCTACGACAGGGTCTGCTAATACACAGAAATGATCCATAGAACTAATTTCATTCTATCTTTATGTTATTTATTTATTTATTGGTTTTTGTTTCAGGAGCTATACCAGATAGCACGGCGTCGCTATCACCACCACAAGCACTGCAGAACCAGAGAAATATCAAGATGATGAAGGTGATGATAACGGTATAATTTTTCTTTATGAGTTAATAAATGTCGATTAAGAGGTCTATATTTCTGTACCTACAAACAAAAAGAAAAAATCCTCTCACCTAATATCCAACAGTAGATGGATTCCTTACATCAGAATTTACCACCACAACAGATGTGTGTTTGTTTGATGCTTTAGAAATATGCCATGTGATTCCTATACAGATGTTAATTCAGCTTCTGGCCAGCTGCCGATTATATCGGTGGCATTACTGCAGAGTGAGTCGGTCAAAAACAGTGCGAGGGGGCCTTTCAGTCTTTAAGTTTGCAGGAGTGTGATTCATCTGGCGCGGACCTTACACATTGCACACTGTTGGTGTAGCTATGACAACATGTCCCCATTTCCACTGAATGGTCAAAACATACTCCTACAGCACTAACTCAGATTGCTCTGTTTCTACACGGGCTGCAGGAGGTGGTAGATACAGATCTCTCTGCCTTCTGCTCAGTTACGACTTGGAATGATAACAGGCACAAAGCTGCAGGTTGGCTGTGCAGAGTCTGAGGGGGCAGTTGCAAGATGCATAACGACTACCTAAAATTTCGCTGCAGCTGATAGATGCGAAAAAGATGATACCTTTCGAGATATGAGAGTGCCAGAAATATGATTCTCTAGTAAAAGTATTCATTAAAGGGCATCTCCACAGGACGTAATGCAGGTATGTGGTTGAATGGAAAGACTTGATTCCTAATTCCAGACAGCATTTCTACCAGAGAGTGTAGCACTAGAGCTCTGAAAAGCCTGTGTACATTTCTTACGACCTCAATCAGCACACCATCTACAGTTTGTGATCCTTCTCAATCAACCTTCGGCTATAACCTAGTGGATGTATTGCAGAACCTCTGACATGGCATCAAGACGGAATACATTACAAATACTGGAGAAATATCTAGCGGCGCCATGAAGAAGTTGCAAATACTGTTTTCATACTACATTCATTAGCCGAATCACTTTCAAAATTCAGTGATTTTATCCCAACGTTGCATCATGGGCTACGTGGAATCGCACTGTTGGTCGGATAATATACACTACAGCGGTCACCGTCTATATATTTAGTATTGCGGTATTTGTCGGAGGTAATGCCATACATCGATTTCTAATGCCAGAATAGCTTTTAACATGAATACTTGTGTGCATCTGTAGAACTAAGACCAATTATGATAGTAATATGGTCGTTGAGATCGTGTTTTTTTTTAACATATAGCGGTTTTGTAAGACGATTATACCTCTCTTTCTAAGATACAGTAGTAGCACTTGCAGGAAAAACTTATGAGACATGTCCACCCATCGCTGATTTTCTCTCAGTCTTGTTTAGCTTGCAAGAAAAAAATTATAAGACATGTCCACCCATCGTTGATTTTCGGTCAGTATCATTTCGTATCGCCAGCAATTGGTAACTGGTAATTAGTAGTAGGGGACGCGTGATAGGTTCATCTTGATCATCAGGCTTATAAAGTGTGTGTGTGTGCGTGTGCGTGTGTGTGTGTGTGTGTGTGTGTGTGTGTGTGGCCAGTTTCCTAGGATGATTCTGTCTGCGACGATGGCTGTGGCGGGTATGATTCACATTTCAGACTAACGGTAGGAGCTGTCCAAATGGAGAGGCCTGTTGGGATGCATGGATGTAGCTCACTTCACCATGGCATCCTCTAGACGGCTGAATAGTGGACTAATACTGTATGTATGTGTTGCACAGCTTTCGTGATTGCATGGAAATCTGAGAAGATTCAATATAGACATGTGTTTGTGCTGGACATTTGTTCCCTCTCATGTAAATTGCCTGGTTGACTGCTTTACATATTTCGTGTCTTTATTTATTTGAAGGGACATCGATTGTGTTGTGTGTATGTAGCAAGTGAAAGATGGGCGGAAGACACATTTGCTGGTTCTCTAGACATGAGAAACACCTTAATTGATTTTGTAAATTATAAGAACGATTTGGAATCTTTCTTATCACTGACATTGGTATTCGGGAGTGGAAGTATCAGTTTCCTCTATTTTTTCGAGTTTTCACATAAACGTCTTCGCAGACACATTAAGTTTCTAGTTACTCAATGGTTTACAGCATGCTACACATAAGTAAAGTTTTGGGTTTCTAGAGAAACAATTACCAGTCTATATCTTCAGAATTATACTGTACGAGCATCACTACTGCTATGCAAGAGATATTGCTGTGTGCTTGATATCGAGATGTATCTCGTAAATGGTGTGATATTCTGGCAAACCATGTGAAATTACATGTGTTCTTGTATCTCCAGAGTCTGGTGGCATGTGTAGAAAGCAAGCAACCATGCAGGTCGGGCCCAGAAACAGTAATACCTTTGTACCTAGGGGAAACAAGGCCGTCTTTGTACAACAGTTCACAGAGTGACTTTGGTCTGCTGAGGGCATTCTGTTCACACGTAGGGAACAGATGACTGTCAGCTGCGGTGGACGACCGCCCGACCTTGCGGGAAATATATAGTGCTGCGAGGAGTCTACCTACGGTGCATGTGGTTATGCTGTCGGTCTTTGCGGTATATGTATAAAGATCTGGCTGTCGATAGCTATGTGCCTAATGCAAAAGGAGCGATTTGTATGACTCAGGATACAAATTGTGTGTTTACTACATCGACATGGTACACAGCGATATATTGCCGGGTTGGAGATCGGTTTCACACTCTGGTATCCAAGCTTCATTCCTTAGTGGCAGAGCAGTGCAATTGAGCAAGAGTCTTTCCATATTTGACGATCTGTAGGTGACTTTTGCAGGGTTTAACTGTCAGTGCAATATGGCGATCTGTACAAAATAGTTTTGCCACTGAAAGTCGCGTCTGCAGAAAGAAAAAGGCAGACAGTGTTTCCACACCAGCAGCATCAGTAATTTGGTGGGTAAGTTCAGTAAGAGCCAATCATAATGCTCCATTCATTAACAGGACGTCGTTTGTGCCAGGATGTAGGAGCCTCTACACAGTGGTGAGAACGTTTGTGTTTCGGAGATGTTTGTTGAAAGCAGGACTTAACGATTACCAGGAAGATTAACACATGATGGTCAGGGTGCCACGTTAGGACCATCAGGGGAAATGCCTTCGGCGTTATTGTGGCATATTTTCGTAAACAGCTCCTGTTAGCACAAGAAGTTTCCATGTGGACAAGCTGAGACATCGTGAAAGCTCCTACAAAAGAGATCGTTAACTATTTCCACAAGACTTAACAATTTCCTAGAGGTAGACTTGGCTCCTATTTACATAGCCATATGACTTCACTGTAACACTGAGAACCTTTTAGATGCACATGCTATGGTGAGCCACTATGCGAACATTTAGTGGCGATGTGTAGCTACACTGGGCAAGTAAACGCATGCACAGCTAGGTGCAGATAGCATGTCCCATTAGGATTGCTAGGAACAATGCACCCTGTGCTATTCTATGAAGTATTGGAACAGACTTCTATAGCATGATTGTGACATGAGTGTAATTGAGAACCTTCCAGCTGCATTTGCGAGGGTAAGTTACTCAGCAATTAGGTCTTCGGTGGACTGCATGTAGAGAGGCATTGCATCAGCAATGGTAAACACATTGGATGTCCAGAGTGTGGCTTGGCTCTTACTTACATAGACATGTTACATCAGTAAAACACTCGAAGAATTCTAACTGTTTACCCTAAAACAGACTCGGCTTTCACCTGCTGACTGAAGGCAACAGTGGCCCCAGAGCTATGGCTCACACCCCTGTGTTCGTCTGTCCAGCGGAGGCTCAGGGCATGCATGCATTGGAGCCTCTGATATGTTGCGGTTGACAATAGTCGTTTTTTATGTGCAGTGATTGTTTGTTCTCTGCATTATTTTCGTCTGTTTATGTGTAACGAAAGTGTCTGTTGTATTATTTTGTGAACAGGTCTGTAGGCTATGCTATGCATTATTTCGGTAATTTACGAATTGTTTGCATGTCTGTACATCAGTATACTGCGTTATTTCGGTGATTTACGAGTAGTTTGCAGGTCTGTGGGCTGTGCAATGCATTATTTCGGCAGTTTGCAATTAGTGAGTGTGTCTGCAGAGTCTTTTAGAAGCATTATTGAGGTAATTTGCAAGTTGTTTGCATGTCTGTACATTAGTGTACTGCACTATTTCGATAATTTACCAGTAGTTTTCAGGTTTGTAGGCTATGCATAGTGATCCTAAGCACGCCAGAGCGAGTGTTTTCTATCAGTGTAGTAAATAAAATACATGTAATCCACCCCCAAACAAACGATTCCAAAATAAATAAAGTACACTTCTTCCACTGTCCAGCAGCCCAGCACAGGCTGAGTCATTTTCCCACCATCCCCCCCCCCTTGCCGCCATGGGGTGAAAGTGCCCTCTGGTGGCAGTACTGTGTACTACATCATGCGGACTCCAGACATCATGGGGAATACAATGGATGGAGCTACTGCCTCAAATTGCTTAAATAAACGCTGCCTGCAAATTAAAGACTTATGTCCATCCTATCCAGCAGTCCAGCACAGGCTCTTTTCCCACCAATTCCTAGGAAAAGGTGGCGGTTGGATGACTTAGGTCAGTTGAGGTAGGCACAGGGAGGGGAGGGAGGTGGTTAGGTTAGTGGAGGTAGCCCAATTGACCTATTTTCCCGCGAAAATTTGAACTTCCCATCATGACATCATTGCAATGTTGCCATACCAATCGCCGCCATCTTGGATCCGCCATCTTTTATAAATTTCGCAATAATGCAGAGTGGGGTGACACAAACTTTGTCCCACTACTATCTACCTGCTTGCAATTGAACATCAGCTCATTTGGTGTAAATCCAGTTGTTGTATGGGGTAGGTTGTTAACAATTTTTAAGGAAGGAGTGACATATTCAATCCACTTGGTATGTTTATGTGGTTTATACGTCCTCACAAACCTGCTGAATTCCTTAAACACCTTTTTATGGGGGATGCTGTGGGATGAAATTTGGATACTAAAATGTGTTTGATTTGGTTGAAATCTACAATCGCTTTACATTTACATGTAACAAAATATGAGGCATTATCTGTTATCCAGTTATCATATTCTTGCAGAATAATCCTATTTAATTAGTCTTATGATGGCACTGGCTGTAACATTCTGTACAGCATACAGTTTTAAGTATTTTGTGAAGATATTATACAGGCCTACTATTTATTGTACTCCCATCTTACCTCTGAGATAGGGTCCAGCCACATCTAATGTGGAGATGTTGGAATGTTTTGCTTTCTGGCAAACAATACACTTTCTTACCACCTCTAGTACTCTTTGTCTAAGGTAGGGGAAATAACCATATTTACCTATTTTGTCAATGTATTTTGCAGTGCCATAATGGCACCAAGTACTGTGTGTGTATATGATAAAATCATCCATGAATCCCTTTGGCAAACACATGCGCCATTGTTCTAATCAGGAGGGTTCGTGTGGAACAGAACACTTTTGTGAATAGTGAAGAACCTTTTTAAATTTTCATCACCATTATGTGTAAATTTCGCTCTCACCTTACTCCAGCGTGTGTCTTTCTGCTGTAGCTGCTCCATGATTTTACACATGTGGACATAGTATGAGCGGATTGTTTTCTCCTCCATCATCATAGTTCTTACTTCACCTTCCTGCTCTAAAAGACTGTTGAATTCCTCTAAGCCTCGTGGTAGTCGAGAAAGAGAATCAGCTATTATGTTTTGATTTCTTTTTATGTATATTATTTCAAAATCGAATTCTTGAAGATACATGCATCACCTGGCTACCCATCGGTGTAGCAAGTTACAAGTTAACAAAAACGATAGGTATTTATGGTGACAGTACACTTTTGTGTGTTTACCCCAAAGGAAATATTCTAACTTATTAAAGGACCAAATTTCAGCCAAACCCTCCAACTCTGTGACTGAATGTGAATGTTAAGCTTCGGATAATGTGCGACTGGCGAAGCTAATTGATAGAAATACTTCTTTTGTTGTAATCGTTCGAAGTAGTTTTGTGTGCTTTTTGTAGTTTCGTGATCCTTTCTTCATTGGATGTTGTGTTCAGTCCTGTTTTCTCTATAATCTCTCCCAAGTATTTGAAACTATCTGCTTGGGTTACCTTTCCATACTTCGTTACCAGTGGGTGTCTGTCTGTTGATTTTGCATTCATGTATTACCTTTTTTCCCATGACATTTATAGTCCTGTTTTGTCTGAGATTTCGGTTGTGTCTCCTGGAGCTTCCTTGGCTTCTTTTCTGTTATGACGGCTATATCATCGGCAAAGCCCAGAGATTTAATTTTGATGGTTCTCTCCTTGTGTCTCCTCAGTTTCACTCCTGGCTTGACTTCCAATGGTTCTGAGGTCTATTCGAGAAACTTCACTTTGGATGTTGCATATGTTAATGTCTCCTGGATGAGCTTCGTAGTGGGTCAATGTTCCTTTCACAGATGAATCCAAATTTGGTCTGAAAGTGATTATCGATGGATTCGCATCTGGACCGCTGCTGGAACACGATTCCGCGACCCAAACATTGTGGAAAGAGACTGATATCGAGAAGGATTCCTAATGGTGTGGGTAGGGATTATGTCGACCACTGGAAATCTTCATGAAATTGTGCAGGTGACATAAGGATAGTACCGTCAAAATTAAATCTCTGGGCTTTGCCGATGATATAGCCATCATAACAGAAAAGAAGCCAAGGAAGCTCTAGGAGACACAACCGAAATCTCAGACAAAACAGGACTATAAATCTCATATGAAAAAAGGTAATACATGAATGCAAAATCCACAGACAGACACCCACTGGTAACAACGAAGTATGGAAAGATAACACAAACAGACAGTTTCAAATACTTGGGAGAGATTATACAGAAAACAGGACTGAACACAACATCCAATGAAGAAAGGATCACGAAACTACAAAAAGCGAACAAAACTACTTGGAATGATTACAACAAAGGAAGTATTTCTATCAATGCCAAATTACAACACTACAGTAGTCTCACCAGAGGTCTTGTATGCCTCAGAAACTACAGTATTCAAGGGAAGAACGAAATTTAAGGAGGCAGAAAAACAAGAGAGGAAACACAGAGAAAGATTTATGGGCCAGTTCAGAAAGAGGGTATCTGAATAAAGAGACCGACAAAAGTACTGTACAAACCGGCAGAGACGATTACAGAAATTTCAGCAAACGCCCAAAGAGAAGAAAACAGGAAAGCAGTGAACAGAAGAGAGGAAGAAGAAACACAGTGAATCTCTTATCAGCCCATCTTTCTCCTCTCCCACTCCATCTCTTCATCCTCCTCGCTATCCATCTCCAGCTCCTCCCGTCTCTGTCCACTCCCCCTCGCTATCCATCTCCAGCTCCTCCCATCTCTGTCCACTTCCTCCTGCACTTCTCTGTCTGTCCAGCTCCTCCTCCTCCTCCTCCTCCTCCTTCTCCTCCTCCCCCTCATACTCCTCCTTCTCCTCTCTGTCCACCTCCTCCTCTTTTATTTCTATGCCCATATCTTTCTGTCCCCTCTCTCTATCCAGGTTCTCATCTTTCCTTTCTCTGTCCATCTGCTCTTGTCCTTCTCTGTAGCTCTGCTCCTTCCCCTTCTGACCGTCCCCTCCTGCCCTAAGTCCATTTCTTCCTTTCCCTCTCTCTGTCCACCTGCTGCTCCACCCTCTATCTCCTCCTCTTTCCTTCCTCTCCCATCTCACCTCGCCCGTTTTTCTCTCCATCTCGTACTGACCCTCTCTCTGTCCATCTTTTCCACTCTCTCTCTCTGTCCATCTCCTTCTACACCTTCTATCTCCATGTTTCACACATATTTGTGCACATAGTTCTCCTGTGTCTCTTGCGAATTTCGCCCTGCAGTTTTCACCCACTCAGTGTTTATGATGTGCATCTCAGTGTTTATGATCTCATATCTCCTAGGTACATTCATGCAACTATACATTTTGAAGGTACATTTAACAGTATAATTGGACACTGTCTGCGAATTGTATTGCTAAAAGATTTGACAGGAAAAAAATTTAAACGTCATGAATGATGTCGTAGCTTTTCACGCATCTCAGTGTTTATGACATAGTACCTCAAGAACTAT